>NW_009259692.1:279197-298384 GCF_000687185.1 Egretta garzetta | reverse complement strand
AATGATACTCAGACTGTAAACCAACTGCAAAGAAAAATAACAAATTTTACAATACACAGCCTGTCCTGTGCTAAAGCAAGGAAGCATTCACTGCCATACCTTAGCCAGCTGGGCACGCAAATCGGCCACCTCTGCTTCCAGACTGCGTTTCTCATTCAGGACAGTATTGAGTTCCGCTTCACTTCTATGAAACAGCACTTCAAGATCCTTAACACGACCCTGAGCCACAGACAAATCTCCATCTTTCTTCTTGTAGCTGAATAAAACAAAAGTTAATTATAAGTGTGTGCACACACATCTTGAGCATGTCTTGGTTACAACTACAGATATTTTGTTTTCATACCCATTTTATTAGGATTAGTGTACCACCAGGTGGCTCCTAGAGTAACCTGCAAATGCAGCTAATAAAAGTAATCAAAACCACCTCTTAAAACACACAGCTTGTACCAATGTGTTGTAAATGCATTGCCTAATAAAGAAGAACATATGTCATGGGCTGGCAAGGGAAAAACAAGAAGGCAACGCTGACAGCTAAGAGATGACAATAGAGCTGCTTTACACACAAGGTGTAAAGAGTATTTGTTCATCTCACTGCTGCACAGCACATTCAATTGCCGACATCTACCACCTTGGACTACAGCCCCAGAGAAGCAGAGCGTGTGCACCTCTCAGAGAGGTCCATGAGCATCCCTGGTGTTTTGTATTTGATGTGGCCAAGCCCGTTCCCTAGGATGCATTCCCACACAGAACAGTAAAGTAATCCACCGTGGAAATGTGGCCACCTCTCAGGAATAAACCAGTATTTCTTCAGCAGTATTCATCACAAGCAAAGCAACTCTGGTCACTTTAAATATAATTATTTTAGCTGTTATATCCAACTCACAGAAATCAAGGTCACCCTCCTCCTGCCCACCAAGTATTTGCCTACCTTTTTCTCTAACATACTTTCTGCAGCTTCTCTAGGTGTGTGTCGTGTAATTAAAAACCTGGTTTGTTACATGAAATAATCCTTCCTTGCTGCAGTTTAAGCTCACTATTCTAGTCTCACACCACTAAATGCAGGGAATGGCTTTTTGTCTTTTTCTCTTAAACCATCTTAGAATTCGTTTTTCTCCTTCTCTTTCCTCAAACTTCTCTCTTATAGATGTGTAGTTTTCAGCCTCTGGTCAGTGAGCTGCTTTTAAGGGCCCACAGAAATAACTTTCAATAGGAGTCCCATTACCTATAGGCTTTAAAAAGCTCTATATTTGGTCTGCAACTCTAAACATGAAACAACATTATGTTTGTAAAGTGTTTTTAAAGGAAAAAAAAAAAAAAAAAAGCAGAAAACCACTGCTCTAGATTACACAAACCTTGCTCCCCAGCCCAAATCCTGAGTCTTCATTCCCAAACTTCTGATCACACGTACTGTCCTCTTGAATCCCTAATTTGCCTATAACTCACAAAATGTGATGCCCAGAATTATTTTACAAAAATCTTAGTAGTGCTGTGCCCTACAGACAGTATTTCTTTACATGCTTCAGCATGATGTGCCTCTTCTTCTAGCTACAGAATAAATTGACACACTTATTTTGTGATACGCTCTAGCTACGAGGCTCATACGCTCTCTCTGCATTCCTTGGTGTAGATCTCTAAATTTAGTTTTCATTAACTGTAACCAATTTTTCTTAATCATTGGTCCAATCTGTCACTGTGAATCCTGTTCTGCAACATATGTGCAGTGTCTTCAAGCTCAGCAGCTTGCAGGAGACATATAGACAAAACATCACTGCTACTTAAAAGACAGTTATTTAAGCAGCAACCAGAAGGTCTTCAAAATAGACTCTCCAGACACATGTCCCTGCACCACATGTGTCACGTAGTGAAACAAGCCACTGTGCATGTGTCAGACAATCAGATCTGGAAGCCTTCTGGCTGTGCAGTACCTAAAGGGCAAATGTCACTGCATGGCCCATAGCTTCCTTCCCACCTGCAGAAGCCAGGCAGCATGCAAATATTCCCAGGGAGACAGGAACGAACGAGAGCATTCAATGTACAAAGCACCATAAAGAATTCCTGACAGTGATAAGCATCTTCTGCTCCTTCACTAACACTGACAGTGGAAGACACTCCAAGCTGCTTGCATTCACATTTTTATTTGCATTTATAACTTCAGCCTGGTTTATTGTCTTCATGCAGAAAAATTGATAGAAGGCTTAACAAAGGTGCAACCTGCTTTTGGGGGTCTCTGAGGTGCCTGGAAGTTGCAAATGGCGGTCGATGTGTCTGTTGAGATGTACCAATGTTCTTTGAAGGACACCAGGTTAGGGTAACCCTCTAGAGCTCTTTTTCCCCAAAAAGCAGCCAAGTTTGCTCAAGTGAAATATTTCAGTGACCATGTGGGGTAGCAGGCAGAGGAGGCTGCAGCAAGACAGTCACACAACTCAATAGTTAGGAGCTTGCAAGAAGACTGCTAAAAGGAACAGATGGATGAGGTCTACATATATCTACCTCCAGGCTTTGCTTGACCTGGGGACTTGTGACACCGGTAAAGATGAACGGACACTTCACAAACATCAGGACAGGAGACTTTCCTTAACCGGGCCATCAAAGTTACCTCTGCTATGACTGAATGCACCCTGATCACTACACTGGGTCTGGTTCAGCATTTTTTCTGCTGTTCCAAAGCAAAAACATTGTGCATCTCACTAATAAATTAAATGTTCCCATCTATACCTCTTCCACTCATCCTCTCCCTCCCTCAAGCAGTCAAAAGTTGTGTCAAGCAGCTAAAGATGTACACAAAAGCGCTGGAAGCTGTTCTATAATGTACAGGAAAGAACCATGCTTGCTTCAGAATGGTATCAGAATGTCTATGTTTGCAACAATATTTTAACCCTAGATTTTAAAATATGTCCCTACTCCCGATACAAACATCTTCAAACTAAGAAGTTAAGCTATTCCTTATATCATATAAACAGTGTTAGAACATCCTAAAGATATGTCACTTTTTATAAAGTGACACTATCCAACTGCTTTATGAACTCAGCTCAATAGAAAAATTCATAGGACCTATTGCACTGGGACAAAGGGTAATGGTTTTAAACCAAAAGACGGTATATTAGGCTAGATCTAAGGAAGAATTTTTTTTTATGATGACAATGAAGGTTGTGAGACACTGGCACAGGTTTCCTAGAGGTGGTAGATGTCCCATGCCTGGAAATATTCAAGGTCAGGTTGGATGGGGCTCTGAGCAATGTTGATCTTGTTGGAGATGTCCCTGCTCACTGCAGGGGGGTTGGACTAGATGGCCTCTAAAGGTCCCTTCCAACCCAAACTATTCTATGAACCAGCAGGGCACAGAAGCAAAGAATGCTAAAAGCATCCTGGGCTAAATTAATAGGAACATGGCTGCTAAATCACGGGAAGCAATTATCCACTTCTGATCAGCACTTGGTAGATCACTTCTGTGTCTGTTATTGCATTCAGTTCTGGACCCCATCATTGATAAATTGGAACAAGATCAGAGACCACCAATGTGGTCAGAGACTTTGGAGGATATGCCCTGTTAAAAGAGGCTGAGGGAACTAAGGCTGACGAGCCTGGAGATAAGACAGCTTCGGCAGGACCTGACCAGAATGACAATATGTTAAAAGAAGGAAAATGACATATGAATCACCAATTTTTCAAATGGAGAAACTCAGACCCCGATACTTGTATGGGTAAAATTAGACAAAGGCTTCAATGACGATAGTAACGGCCACATGCATAAGGGCAAAAGAATTTGAAGATTCAATTTGGCTTTTGTAAGGGGGGTAAGCAGGCGTAAGAACCCTGCATAGCAGGGCTCTGTGAGGGCCTTACCTCACCTCTGCCCAAAGAGGCCATGGCAGATCTGGTAACCACAAAACACTTCTGGGTTTTGTAGCACCCATGGAACTCAGAGGGATCTTGGGAGACATCTCTGAGTCTGATGTCTGACTGTCTGGAGCTTACCCTTCTTCACACACCAGCAGCTCAGGAGCACTCAAATGCAACTGTATTTAAGAAATTACTTGTAAATGAAAATTCAGAACAAGACACTGAACACTGTTACGGTACAACCCTATCTTGAATACCGGTTGAAGTTCCAATTTGGCAGCCTTCCTCCCTAAGAGAATACACTAAAATGGGAAAAATGTCCAGAGAGGGTAAATTGACTGAAGACACAGAGCAGCTTCTGTAGAAGCTGCAACTAAGTAGGTAAGATGTTTCCATGTGGGAAAAAAAAAAAAAAAGAAGACATTGTTAAGGAGAAAATCTTAAGAGATATGAAGGAGAATACGAAAATTAAGGGATAAATTAACACATGGAACTGAGCTGGCACATTCAAAACCACGTTTTTTCATACAAAATGTAGGTTAGCTCAGAATCCCCTTGCTAAGTCTAAGAACACTATAAACGGATGGTTTTGGGATACTGGTCACACTATAAAATGAAGACCCATGAGGGCTTACTATACAGAATCCAGCTGGACCTCAGGAAGCCCCTTAGCTGAAGGGAATTGCTGAAGACTGGAAGAATATTCCAGAAAAGCACTGTTATGCATGCTCTATTCTTATACTCTCCTCTAGGTGCCTGTGAGTAGCTTCTAACAGAGACAGATTACCAAGCTAGATGGACCTTCTGTCCAATCCAGTACAAACTGCTCTAGAAAATGCCTTGGGATGATTCTTGTTGATTTACTAGGCAAGATGATGTCCAATTATCCCAAGCACTAAAAAAACCCAGAAAGTGTTAGAACATCAGTAACATGGTAAGCAAGTAAAAAAAATTCTGAAATAACCATGCCACAGCATCCAACCCCCAAGAGTTGAACTTGTACTTGCAAAGAATACTGGGGTAGCATCATTTGTCAGTATCTGAACAAGTTGCAGAAACACATAAGCATAAATACTTGCTCTGAAGTCCAGTAGACCGACAGACAAACCATGTTCTCTCCTAGACCATAGGCCCTGTCACAAATCCTTGTGTACCAACCAAGGGTCTTGCTGCAGGTTGGTCAGCTTGCTTCCCAAACCCATTGGAGTTGTGCAAGTAAACGGCCTCGGGAACAAACTAAGAGCAGGGGGAGCCTCAGGCTCCTTTGGACACAAACTAGGCCTGATGTCACCAAACCCAACCACACCCTGTGGCCTCCCTCCCTGGAGCATCCTCAGTGCCTTCAGGTCACCAAACCCAACCACACCCTGTGGCCTCCCTGGAGCATCCTCAGTGCCTTCAAGAAAGAGCTTTCCATGGTCACAAACCCAGGCTTTAGGAGAGAAAAAGAAAGGGGAAGTCAGCTCCTGAAGCAGAAGGTTGGCAATATTTGGATCCTGTAACTAGAAAAGCCCTGCAAGCCTGTGGGGCTCAGCAACTAAGGTACAGATCAGTCTAACATTGAAGAAACATTTCCCAGATATCCTTTCAAGCCAATGTTTTCTCTAACTCTGCCTACTCCAACTATCCCTTTTCTTGTCCCTCTCTCACATGGGAGACCAGAGGCAAGATGTCCCAAGACAGAAGTCTATTATCTCCTGTCCCAGCAACCCAACCTATTCCAAGCAAACAATGAACGGGATGTCTGGGATTCTTCCTGGCCAGGCTGTGCTGGCATTCTTAAGCTTCTCTGCCATGAGTTTGAAAGAGAGACTGAGGCAATCGTAGTGAACATAAAATTACACACTACCCTACTCTTCCACTATACACAGTTCTCAAAGCACTGAACCAAACTTGGCCTGTGAGAAGGACCATCTGACTGTCAGCATGGGCAGGGAGGAATTCAGTCACGAGCTAGGTGTCAAGTGGACACTGTGCAAACAGACTTTTAAAAGCTGAGTTTGCAAGAATCACATTTAAAGTCTGGCCATGTCACAAGCATAACTTTCCACGTGACCCAGGCTAGCCACCCTGAGAACACTCCAACTACATGACAAGTGTCTCAAGGGAATGGAAGCAATCTGGTAGAATAAAACTTCAAGCCAATTAAAGTCTACTCCTATGATCTGTAAGAACAGAGAGAAAACCAGGCATACTTTCTTCATATCCAGTCTACCTCAGAAAACAAAAAAAAATGTTTTAAGTTAGTCTATCAGAATTAACCAGTCATTTAAGTGACTGGTAAGGGGCAACTCAATTGTCCAAATAAAGGACAAGGGAGAAGACCGAAAACACCATATCCACCACTAAGTGCACAACATTCTACAACAACGAATTGGCACTATCAAAAGCCTCAATTAGCTGCCAAGTGAAGATACTTCTTCTGACAAGGATACCTTAATCAAAATATACAAACAAGCACCTTGCAGAACAAGAGAGATGAACCAAATTCCCAGTTATCGCTGCTACTCTCTTTTGGAGCTTGCTTTCAAAGGCCAAGCAGGCAGAGTATTTGCTATCACTGAGACAAGCAAGACAACCGGAATGGCCATGGAACACCGACTACCACGCAAATTATACAACCGAAATAAATGCTGAGACTGCTGGCCTAAGGTGTTTAAGAGGGAAATCAGTCCCAACAGGAACATCACGGTAGGGCTGGGTGTTATTTATCTTGCATAACTTCAGATGGTTTTGCCTGACCCAGTTACCGTAGGGGCTTTCTATGGCTGACAAAGGCCTAGCTAACTGAGTCTGTAAATTTTAATGCACAGGTCATCCGATCACATGCAGCCATATCTTCTGGTATGAGCTGCGCACCAAGTTCAATTGGCTTTACAGTGACTTCCTCAAACAGAAATGTTTACACTACAGCTATTTTGTATTTGGACAGTTATTTTAGGGGCAAAGTCCACAAAATATCTCCAATGGCTGACTTTAACGAGAAGGCCCAGCCCAGAAAATGAAGGTCCAGTAATATAGCAAAGTTTACAGAGAAAACAAGAAATACTTCATCATAAATCAAGTAGCTAGTAAGAAAAAAACCACTAGGGAAGGAAACACTTCATTCCTTTTATAACCACTTAGATGCAAATGAAGGGAGATGGGACACGTACAGTAGGGCCTGTACTAGCACTGCTGGATAAAAAGCAATTTTATGGCCCACAATGTTTGTATACCAGTGATGTACATACTGACATCAGAAAACAATATCTGACTCCCAAATCTCACCTACTAAAATAGGCACCAAAATCCAATTGGAAACAAAAAAAAAATAATTTTGCCACCACATATGATCATTTTAAAATGAAGTTTCAACTGCTAAACAGTATTTGATCACAAAAACTCCCTAGTGGGAATAGAAATAATGGATTACATTTGGCTTCAGTAGCCAGTTTATTAGGCCAATTCTCTTTGACGCAGACTAAGAGCAGTTTTTAAAAACATAGTTGGTACAAGGTTGTTTTTTCAGCACACTTACGTAGTAGCGTCATGTGTTCAAGGCAACACTGCTTCCATATTCCCAAATTGCTCAGGGCTACCTTCTTCCTTCATTTCTGCTATCAGTCAATACAGTGAACCAGACAATAAAGCTGATAACATTTAAAAATTAACCTTCCTTGGATAGGTCAATTTTAATCTATATCAGTTTCTCCATCCAGTTTACCAAGCAGCTGCACGTGTGCATGCTCACATAAGGAGAGGTACAATAGGACAGAAGTAGGCACAACCGATCGTTGCAGCCTCGAGATGCCCGATTTGCTCAAACCTCAGTATATTAACCTTATATTTACATTTGTTTATATATTGGTCAGACTATCTGCTCTGACCAGCTGTACCAACAAGCTGAGGAATTTCCCTCTGACATGCCTGTGTCTTCTCATTGATCTGCAATGCTTCCAAAAGGCACTGTAGGAAGCATCAGTAGTATCATTCCCATTGCAAATATTGCCCATTCTAACTAGAAAAAAAAAAAAAAAAAAAAAAAAAAAAAAAAAAAAAAAAAAAAAAAAAAAAAAAAAAAAAAAAAACAAACCAAAAAAACCACAACAAACAAATCCACACAGGACTTTCCTTACCTTTTATTGATTTCCTCAAGTTCCGCTCTCAGTTTTCCTATTTCAATCTGTAATCTAGCCCTCTCTTTGGCTGTTTCATCCAGAACTCTTCGAGCATCAGCCAGTTCAGACTCATAGAGACTCTTGATTCCGCTCACCTACGGGGAAAAAAATATTCAGGTATGAGAACATCTCAAAGACTAACTATCAAAGAACTGAAACACAGCACCAGGTTTCACATTGCTTTCTTTGAAAAATGGGTGTATGATATGATTGTTGTTTAAGAACACTGTATATCAAACATTTTCAATTCACATGCACCTACAACTAGATGTGATCTAGTCCCAAAACCAAGATTTAATTTTTATTCCCAGTGGGACATAACAAAACATACTATGTTTGAAGTGTGCAGATCTTCTGAAGAGATAAACTGAAGAAGATCAGTACACCCTGTGATCAGATCTTAAATTATTCGCCCTCATTTCCAATACTGCTGCTCTGGGAGATTGTTTTAAACAGTAGTATCACTTAAAGATAGATGACGATGGACTTATTTTGTGGAATACAAGTCCAAGGCCAAATTTTACTCTGCAGCTCTTGCACTATAAAGCTAAAAAGAATCTGAAACTAGATGAACTACAGAAATGCGAGCTATTCAGAGATGAGCTTCCACTCCTGTTCAGAGGATATCCTCAGAGGATAAGGATCTACAGACTTCTCCCTGTCCCATCGCGGTATATTACACAGTCAGCTATTCAGACCACAGCAAGGCACCTCAAAGTCTTCCACGCCTTTGTTTCCTAGAACACAAGATTATTTGAAAGGTATATCAGATAGCAAAAACATCAAGACCATATGAGATTGCTGCTATTTCTATGAAAGGACACCAGAACAACTATTACTAATGTAAATTCAGAAACAGAGCAATCAGGGAGTGAGAAGAACCACAAGCAGACTGTACGAACTTTAGGAAGAGAAATTTCACAACAAAGCATAAAACATAGAAACAAGAAAGCAAACTGCTATTCCTAGAAGTGCCTATTTCAATATCAGAGTGGCACCAAAGACAGACACAACCATATGGTCTTCAAAAAGACTGATTAAAAGCAGTCAGGATATAATTAAGTTCCTGATAGACTGTATGCTCATAGAACTTCTGAAATTAACTAAAATATGACAGTATGAGGGCTGAGAAGTCTTAGTTTACAAGCATACCACATACCAGAAACAACTTGGCTGTCTATCCATGCAATCTTACTTTTAAGAATTAATTCTTTCAAGGTTTATTCAACTTAAGTTTTGGGGTGGTGTGTGTCCATCCCCACCCCCCGTAGCTGATAGCCAGAGGTTGTCTACAGCACAAGCAAACACAGCTCTGTATTATCAGTTACAAAATTTAGGAAGTTCTACAGAGAAGTGTACCATGACTAGGCTGAACTCCTTCATACAGCACGCCACAATGCCAAGAAAAAAAATTAGAGATGTTAAGGCTGTAAAGCTTTTCGTTATGGATGACCCTTGGGTGAAAATACAGTATTTGCAAACTGCAATACAAAATACAATTGCCCAAAGGCCAAGCACCGATTCTGCACCATCAGGTACTGCATCTACAGCCCTGCTTCACTAATGCTGGCCCTTCTTTAGACCATCTGCCCTTCAACACTTCAACGTGCTAACACCCTTGCCCTAGGACACCTACCAGGAATTTTTGGGGCTGTATTGCTGCAGGTTCAGAGCCACACACTGAATCACAGTGCAGGGTGCAAGGACGAATCCCTTCCCAATTCTCCAAGGCATACACTGGAATTGCATGCCAAGGTTCAAAGGAAGAGAAGCTTCTTCACTAGGATTTTGTGAATACTGTCACAAAAAGGTGTTGCTGGTGCGACACTTAACAACAGGCAGTAAATAATCTATGGTTTTCAGGCACTACAGACAATACAGAGCTTAAAGGCACCAAAATATCTTAAAGACACAATAATCTGAACCGAGAATAAGCGCTTAATACTTAATTCCTGTGTAGAGAGAGTATGGCTAGATGGAGGTAAAACTTGCCTGATGAAAGCAGTTTCAGAACCTGTTGGTAAAAAGAGAACCAGTGCTTCTTAATTAGAAAGGGCTGATTCATTCACAGCATAACCAGTTGTGGTAGCTTCGTATGTATTTTTCTCCTGCAGCCAGTTAACCTCTTTGCTCTCATTCCAGTAACAAACATGAGAAGGAAACACACAGGTCCAATTCACAGTCCAAAGCGTTGGTCAAAAAGCAGCTTCCACTAGAATTTTAAGCTGATGCCCTGAACAGACAGGAATAATTGAGACCTTGCCGCTTCCAGCACAGGGATGCAGCAGACAGCTGGGAGCTGCAACACCTTCAATCACTGAAAAAACCCAACAAACTCTCACCAGAACTCTTAACAAGAGGGTGTAAAGAGAATATGGATTCATCATAATAACATGGATAGAAGTTTTAGATGATCAAACTGAACCAGAGGACAGTTCAAGACAGTCTTTCTAGATCATAAAAAAAATAACATCTTGTTTATTTGCAGCACTGGTCAAGCTGAGAAGAGAACCAAACGCAGCAGTGGGCTTAGAGGAAAGCAAGTAGCGCCAGCGTAGCTGAACCAGCCTGGTATTGAGTGCTTGACAACACTTCTAGCCCGAGATAGTTACTCACTGACAGCACCCTTCTGCCCCAGCACTGAGAGAAATTCTGGCAAGCATTTCTGTTCCCTGAAACGATCACCCCTCAAACTGTTCTGGTAACTTAGAATCTACTGACTCTCTGAAAATCGCCACAGAAGTACAGTCCCCAAAGTGCCTCTGTTTAGCGTACACCTAGGATTTTGCTTCATTTTGACTCTACAGACACTCTTCTGCCCACTCCCTTTTTTAAACCACTATATATTTGCTACTCAGTTTGGTGTCCAGTACAGTGACACTTCCAGGCATTCTTAAAAAAGTGCTGTTAATCTAAAACAAGTCCTCCTATGAGAACCTCACATGCCCCTTCCAGACAAAAAAAAAAAAACCACCCCAAAAGTCAATAGAAACAACAGCCAGTATCCACAGCAAGAAGAGAAGGAAGTTGAATAAATGCATCTGGCAACTGTGAAGCCCATTTCTGGTTCTTTGTCTCATCACACTTGGGAGCAGTGCCCCCAGACAGCGTCTACCTGTCCTTGAGCACTCCCAAAGAACACTGGATGCAAGAGAGAACCTGTCTGATGACATCTTCCTTTTTTGTCATCTTCCATCAGTAGAACCTATCAATTCAAATTCCTTCCTTCTTTTGCTGTTTCTCATCATTTTGCTTGGGTTACCACAACCCATTGTCTCCTGCTTCCCACATCTGAGATACAAACGCATCCTTGAAGCCTACGCCAGTCCCTCCAGCATACGCCAGTAAGACCAGCAGCTGGCAGCAAATGCTGACGGGAGTAAGTACAGAGAATGATGCAAACATACAATGATTCTTCACTTACACATACTCCCAACTTCTAGAAATTAAAAAAAAAATATTGAGCCAAAAATTGCTTCCAAGCACCAAAACCCAGCAGTCACCAAATACTGTTAAGTTTGTCTAATTCCTTTGGAAATCTCTTTAGCTTTTGGTTTCCACAACATCGGAGAGCATCATACAAGCACAACTGCTGGATTAAGACCTATTGCTTGATAATTTCATTTCATGCCTTTAGTTTCTGTGTTGTGAGAAATGCTGAATATTTGCTTCCTAGACAAATCTCTTTCTTTGGACTCATGATTTATAGACCTGAGGTTTCTTCTCATTTCTTTTCCAGATTTGCTCCTGGTCAGAAATTATTCTGCTGCACTGCTCATCTTTGGCACCTTTTCCTTACACACCTTTTCCAGGCTCTAGATGTTTTAAAATAGGTTAAGAGAACTGCAAGTAGCATTCAGAATACCGGAACAACATCGATTTACACGGCGATTATTGACCACCAGCTACAAAGGAAAACAGGGACATTACAGGAGATCAGAGAGGGAGAAAACGCAGTAATTTAACAGGTTTCGATTAGCCAACGCTGTAATCCAGGAGGTGGATTACATAGCTGAGCTGCATTTTCATGCACTAGTGAGTGCCAAGAATTGGCTAATCCAAGAAGCCACAAGAGAAAGCAACTCTTCACCTGGTTCTCAGCACCACGTAGGAGCAGATTTGCCAAGATGCTGTCAAGAACCTCAGTTGTCTTAATTTCTACATCCTTGCAGAAGCAAGAGAAGCCCCAAAGAAAAATCTACAACTGTCACAATTGTTTCAGCATGGCAACTAGGGAACACTGAGGTATTTGTTAAAACAAGTAAAAAAGCAGTTAATAATAAAATCTTTCTAGAAAGCAAGATATCGTATAAATTGTAGGCTGAAAAGACCACATATACAAAATGAAGTTTGAAGAACAACTCATGAATGGTGTAGAAAGTAATTCCTCTTGCTCTGCTCATGAAAAAGGCATACGTGAGAGGCTATGGCCCTGTTGATCAGCTTAGGTAGAAGCACCACCTAAAAAACATACCTTTTGGGGTTTGGGGTGTTTTAAACTTATATTTGAACTAGAGGAATCTTTAGGCGATTTCTACCCTTAAGCATTATCATAGAACAGATCAACAAAACAAGCAGTAAGAAACCATCACATTTAGAAAGTATTAACAGCTTTCTAAAGCCCACTTTTTAAACTAAATCAGTGTGTTATTTAAGTTCTCATTTAGCGGTCACTTTGTACCAGAGAATTAGAAGATGGCTCATGCCATACTCGTTTCTAAAATAGGAACTACCTATCACTAAATTCTGAAGCCCACAGCGGTACAGTAGACATTAACCTGAAGAGCAGAATTAAAGGGCACACGAGTAAGAGTCGTACTGAGGCAGAATCAATATGACTTGTGCAAAATAAAAGTTTCACAACCTATTGGACTTGCTCAGTCAACCCGAGAGCACGTATTCATGACAGATCCGATAAAAAAAGCAGCAGTGGGTAGATGTAGAAGTACAACAGAGCAGAGAAAAAAAAAAAAAAAAATCAGTCCCACAGTATGGCTCTTTTAAAGGCAACCAGTGGACAAGGGAACAAACATATGAACAAGGGTTTGAAAAGACAACAAGCATTCAGAAAGCGGAGATTGAGCTAAGCCAGTCTGCCTGGACTCCCAAAAGGCTTAAATAACATCCCCCACCACAGAGCCCACGCAGAGTCCAAGCAGGCATGGAGAAGGAAAAAAAAAAAAACCAAAAACCCAAAACATCACTTTCCAGGAACTGAGGTTGATTGGCCTGTAGTTCCCTGGATCTTCCTTCTTGCCCCTCCTGAAGATGGGCATGACCTTAGTTTTCCTCCGGCCTTCAGGAACCTCTCCTAATCATGATCTTTCAAAGATAACTGAGAGTAGCCTCACAATCACATCAGCCAGTTCCCTCAGCATTCATGGGTGCAATCCACCAGGTTCCACGGGCACAATCCATCATGTCCCATGGGCTTATGTCCAGTTTGTTTGGATGTTCCCTATCCTGATCCTCCTCTACCAAGAGTAAGTCTTCCTTGTGCCAGACTTACCCTCTGGTCTCAGGGCCCTGGGACTCCTGAAGGCTGGTCTGACCAGAAGATGTGGCATACATCAGCCTTCCTCATGTCCAAGTTTAGTCAGGACGTCCTTGCTCACCCATACAGGTCTCCTGCCACCTTTGCTCCACTTCCTAATGGCAAGATGGACCAGTCTTGAGCTTGGAGGAGATTTTCCTTGAATATCAACCCAGCTCTCAGGGACCCCTTTTCTCTCTAGGGCTGTAATCCATGAGATTCTTCCAAGCAGAGCCTTAAAGAAGTTAAAGTCTATTCTCCTGATATGCAGGGTTGTGGTCCTGCTTTTTGCTTTGCTCCATACTCTAAAGATCCTGAACTCCACCATCTCATGGTCACTGCCCTGACCTTAACATCCCCCCATTTATTAAGTATTAGGTCCAGAAGAGCATGAAGACTAAGGCATGTGAAGCTTCTTCCAGTTGACTGAAGGAGGCCTTGTTTACCTCTTCTTCTTGATCAGGTCAGTAGCAGACACATAGCACAATGTCACCCATCTTGGTCTGCCCACTAATCCTGACCAACAAGCTCTCAGCTAGCTCATAACCTGTCCTTAGGCAGAGCTCCAGGCATTCCTACTGCTCTCTCACATAAAGGAAAACTCCCCCATCTCACCTTCCTGAAAAGCCGGTATCCATCCATCATACTGCCCTAGTTGTGTGAGCTATCGCTGATCCCAACACAATCATAGCTCTGTAACTGCCCACAGACTTCTCATTCCCTGTTTGCTCCCCATGCTGCACACATTAGTGTTACAAGCATTGCAGAGGCACCCAAGCGTGAGGATTACCCAGGAAGGGCAGGAGAGCTTTCCCCACAAGGCTATTCCATAGGCACTTCCTTCTCTATGTGCTTGGGGTGTTTCCATTTCATCCTTTTACTGTTGCTTTCTCTTCTGTTCACATAACCCCAGGCCTCTCACTTACTTACCCCATCCACCACTTCCTCACCTGAGCTTACCTGAGAGGAATCTCTCCCTCCCCCATCCTTGGAAGTAGAAAGTTCTTAGCCTGTTGACCAGCCCTGTTGGCAAAGATACATTTGCCCTACTTAGGTGGATCCTGTCTCTTTGAAGCAGTAGTCAATCCTGAAAGACGGTTCTATAGTTGTAGAAACCAAAACCCCATTGCCGACAGCAGTTGTGCAATCCAGCTTCACTCTTCAGGATCTGCTCAGCAGTCCTCAAACCCTTCCCCCTCCCCACCCCAGCTGGGCCCCCATGCCATTAACAATCATCCAGAGTCATGTAGTTATGTTTGATACTTTTCAGGTCACCCCTGGCACCTACATGGAAGAACAGCAGGATAACAGTCAGATGGGCAACTGAGCCTCAGTAGCCTCTCTACAACATCCAGAATGCAAACCTTTAGGAAGCAGCAAACCTCTCCAGATAACAGGTTAGGCCAGCAAATGTGTCCTCCCACTCTGACAACGTGGGCCCCCCCATCTGAAGGCGATGGAAGAAATAAAGCTAAAACCTCAAAATGGAGTTCAGGAGGAATGAGAAGACAGGCTGCCTGCAGCCTGATCCACTCCATGTCAATGTGCACCCAAGCCTAACTCTTCCTGCACAGAGGCCAAGTTGAACACCCTGCGAACTGCACTATGAACATGCTTTCACTTTTTTTTTTTCCCCTCTTCTGCTGGCAAAAGGGCCTGCAAGTTTGTAATTGGGCTACACAGGGGACAAGGCAATAGAGCACGCAGAGAACAAGAAAACAGAGAAGTTTCCATAGCAGAGTCTGAAAGGCAGGACTGCTGGATGCCCACTAACCTACCAACCTGTGCTGGGAGCACTCAAAGCTCACTGTGCAGCGGTTCAAGGACAGACACACGAACACAGACCCTCCCACAGCAGTCACTTGAGAAAAGCTGCGAGACATCACTCAATGAAGACACAGGGAACATGCCAAGAAGGCAATGAACCTACATGCTAGGCAAGAAGCATGACCCATCCAACCACAAGTGAGTCTGGACAAACTTGGAGATGAAACATTAATCTCGTTAACATGCATTAATGTACAAAATGTAAGTGTATTCCCTACCAGGTGTGGCTCAATATGTTCTACTCACCCAGTTATGGATCGATGAAGGACTGCCAATCACCTATTGCTCAGACTCACCAAGTGCATCAGTCAGGTTCTCAAGAACAATGAAAATATGTGTTGCATATCACCACCATCACCTCCCAGATGATGCCTATAGTGCCAGAAGACCATTTAATCCCATGTCTTGGAGGCTACAACTCTTGAGCCACCCACCATCCACAGCAGCATCTGAACATGTATTGTGCAGGTGGCAACGAGGTAACACCAGACCCACGTATCCTGGTCATGACAGCAGTGCTGGTTACTATGCATGGTGCAGATGAAGGGCAAAGTAGCTGCAGGACTGGCAGGTAAGTGGAGACCAGGCGAGATTGCAGTGAAAGTTCTGATGGCCAAGACATACAAGATCACAGCCACCTGCAGTCACACCCACAGAGCTGGGAAGACACAGGTGAAGAGGGAACCCCCTGTAGATACTGCTTTTGTCACAAAGGCAATTGCTGTCAGCAGCTGCAGCTCCCAGGGTTCTTCTCTTTTTTCTCCCTACTCCCTTCTGAGTGAGAGAACAGTGGGATGTCCTCAGAACAGTGTAGTAAGCCCTCCCATGCCCACCAAAACACCTTTTCTGGAAGGCTGCCATCATAAGCACCTCAGGGGAGGGCAGGGAGTTAGCAGAAAGGGAATTGAGCATGGTTCTAGGACTCTTTTCCTCTTAGCCCTTCCAGTGTTCCCCCTCCCAGCCTCACAAATTAGGTTATTGTGACAGTGACTCCAACACAGTGAGCATAACATCAGTCATATACTAGGGTGGCAGAAAAACAAGGGGGTGAGCTAAGTTTCTCTTCTGTCATAGGCTAAGCTACACAAGGGAATTAATACAAGAGAGCAAACAGAAAAAGAATGAGGAAAATTATAGGTTCCTCCAGCTAGAAGGCAAAATATTTTTTTATGTTTGTCTGAGGGCTTACTGTATACATTTTTAGTTCTCTACAGGCCTACTGCATACAAGTAAAGGGAGAACAACATTGGACAGGGTTAGGGAAAGCAGGAAAAAAGGCTATAATTAGTAGAAATTAATCTCAACTTTGCAAACTTCTTTCTCTCTGCTGGTAAGAGGTGGCAGCCCTGTGGTCCTCCAGAGCAGCGACAGGAGTTATTTTATTCTAAGCCCATGATGCAGATGTGGTCGGTAAAACTGAGGAGGTCACCCAACAGAGAAGGAGAAAGAGCATGCTTTCTCCTATCTTCTGCAGACTGGCAATTAAAACAAGAAGGAAAAAGAACATCCTGATCAGCTGATGATTAAAGAACCTCTGGCAGAACAGCGACTATGGTTCTTGCCTGAACAGCGCCAGCAGAACTTCTCTCATCTGGAAGATATTCTCCTAAACCAGAGTTTTGAGAACAAAATCGGAAGTGCCAACGCTTTGTTCCCATGCAAGCAGGGGTGGGGGGAGAGGATGTGAGTAATGGTCTCCCCCCCAGCCCCCTTCTCAGACGTGGTCACTGTGGGACACTGGAGCAACAAGCAATGGACAAACATCTCCCTCATGATACCATGCTCTTGCCTGGTGCTTGCCATAGCAATCCTCAACCTCCCATTTCCCTTGGATTAAGGGAATCAAGGCAAAAGTCTCCAGTGTTAACACAGAGCCCACTGGTGAGCAGTCGCTCCTGCCTGCCATCCCACAACACGCATCATTCCACCTACCACAGTGGCAGATGATGTTCCCTGCCACTACCAGAGATAAGCCAAATATCTTAGAATATTTAGACAGCTTAAAAAAAAAAAAAAAAAAAGGACAAATTTACACACAGTTGAGGACAACCAAGGGGAATTTTCATCTTGAACACCCTGGGAAAAGAAAATAGTCTATTTTAAGCATGTAGAGCTAATATTAAAGGTATTAGAACAGTGTGCCAATATGACTGGACTACACTTAACTGTGCTTCTACATAGAAGTTAGTGTTGCTGTGGGCTTTGTTTGGGTTTTTGTAGGGTTTGGAGGGCTTACTTTGAATTAGTATCTTATTTCATGCTAAGCCTAATCATTTTATGAACACAAATTCTAACAGTGTAACAGGAAAACTGACTTGTCAGCAGAAAATCCAGTTTGCTAGACTCATCCTGAAAGTGAAAGGACAGGATACTCCCATTCCACCAAAACCAAAATCTGACATCTGAAGTTTTACTGCTCCCACAGTCCTAAACCGCTGTCCACTATCCTGCATCAAAATAGAAGGACTACAAAGTCTCCTTTTCTGGACATATGTAAAGAATAAATAAGCTGTCCTAAAGGGATGGGGGAAGCATTTAACGAATGTGGTCCAGAGATCAGGTAAAGTATCTTACATTGTCTCTGGTGTGTCAAAGACCACCTTGAGGCATATCCTGATAAAGTTTCTTAGAATATGTCTAAGAATTAGGACTTTTTTTTTTTAAGTCTGGAAGAAAGGTGAAAAAGGAAAGCTCAAGGGCAAAGTAAGCAAAATATTTATATCAAAATCCTTACTGCATCAGAGTATTTTTCCAGAATTGCTAACACACAGAACTGCTATTAGGGTTTATATTCATATAAAAAAATTTAATGAGATTATATCTATGTTTTCTGCTTGTCCTGTTCTTACTCTTGTTACATGTGTGCTGTCAGTAGAATTACATTCTGCCTCCTACATTTAAAATGCATACTCCTTTTAGCCTCCAGCGATCTACACCTTAGAAGCTCCCTGAAGCAGACATGGCTACTTTGGTTACAGCATGATTCCACACAGGACAAGTGATGTACCCATGTTTTATGTTTAGAAATACCTAGTTATTTTGAAAACACAGAAGTTATATGATTACAAGAGGGACAAGTTTCATTACAAGTACAAAGGGACTTTAAAGGTACTTCAATCCTGGGTGTACACTAATTGCCGGCAGGCCAACCACTCGCAGAACAAGACACTATCATATCTGGTCTGTTTAAAATAAATTCATTCAAACCCTCCCCCCCCAGCAGCTAAAACAAGCGGGCCGAGAGGGGGGGGGGGGGGGGAAAGCCTACACAGTGGCATAGCAATCCCTTGCATCACACAAGCTACAGTAAAGGCTTCATCTCCGAGGTGGGACACCTTACACACGGATGGAGCAGAGGGGGTTTGGGCCGGCACAGGATGGGTGGCACTGTCCCCAGCTGTGTCACTGACTACATCCTTCCTCCGTATGGGAAGGAGAGCCCTGGGGGAAAGCAGATACAGCAAAAGAGGTCAAAAGCAAAACACGGCTTAGGAAAAAGGATCAGCCAGTTTTGCCTCCAAGACCACAGGAAGCGGACCAGAATAGTTCACACTACAAGGATTTGATTCCTGGCCATTTGCGGAGACTAAGAAAGATTTTCTCCACAGAGAAGCAAAGTTAGTCTAAACCCTTTCAAATTCCTCATTTCATCGCATCAGCCGTCAGGATAGGGAGAGTAAAGAAAAAAGTAACATCCAGGTTGCCACAACTCGGAGGAGGCATGTGCTCACACGGGGTCCAGCACACCAAGGCGGCTCAGCCTGCCCGGGGATCAGACTCCAAAGTATCGCCAAGAACCCGCCCTCAGCGGGCGAGACCGACAGGAA
>NW_009259692.1:265260-278420 GCF_000687185.1 Egretta garzetta | reverse complement strand
GCCTGGGAAATGAAGTCTCGGCGCCAAGATGGCCGCGCCGCAGGGCGCGCTGGGAGCTGCAGTCCCGCCCGCCCGCCATTTTGTGGGCTGCCGACCCGCGGCTGCGCCTCATCCAAAAGCGTACCTTGTGCCGTGTATTAAAATATAAAATTAGGCCGTCCTGAGTGTGAGTAAAGCGCAGGAAGCGAGGGACCGATCTTAAAGGCAGGATTTATTTTTGGTAGTAAAACGGGGAGAGGCCAGAGCTACCCACCAGGATTGTTCCTCACAGGCTCCTTGGCTGCCAGCAGCTGCTCCCAGTCCTGCTCGCAGCTCGGGCAGGCGGGTGCGGGTCACCCCACGGGTCCGTGCCCCACCGCACGCCCACGCCCTGTCCGTGAAACGCCACGCTCACCAAACCCACCTCAACCATCGGCCGCCATCACGCCCCAGGAGAGGCACGCCAGTGACAAGTGATGCTACGCTGCTCATGGTCTCAATTTTATTGCAAACCTGGGTAGTATTGCTCTTACAGGATATATTTTTCGCATTAGTTATCTAAAACGTTGTTACATAGCCCTGGTCTGAGCTGTGCACGAATTGGCCATGCTCTGCTGCTGGCATTTAAGTTTTATAGGCCAGGGATCTGCTGTTTGCTTAAATCGGGGGTGGAGAGTCTCAGAAAAAGTACTGATCAGCTGTTCCAAGGGTGGATTTTTAGGAGTGTTGTTTTGTAGGTTCTAGAAATTTCTTCTAAAGTTTTACTGAGAGGTTGCAATGCTTCCCAGTCTCTGACCAGGCCCTTCAAGAACAAAGCTATCCTGAAATCCTTTTGCAGTCCCAGGGAACGCAGCCAAATTTTGTACAAACTAAAATCCACTGGGAAGTTTTCCCCTCCTAAAGATTTGGAGTGTTATTTTCCCCAAAATGTATTTTTACTGAATACACCCCAACTTCTGTCAGTTCTTGCGCATTAACTGGTATAAACTGAATTACCATTCCCATGAGCTAATTCCTCATGTCCCAGAGCTTTGGAGGCTGGAAAGCCCTTACTGCTCTTGTGTCTACCAGGGAAGGCTGAGAAAAGGGAGATTTTCTGCCTGAGAAGTAGAAAAAACAGATTCAAAGTCTGTCATCCATATACATGGACAGCAAAGAAAAAAAGCAGCGTGAGCATCATGTAAAGAAGTGCTGTGCGTGAGGGGGAGGACAGACCTAGATGGAGAAACAGGAAAGAGAGGAAGAAAATACGATATATGAAAAGAAACTTCAGGAGCCAGGCTGAACAAATACGTGTGGATGGGTTTATCCTCAGAACAGAAGCTGGACAATCCTGATGTTAGAGGAGCTGGGATCCTAATACCGTGTGCACCTCAAACTGGGAGACCTCAGAATAAATCCAGGAATTCTGGATGCTCAATACCCTTGGCGGCAAATAGCTGTAAGTCTCTCTTGCGATCGCTGCCTATCTTTAGCAGCTGACCGATGTAAATAGAAGGTTTTCACCTGAAAGCATTTGTTTAAAAATCTGCATATGATATGAAAAGAATTGTCCGGGCTTCCTCTGTAGACAAGAGTGCCCATCCCGCCTGGCTTGGGCATCGTCTCTCCTAGGACACCCGCAGGGGGCTGAGGGCAGCGATTTCCACACCGAGTCCGTGAAGCCGGGGGTATCAGTGGGTTACCCGGAGGGAGTTTATGAACGATAGCTAAAATGGAAATCAGCCTCCAGAGCACTGCACGTGCCCTTGCTGGAGGCATTTACGCAGCCTCCCTATTTGAAGGTCACTGTTACCAGCTCTTCACCGGCCAGATCTGATCACAGGACACACAACTCGGTGCGAAACTCGAGCTTTCTGACCCAATTCAAGTTGGTTTTGACTTGAACGTATCGGGGAAAGGCAGCAGAAAGGAAAGACTACAAATCCCAGCGTGCTGTGCCCCTCTGCTCAGCCCAGGGGCCCGCTCCTGCCCCCTCAGCCCGCTCAGGGCACAGCCTGGCCCCGGACAGCCCAGCAGCCCTGGAGCCGCCTCCTTCCTCCTCCTCGCCCTCCGCCTCCCTGGCTTTCAAGTACAGTTGCGTTTTTTGAATTTTGGCGCCTGCCTGCAAACTGTAAACCCAACTGCTCCTGGATGGGCTCCAGCCCCCGCAGCCTCCCGGGGCTGCCTGCCTGCCGTCTGCACCATTTCAAACATTGCTGCCTTCCACCGAGCTGAGCAACAAAACGCGTGTGAGCGTCAAAGCCGTGCACTTAGAATGAACTTTTTCTCTCTCAACGTGCACTTTCCAACACCAGCAAATTCGTGGAAGACCAGTTATAAACTTTGGTTACGTTAAGCCAGAAAAAAATATTTTAGGAATGCTGAAAGCCTCTGTGTAAGCATTTTTGGGTTAGCTCATTTCTCCTCTTGTGTATTTGACGTGATACTCTGTGCATCTGTCATATTTTGGAAATTCTTTTAACCTTTGCCTAATTTTGATTCATAATGTAATCCAGATGTAAATCCCCTTTGTTCATGAAGTTTAGCCCAAACTCCCCCATTATCTTGTCTGTCACATTTTTTAGGTAATGGCTCAGAAACTTTGAATGTTTCCAAGGTTTGGGTTGGTTGTTTTTTTTTTCCTTCTAATGTTACCAGTTATTTTGATAATGCTGATATCAACTGTGTTGCAGTAAAACCTTTTTTTTCTAAATATACTTCCTGAAATATGCCTCAGTAGTAATACCTTCATATTTTCTACATTTTTTTCTACATTTTCCCTTTGCAGAACACTTGCATGCTTTCATCCTCAGCACCAGTCTCCCCTCCTTCTTAGCAGAATATGGATGTTCACTTTTCCTATCTCTACTAAAAGAGAACAGTTTGGGGGTGAGATGGGGAGAGGAAAGCATCAGGGGAGGAGGGGAAGTGCAAAAGCCGAGAGCCCACCAGACAACTGTGTCTTACAGGGAGTACAACACATGCTTTAGTTGTGGAATTAGCATCTGCTCAAATACTCTTGGATCACTCTGATGATACAGGTTAGTACTGAGCCAGAGTCAGTGTTGTCATTTGTCTCTCAAAATTTCGCAATTACTTTTTTCATTAAGGACCTTTACAGTTCAGTGCTGCCCAAAACAATTTTATAATAAACTCCCTCTCTACTTTCAGAAGGTAAAATTGATTTCTTAGCCCAGGACACAATCATTTAGTGTTTAAAAAAGGGACAATCTAGGGATGTGTCAGCCTTACCTGACTGGGGTGCCAGAGGGCCAGGACAATCCCTGGGGCTGCATTCCCTGGGCTTGGTGGATTGGGAACCTGGGGGGCTCCTGCCTCACCCACTCCCCCAGGCGTACCCGTTGTGGGAAGCAGAGCACAGGAGAAGGTTGGTGCATGTGCAGGCTTCACCCTGATACAAAGTCAGGAACTTGGAAGCGCCCTGGGCTCAGTATCGGAGCTCTAGCTCAAAGGTACTTGCAATACATCTGACTGTCTGGGTAGGAGAAGAATAAATTTTGGGGCTGTCAGATAACACAGGCAGCAGTGATAGGCTCTGCCTAGCACGGGAGTGCTTCTCCCATCAGATGAACAAAGAGGTTACTTACAGTGCGTAATAAAGACACAGGAAAACCTCGTGTATCCTTTGATGCAGAGCATCTTCTCAGCCATTGACCAGTTTCCTGTACAGTTGGGTGTAACGAGTTTTCTGATGCTGTCTGGGATTTCATAATGACTCTGACATTTTCACAGATCTGGGGGCGCAGGATTTCCACTATTTCCGCTATTTCTTACCTCAACTGCTTTAGTTCCTCAGCAGCTGCTGCCATGCCCTCCCCTTTCTCATTACATACTTTATTATTTGTACGTCTTTAATAGCAGGATTATTTCTGTCTTTTCTGTCGTCGCCTGACTTCCCCTCTGCCTCGTGTTCCTTATCTCACTCTGAACAGCCTGTCAATGTTTAATTAATTGTCTCAAATATTTTAATGAATTTCAGGAAGGGGCAAGGATTGAACATCTAGCACAGAACGTTTTCCTATCAGTCCAAATTCAATCCAGCTCAGCATTAGTACTTAAGAAATTGCTAGCAACGACTGCGAGTCTGGAAGAAGCACTCATACCTCACCACAGATTTCTGTTCTGGAATTTCTGCTTGCATTGAATAAAGTTGCTTCCAGCAGCGTCAGGACAGAAAGCACCAAAGCAAGTAAAGAAAATGAACAGTATGCCATGTGTCACGGATGAGATCCTCCTCATCTGCTACGAGAAAGTTTGCTAAGAGACATCTGAAAAAAAACAAAAGAGGAACACAGTGCACAGTTGTGGGATTAAAGCAAACAGACAGCAGGCTGCATGTAGAACAAGGATTTTTTTCAAGACAAGACACCACGCCGTAGCGTGTAGAGGGCATATTTATTTCTAATCCCAGGCATATCATGTTTGGCAGGAGCCTTGCACAATAATATTCTTCTACTACAGCATTTCCCTCCTTACTGAGGCAGAATTCAACCTGTATCACGCTGGGGGAAGCATTTACCAAGCCTGGGGAGGAGAATTCAGGTCTGTGCTTGGGATTGTTCACGCCTTTGTGGCAGAAGGCGAGTGCCTGGGTGGCCCCCTGGGCTCTTGCACTGGAGCCAGCCCCTGGGCTCATATGAAGAAATGAGAATTTCACTTAAAAACCCTCTCAGCTTTTGCCCCCATCTCAACAGAAACGTGGCAAAGGAAGATGCTTGGGGGAGGGCAGTGCTCAGGGCTCCTAAACTTTCCACAATTCCACTTTGTCACTTTTCCATGCAGTGATTTGTTTATAATACCACATGCTAAAAAGCCGCTAAAAAGAGCCACTAGAAAGAGCAAAGGAGAAGCTTTCTACAGCACAACTCATGCACAGCCTGTATCGGGCAAAGGAAGCGTTGCAGTGTGCGATACACCGCAGCCGTCAGTGTAGCTTTAGCTACGGAGTCTTCCCCTCGCTGGCTCCCCATAGCTCGGGAATTCTTCCAAAGTAATAGGAAGACAGATTTCTTGGCAATAAAACACTGTGAAAACAGATGAGGTGTCCAGGTAGGAGCAGTATCCCCATTTCCTTCCAGTTGGGCTGCCGGCGGAGATGGAGCCATGGGTGTTTGTGTGCATAACTAGTTGCTATTTATATATGTAAATAGCAAAATTAATCTGAAATCAAGGAAGGAATTATTCATATCACCTTTAATGAAATATTGGGCCAATAATCTCTAACATTACGAGATTTGACTTTCACGTACAGAGCTGAATTTCATTCTAGTTACACTTTCAGGGATCCAAAGATAAAACGCAGCCTGCCAGGGTAGCCCCAGGTTCTCAGCACTCCGTGGAGTTCGGGCTCCCTCATAGCAGAAGCAAGCCCCGTCTCTTTCAGCCATTTGGCAGTTTGGAGAGCGTAGTGGAGGAGGGTGGGGACTGGCTCCGAAATGCAGTTCCTCCAAGTTCACAAAGCTCGCTTTATCAGCCGGGAGCAATCCCAGCTCTGCTCTGCGAATCCCTTAGATCATTGCTACACCAGCGGAGCGTGCAGTGCTCACACCCCCGCGCTGTTATTATAGAAAACTTGGCACTGATCTTAAACCCTAATGAAAACAAACCCAGTGTTTTTTTCAAAACAACCATTTGGCGCCTAATTTTCAAATCCGCAGACCAACTGCAGCTGGCGCAGTGCCCATCACCATAGAGCTATTTACATATTTTCCTCCGGCAGCTGCAGTAACCTGTTACGTACCTCACGTCTGGCCAGGCCGGCTCAGCCGCTGTCACGGTCTTGCTGGAGATGGGTTAAGATTTCAATTTTATTCTCTTAAACAAACAAACAAACGCCCGGTGTGTTAGGAGCTCAGTTTTTAGCGAAGAAAATTAAAGCAGAAACCTTTGAAAGAGGATTAGCCCATCTTGCACCATAATGCGAGAAATCCTGCGGACATCTGGGGGTGCTGGGATTCCCTAAGACAGAGCCTCTGTCAACGGTAAAGTTTGTAGAGTAAATGTATGCAAGGGGAGAAGACAGGGCTGTGGAGATGAAGAGGTATGTGCCTGGGATCAATCTCTCTTGTGCATATTACATGAGTGATAAAGGAGATGAAAGGAATGCTTTCTGCAATTCCAAAGTGTGCTCCACCCAAGATCTTAAAGTATTTTACAAAGGATAATTTATTAAGCTTTATAATGATCTTGAGACAAAATTAAGATGACCATGAAGCTATGTTTATGCCTGTATGTCTGGAGCTTCATAGAGTAGCTCGGTGGACCTGGCTTTCAGGTCCTATCAATGCATCTGTCTCACTGGAAAACATTTTCCCAGTCCACAGCTGGTGACAACAGTGAAGTGCCGGAGGCTGAGGTAGCACTTGTGCTGGAGCCACATGTCCTTAACGTGAGGGACAGCCCTGGCAAACCAGGAACCTACAACAGGAAGCCATTTGCTGTCTTGAGTTTGGTACCTGACCATGCAAACCAGGAGAGACCCCGCTCTCCTGCAACGTGTGCCATGTATGGAATTTTGAAGGCCAGCAGCATCACGTCACTTCTTTCTCTACCACCCATGCACTGTGGGTGGGTGTAGGTGGGAAGGTGCAAGAATCAAATGTTTTGGGCAGCCATGTAAGAGGTTTGCTTGGGTGGAGTAAATGAGCAGGAGCTACAGCAAATGAGGAGAAGCTTTAGGTTGCTGGCAATATTTGCAGGCTACCTTAACACTGCTAAACTCCATTTTTAGGCATGAGATTATCATAGCTTTGTAGGATCTAATTTATTTTCCAGTGTCTGCAGAAATCTTGCATGTAAAAGGGAAATCAGCTTCAGCTTGGCCCTGCATGGTGCAGCGGGGACAGAGTGGTACGCAGTTTGGCTGGAGAGTTGTCATTGCTCGGTGGGCAATCTGCCCAAGCGCAGGAATTTCAAAGCTGGGCCTGCTCTGACTGAACCTCTGAGCTCCCTCAAGTGCCAAAGATTATATGTAACTCCATGGAATCCAGAGAAAGAACCAGCGAGTTCAAAGTGAATTCACTAGCTGACAGTTCTTCCCGTGCACCAAGGAGAGCAGGCCGGTTCTCCCTCAGTACATCAGGGAAGATGCCTCAGTTTACCAGCATGGCGTCCACCTCTGTCACTCTCAGTAGTGTGGACAGGCGATACCGCCATCGTAGAGGACTCAGGGCTTCATCAGTCTCTGGGCATTTACTCACACCATGAATGGAGATGGCGTAATCCTCCTGCCGCAGCGTACACTGCCCAACGCAGATGTGTGCAACCCCCGCAGCACATGGGAGGTGCTCTGGGTGCCTTCTTGGGGTTCAGCACCCCTTTGGTGGTTGTCTTGGAGAGCGGCCTACCTGAAAACACCTGCCTGATGCGCGAGACCTGGCCTCTCTCTGCTCAGCTTTAACCAGTGAGATTAATCCGGTATCTGCTGGATCAGAAAGCAGGCGCTGATAAACCGTTATGCAACTGTGGCTGGGTTTGCATTTTTATAACTCATTTGGAGTGGGAGGCCGACGAGTGCTAGGAAACTGCAAGCTGCTAAATGGCCTCCGGTACGGAGGAAGGCAGAGAGATTGGTGAGGGGTTACGTGCTTAGTGAGGCCATTGGCAGCTTATACTGGCAACTTAATTTAAAAAGCAGTAAAGAGTCAGTGATGCGTCCGTGTAAGGGAACGCCACGCGCATGGCTGATGTCACGTCGATGAACCGCCACTTGCGGGGGTCAGCACGCTGATGGCTGGAAGGGAGACTCCTCTTTCCCATGCCTGTACTGGGCTGGTCTGAACTGGTCTGGAGGGCCAGAAGCTCAGCTCTGTGCAAGCCCGTTGCGTCCGTGTGCTGCAGAATAGAAAGCACTATCCACCCACTGTAGCCCTCCTGCTGAGCAAATACATTTTGATGATACATCACTCAGTAGTTCTGGTTCAGTGGCCACCCCACCCCGTTTCCCAGTGGTCCGGGTTGGGTCTGCAGGGCTGGCCTGAGGCCAGAGGGGAGAATATCTCCACCCTACATCTGGCAAGGAGCTGGGGGTCCTTCCAGCTCAGCCACTGGGTACCTCAGGTGCTCAGCCAACCTCAGGACATCTTTGGCTGCCAGAAAGCAGGACTCCCACAAGGAGAAAAACCTGTATGAAGAATCTATGCTTGTATGGGCTGCCCGTGGGCACGACGACTGCTTAGCCCTTTGCCTTTGCTCTGTCTTTACGCAAATCTCTTGAATTCTGTTTACTTTTTCATTCACATAGTTTTCTGCTCCCCACCCCGCACGTCTCCTTTGGTGTCAACAACAGGCAGCACCCTGGCCACACCAACCAATTCATGACCAATTTTCCTGTTCGTTCTTGTCAAAAATGCCTTCTTATGTAAAAGAAATAGCAACATTTGCTTTCTGCAGGACTCTCCTGTTGGCAAATGTACAAGGAAGGACCAGAACCTCCGTGGAAGGAGGATATGCCCATTATTCCCTTCTTCTCAGGAAACAGTCTCGCAGGGTTGTCCCTGTCTGTTGGTGGGTCTTCTTCCGAAAGAACTCACTTGGGGAAGGACCCCCCCTTTGCAGTCTCCCCATCTTCCTCAACCCTTGCATCATTTTTGCCGCTTTTCTGGCTGCCTTTGGCCTGCAGGAGGTCACAGGTATGCCCCGGACTCTGCAGATGTCCCCAGCCTCCAAGCATAAAGCATGCGCAGGTAATCCATCCATGCAAGCAAGGAGTGGGAAATGTTAGAGCTCTAAGGCTTTGCTCAACATGCTGTGTCATGAGATCAGTCACGTAAAAATGCTTTGTAGCTGCCTGGTCAGCGCAAGCAGACAGCACGGCTGAAGGCCAGCTCACACGCAGCGGCTCCTCTGGAATGGGTGTCACTGGAGAAATGAAGGGGAGCCTCTCTGCTGGGCAGCCCTCTCGCCTGCACCGGGGCACGCTGGGCAAAGCCCTCCCGGGGTGGGTAAGAGATGTGCCCTTGCTTAGGGCAGGTCTGGGCAGGCAGTGTCCAACTGCAGATGGTGCCGGAGAGCTTCTCTTGCCAGAAGCATCAGGGCCTGCTCGGGTAAATGCGCAGGTCGCCTCGGGGCTGTGGGAAAGGCGGTGCCAGAGAGGTGAAGGATCCTCCACACAGGCACGCTGCAGCCTGGGACATGCGCCCTTCCCCTGCAGCACCTACACGTGTCCACCCGCACAGGGCACAGCGATTCATAGCAATCCTCCCGTCCGCTGGCTGTGACTGCTGCCCATGTCTCTTGTCCATGCTGCGGACTGAGCACCTCACTCCACCTTCCCCTCCGACCTCCTCTTCAACAGCCAGGTCCTCGGCACCCCCAGGGCCTCCCTGAGGGCTCCCGTGCTGGCAGCCCCTTCTCCTGTGCCCTGTTATGCACAGCCAAGAGCTGCACCCTGGGCCTGGAGCAGTGCTCCTCCCAGTCCAGAACAGCATGCCCAGGTAAAGGAAAGTCATGGAGGGCCAAGCACCCACTGAATTGGAAATGATGGCCAGCTCTGAACTTCCATCTGAACCTTGAGGTCCTCCCAGGCTCCACTGCAATGCCAGTCCGGGCTTCTGCCTCCCTCCAGGAGGCTCCTGATGGCTGAGATACCCCAAGACCCCACCAGCACAGGCTGACAATTGGGCTGAGCTCATCTGGCCTCTCAGCACTGCCCAAAGGGGCAATGCACCCTCACTGTCCCAACCACACCATCCAGCCCTCTGCCTTGTGCCTGCAGCGACACTCAACTGGCCCACCAAGGAGCGGGGGCATGGGCTCATCCCCATGGAAGCCACTCATATCTATATGGCATTCGGCCATTGCCAAACATTGGCTGGCTTGTAGAAGGCAGCAATAACACAAATGGTGGTTGCATTTGCCCAAAGCGGCTAATTCTGAGGGAAATCTGTAGGGCTGTACATGGCCTTTCCCACCTGATCAGGGTGAAACCTTTCCATCCCCAGCAACAGGGAGGGGGGAGACCTTATCGCCCTCTACAACTACCTGAGAGGAGGCTGTAGTGAGGTGAGGGTCGGCCTCTTCTCCTTGGTAATGGACGATAGGATGAGGGGGAATGGTCTGAAGTTGTGCCAGGGCAGGTTTAGGTTGGACATTAGGAAAAACTTCTTCACCGAAAGGGCTGTCAGGCACTGGAATGGGCTGCCCAGGGAGGTGGGGGAGTCCCCATCCCTGGTGGTATTTAAGAAGGATAGATGAGGTGCTTAGGGACATGGTTTAGTGGTGGGATGGCAGGGTTAGTTTAGTGGTTGGAATTGATGAGCTTAAAGGTCTTTTCCAACCTAGACAATTCTATGATTCTATTCTAACAGTAGTGAGTAGGAAAGGCAGGAAAGTCACTGTGGTCCTACCGAAAGGTGTGCTGGCACAGGGGAGAAGCAGCCCATGATACACCAGTACAGAGGCTGCAGGGGAAACCAGCGTCCAACTCTGTGTGGTTCCCTACAGGAAGGCAGGAAATTTGCTTCTCAATGACAGAAATAAAGGTTGTTTACCCAAACTTACCCTTTTCACTTGGCAGTGATGAGCAATTCACAAGGAAGCCAAAGCTGAGGCACCTATAATTGCAGAAGTGGATACCAAATGCAGGCTTTCCATTGCATGGCGACAGAAGTGGAGTAGATTAGCCCAGACTGTGAAATCCAAGCGTTGCAAGCCCCAACGCAGCCCCCGAAGGGTTAAAGCCATCAGCAGATGGAAGCCTGTCTGAACTGGCAGCTGCAGATGGTTCCTCTGCTCAGGCGGAGCAGGCAGTTGGAGTGGCCAGGTGGATGAGAACCATCGTTCAGCAGAAGCTCCAAGGAACAGGCAGGGGTTGTTTTCTGGTTTTTCCTGGAGCAGGTGGACTCGGGAACAGATGCCGGCCCAGGGCAGCATGGGTGGCAGTTTTAGCAGCGCGCCTGTGCTATAAAAGAAGCCTTTGCCACAAAACATACCATTAGAAATACAGATAGCCTTCCCTGCTCACTGGTGTGACACGTAGTGACAGGCGAGCGGCCGCAGGGTCGTCTGCCTTTCCTCTCCCTGGGACGCAGTTTTTGTGGCCGCTCTGTGCATGTCTGCATGCCCACGCACGCGTGCTGCTTCAGGGGGGAGACCGCGGCTTGAGTGGAGCGGCCAGTGCCCTTGCTTATGGGGTGATGCAGGAGAAGGATTGAGCCTACTGTTTCCTCTCCTGGTTTTGGTGGTAGAGGCTTCTGGTTTCTGATTTTGCTGTGGAAAGTCTTGCAGGTTACCGAATATTCCCCAGAAGATATTGTCCGGACCTCAGTTTACTTACCAAGACCAGAATTTTCTTTAAAGTCAGGTTCAAACTACTTCAAGCTGGAAGAACCAAGGGCCAATGTGAAAATTGCCCTATGATGTGCAAAGCAGTGTTTTGTTTAAAAATGTGCTTAAACCACCACCAAAGAAAGCACTTAGGGTCTCTGATTGCCTCAAAGCAGGGCTTTAAAACTTCGTGAGAGGGACAGCGAGCAACACGGTAACCGGCCAGCAGAAGGCAGCCAGAGGTTAGCCTGGCTGGGCTGGGGCTGATGCAGCACATCCCCCGTGCTGAGGCTTGCTTGGTCAACGCCATGTAGGAGAGAGACAAAGCATCCAAAGGCAGCAGGGTCATTCCAGCAGAAGAGGGCTGGTTTTATTACAAGAGGTGGCACTGGGGACTCTGCAGCAACCTTCACTTCCCTCCCAAGAAGCTTTAAGCAAGGAAGGGCCACCTTGGTTTGGCTCTGATCGCTCCCAGGACAGCCCCGTTGCACACCAGGGACCCTTCCACCTCCAGGATCTCACCAGCAGAGGCTGGATGCACCCCTTGCCCAGCTCCCTCCTGCCCCCTCAGAAGAGCAGAGTGGAGGAATGGTGGCAATGGCTACCAAGAGCCCAAGCAGTGCCAGAGTAGCCCTGCGTGCCTGCGAGAGGGGCCTTGCTCATAATCACAGGTTTCCATGTCTGATGGCCACGGCCACTTCTTAGCTGGCAGAGAGAGACGTTGTCACTTCTGCTGTCCCCACATCCTCTTTTCAGAGCCCTGTCTTGGTGCATGGGGTTATTTCCATCCCTGACTGTGAGGGCTTCAGTTGCAGAAATCTTGCGTATGATGAACCCCGCACAAGGATTTTTGCTGGTTGCTGGTGTGAGTAATTATTTCCTGGAACAGAGTGAGGTTCCATCACTTGGGGAAACACCCTGCGTGAACACGTGAAGTTGAGCTAATGAAGCACAGAGCAGACCTCAGTGCAGAAACAAACAGCCCCGAGCCCTGCAGAAGTGTGTGGGGCTTTCAGGTGTTTGAGGTCCAGAAGCCTCCAGTGGGACAGCCAGGATGCCCTGGGGAAGGGCCACTTCCAGTAGAAACCAGTGCACTGAGAGCCACAAGGTCTCAGCTCGAAGGGGAGGCTTCTGGCTGCCTGTGGGAATGGTGCTGGAGTGCTTTCACACTGGTTGCTATGCATATTTTTGTTAATTAATATGAGACAGTAGCCTCTGAATTTAAAGTGGCCTGGATTACAGCATGAGGCTGGGCCTGTCTCCTGCTTGCCTTCCCGATGCCCAGACCTACCAGCCTCCCTGGGTCTGCTGGCTCACAGGGTGACCCATGCTGCTGGCTAGATGACATCTGGCAGAAAAACACGACTGGATCTTGGCAAACACAAACACCTGCATCTTGTAAGGCCTTGGCCAAGGAGGGGCAAGACAGGAAGGTGAAGGGCTGCTGGACAGCAGCAGGCTACAGCTTCACAGAATCATGGAATTATAGAATCATAGCATCATTAAGGTTGGAAAAGACCTCCAAGGTCATCAAGTCCAAGTGTCAACCCAACACCACCCTGCCTACTAAACTATGTCCCGAAGTGCCACATCTACACGTTTTTTTGAACATCTCCAGGGATGGTGACTCCCTTCTCCAGACACACTCCAGCAACTCAATGTTCTTCTTGAACTAAGGTGTTCAAAACCGAGCACAGTATTTAAGGTGTGACCTCGCTGAAGAATAGGAAGGTAAATTGAGGAGAAGCCCAAGGGGAGTTTGGGAACTGTACATCTATGTGTTTGCACATTGAGTGGTGTGCTGGGTGTGGCTGGGATAGAGTTAATTTTCTTTCTAATAGCTGGTGTGGGGCTTCAGTTTGGATTTGTGCTGGGAACAGTGCTGATAACCCCGGGGTGGTTTCCTTCCTGAT
>NW_009259692.1:263383-265199 GCF_000687185.1 Egretta garzetta | reverse complement strand
CGAGCGAGCGGCGGGGGGGGCACAAGGGGCTGGGAGGGGGCACGGCCAGGACAGCTGACCCCAAGTGACCCCAGGGGTATCCCACGCCGTATGGCGTCATGCTCAGCGTATGGAGCTGGGGGAAGGAGGAGGAAGGGGGGGACGTTGGGAGTGATGGCGTTTGTCTGCCCAAGTCACCGTTAGCGGGATGGAGCCCGGCTGTCCTGGGGATGGCTGAGCACCCCCTGCCATGGGAAGCAGGGAATGAATTCCTGGAGTTGCTGTGCTTGCGTGCGTGGATTTTGCTTTCCCTATTAAACTGTCTTTATCTCAGCCCACGAGTTTCCTCACTTTTACCCTTCCAATTCTCTCCCCCATCCCAGCGGGGGGCAGCAAGCGAGCGGCTGTGAGGGGCTGAGTTGCTGGCTGGGGTTAAAGCACGACAAGTGGAAAGGAAGAGGTGTCATGAGTGGAACATAGCAGCAGCCAGGGTGAGTCGGGGAAGAGCCCCATCTCTGCAGCGCGCTCTGCTGGGTGGTTCATGCTCGCAGACCAGGCAGAAGGCGGCAGCAGCCTCCTCCTCCGGGCAAGAGTTTATTTCAGGGGCACCATTGCCTGACAGTGGTCACAAAGCGGTAGGATCCCCTTCTGCACCCCCAGAGCTGATGTAAGCCGCTGCCTGAAGACAGCTCCAGGCACAGCGACAGTGGCAGGGGAGGTGACACCTCCTTCTCCAGCCTGGGCTGTGCGGCAGCTCCTCCTGAAGGAAAACCAGAGCTTCTGGAGCTTTAGCTGCCCCATGTGATGGTTCTCATTAGTAAAGATGACATCAAACTTGGGCTGATTTTAAAGGTGCAGATAAAAAATTTGGCATTCCTAATTTTTTTCTGCCAGATTTTCAGAAATGTGAAGAGTGAAGCAGATTGGGGGTTCCTTTTGTCTGCAGGACAGTCGTCTTCACCCTGCAAACGTCTGTCAGTGTCCTGCCCTCCTGTGGAGAAAAGCGTTAGAGCTGGACCCCTTTCACGATCTAAGGGATGAATATTCCTCACTGCTTGAATTTGTGCCACGAGCTGGGTGACGGAGTCCAACGAGGCTTTGTGCGTTTGTTGGGACAAGTACCCTGGTACCGCAGGAACAAGTTCTGCAAAGCCTAGTTCTGTAGCGTGCAAGATATAAAATTCTGTAATTTATTTAAAATTTCAAGATTTTCTATGTTTCAATTACATTTCTATTTTCAATTCAGTATTTTCAATTTTAAGAAATTCAATGGAATTGCCTTTGAAAGCAGAAAAGAGTTCATTGACTTGAACAACGTGTCCGCCCCCATTCTTTCTCAGAGGTAAGGATTTGTCCAGGCAAGAAAATCCAATCTCTCTCATTTCAACAAGATCGTTTGATCTGTTTCTTTTGATTTCTCTACCCAACGTGGCCACATCATGGCCAAGCGATACAAAAGTTTCGATTTGTGGGAGAAAAACGCGTCAGAGCTTGGCTTAGCCGCTGCGGCCCGCGTTGGCATCGATGCCCCCGCGCGTTTCGGTGCCCGGGGATCGAGTCCAGCTGCGGGGCAGGCCGAGCGCCCGCACTCCTGTGTGCTTCGTGCCCGTGGAACTGCAAATATCTGAATTCCTCCTGAGGGTTTTTTGGCCGTCTTGTCTTCGCCAAGCAGCGCTGGGGAAGAGCAGCGGGCCCTTCCGAGGCCGGCCCCGCCTCAGGCCGCCGCCCGCCCCGATCCGGGCTTTGGCCTGATCCGTCCCTTCTGATAGCGAAGCAGCGGCCCCCGGGCCCCTCGCGGGGTGCCGGGCCCCTCCCGTGGTGCCGGCTGGCCCCGTGT
>NW_009259692.1:241988-262636 GCF_000687185.1 Egretta garzetta | reverse complement strand
GGGTGCCGGCTGGCCCCGGGCTGCAGCGACTGGGACCAGCAGAAAACCTGCAGGAGAGCAGAGCGTTGTGAGGGTTGAGAGCTGGTGGTGCTACACACGGAGCGGGGGCTTAAATCGTGGCAGGTATTAAACCTGCAAAGGTGGGTGTGAAGTTGCTGTTATGGAGCAGTCTGTAACGGAAGAGTAAGGCAGAGGCGTTTCAGCCACAGCGTAAATCCAATTGGCAGCGAAGTAGAGAACTGGCTGGGGGACTTCTGAAGTCCCTCCTGGTCTGCTTCTCTCGTCTACCCCATAAAACTGCTCAGCAGTGACAGATACTGGGAGTTATCCAGGTTCAGTGAATGTGTGTGTTAACACGGGAGATTAATTCAGTTTGCGTCTCGTATCCCACTTGCATTAAGTGCTGTGTTTAATTGTGGCGTTTGAGATGTGTAGTCCTGCACGCCCTGGATATCCGACGGTCCTGCTTTTTCAAAAATGTTGGTGCACGCAGATGCACAAAATGCCCAAACTGTGACGCAAAGAGTCTGGCACGACTGACAAGAGATCGCCGTGCTGCTCCACGCTGCTCCGCACCTGCCAGGGATTGTAATTCCTTGAGATGTGCTACCAGCATAAGCTGGGTTTGAGGCCTTAGCCCAGAGTTTGCCGCAACCCCTTGCGGTCCAGTCTGGGTAAATTCGTGCTTATATTCACTGTGATCCATGTATTCCCTCTCCTTCCCGTAGCGCCTGACCAAACACACCAAGTTTGTGCGAGACATGATCAGGGAAGTCTGTGGCTTTGCACCCTACGAGAGACGCGCTATGGAATTGCTGAAAGTTTCCAAAGACAAACGCGCTCTAAAGTTCATAAAGAAACGGGTAGGTCAATCCGAGACTGTAAGGAGGGTGGCAAAAGCTCTGCTGTAGTGAACTGTTTTCTGCCTTTTCCTTCGGATAGTTTGGGTTTTAATTATCTTATTTTTTCAGTTGTCTGGGGAGTTGCTGGTCTAATCTGAGGGAGAGGAGGGAGTGCTTCTGGTGGGAGAGTGGGAGGTGGATGTAAAGGTGCTTTGCCAGAAGGGCCCTGAGCTACGCCAGGCCAGACTGGCCCCACTGTTCTTGTGTTACTTGCAAATGTGGTGCGGGGTGGAGGAGAGCAACAGTCGCAGAGGGGGTGTGAAATGGGGTTCACTGAGGGCAGCCGTGAGAGCTGAGTGCAGCCTCTGCCTCGCCTGAGAATTCGTGAGTGGAAGCGCTACTGAGATGTGATGGCCAAGTAGCTCCTGGCTGGCCAGGGGAGGTGGATGGGGTTCGAGTCTGTGTTTACCAGGTCTCGTCCATCTTGCCTGCTTCGAGTAAAGTGTCCTCGGTGAGTGCCTGAAGCAGCCAGGAAGCGTGACCTGTTCTCTGCCGGGATGGATGCTGACTGCGCTGCTCTCTCCCCTGCAGGTTGGCACTCACATTCGGGCCAAGCGAAAGCGGGAAGAACTCAGTAACGTCCTGGCAGCCATGAGGAAAGCTGCTGCAAAGAAGGATTGAGGTGCACAGTCTGTAACTCAATAAAGTCCTTTCTCACAAAAACAGCGTCGTGACTGCTGATGGCGTTACCCGCCTCAGTCTGGGAACGGGGTGCTCCTGGGGGCTGTGCTGCCGAGGCCCTGAACTGCAGCAATCCAGAACTTGCATCGCTGTTCCATTTTACCTGCAGCTGGAGATGCTGATACTGGAGTTGCTGGTCCTGGCTGTGATATGTTCTAGAGGGGGGAAACTTCCTCACGGAGCCCTTCTCGGGCCGTGGAAGCCTCTGCAGTAGCCAAGCCTGTGGGGGCTGTAATACCTTCCATCTCCCCCTCTGTCTCCAGACCTAGACGGTCGTAGGAGAGAGGTCAGTGGACAAAAATTGCTGTTGAAAATGGCAATGACTTTGTGCCCTTTCCCCAGGGCGCTTCAACCTTGTGCAGCCTTTTGTACTCATGCATTTCCCCTTGTACCTTCCATTGACACCCTGCTTTCTGCAGTCTGTGCATCCATCAGATGGAGCCCAAGTCCTGTGAGGAGCGGCTGGGGGAGCTGGGGGGGTTCAGTCTGGAGCAGAGGAGGCTGAGGGGAGCCCTCATCGCTGCCTACAACTGCCTGAGAGGAGGGGGGAGCCGGGGGGGTCGGGCTCTGCTCCCAGGGAAGGGGCGCTGGGACGAGGGGCACCGGCCTCAAGTTGTGCCAGGGCAGGGTGAGGTTGGGCATGGGGAACAATTCCTTCCCCTTGGGGCTGTCAGGGGCTGGAAGGGGCTGCCCAGGGAAGGGGTCGAGTCCCCAGCCCTGGGGGGATTTAACAGCCGGGCAGAGGCGGTGCTGAGGCACATGGTACAGTTGGGCTCAATGATCTTAAAGGTCTTTTTCAAGCCAAATGATTTTCTGTATGAAGTCAGTTGCAGTTGGTAAGAGCTCCCTGAATTCCAGCAGGATGATTCTTTTTTTTTTTTCTTCCCCTCCACTACGGGCTACCTCACTGTGAGACAGGACAAGTGCTGTTTCCTGCACAAAGAAATATGTTTCAACTAGATTTCACATACCCTGAATTTAAATAGGGGAAGTGTAGTTTTCTAGCATTCACCATTCTCTGGCCCAAGTGCAGGGTTGTAGTCATGCTACATTTAATTCCTGTTTTCCCTCAGTGAACAGAATAGGGCTGGGGTGGCACGCCGTGCCGACTGCCGCTACGGAGCACATTGCTCTTCTGTCCAGGTTTGTGCTTTAAGCCTGGAGCTGTTTCTGAGGGTAGTGACCTGTGATGTAAACTGGAGGGGAATCGTGTGCCTCTGCAACCAAACGCTCAACCTCTGCTGAAGCAGCCCAGAAGAATTTCACTGTTTCCCCTCCAGCCTGAGGAGAGGTTTCTGAGAGCTACTGAACCACCAGGACAAAGATGTGAATCACAGCCCCAGCTCAGGTTGTAGAGTTAAAGTTTCCACAAGCAGGTATTCAGAATTACAAGGAAAGAACTGAAAATCACTTGATTAGAAGAGAGAAGACTAACTCCGCTGCTGGTGGCTGGCAACATACATGTCCTTTAGGTAAAATTTCACAATTTTATTGGAAATACTTAACATGAATCATAATTCAATATCGAAGAGTGAGAAATACTTTATCCTACCAAAGCCATAATTCATTTCAGCAGCTGCGCAGCAGCAATAGCTCCTCAATCCCACTTCAGGATCGCCCCCAGTCACCCCATTTTGGGGTGGGGGCTGAGCAGTAAGGGACAGACCGCCATCCGGCCATGGGGTTGTTGACCATCATCCTCCAGCAGAATCCAGCTTTGAAAATGCTATATCAAATACCTCGTTGTAGTGCTCCACAAAATGCACTTCTAGTCCTTCTGTAATGAATCCAGCAAGGTCATAGTAATCCTTTTTATTCTCTGATGGCAGAATGATGCAGGTAACGCCTGCCCTCTTTGCCTGTGGGGAAAAGGAACACATGCAGCCTGCTGAGCCCCAGAAATGCATCCATTTCCCAGTTTTGAAAGCAAGAACAGTTACTTAGGAACATGACCGGGCTTTACTCTCTTCTTTGGAGAGCACCAAGGCATTGCTTAGTGGTTGTCACTAAGGATGGATCATGTTCTAGCTCTCCCCAAGCCCCCAGACACACGCTCCAGTCCCTGCAGGGACAGCTGAAGGGGAGAGGCATTTTAGTGGGACTGTGTCGGCACATTGGGGGATTGTTTAGACCAAGTCATTCTATTTTACAGAGTTCTAAAAGTCTGTTCCAACTCGAGTGAGGATAAACCCTCGAATCAAAGGAAGAATTGAGGCAGCTTATCAGATCAACCCACCACGTCGATACACATGACCGTAGCACTGTTCCACAGAAGCTCTTGCCATGGCCACCTGCACTGGAAGGAGCCCAGCAAGCAGAGCCCGCTCACTCCATGGGTGATCCTGCCCCTGCGTGGGCACTCGCGCTCCTGCAAGTGCAGCCAGTCATCAGTGCCAGAGACAGCCCTATCGTATGCTAGTCCTGTAATGACTACCACAAAATATAACGTGAAATCACCCATTTTAAAGCCACACGAGGAAAAGGAATCACATTGCATGAGACTGTGGCCCAAACAGATCTGGGGGCAGAACACTGATGTGAAGCCCTAGCTCAACAGGCTACCAAAGAGCTAAAACTGTTCTCGAAGACAGAAAAACACATGTGATGCAAGGCTGACGCAGGCAGGAGCTGTGCAAATGAAAAGTATGGAGAGATACAATGCCTGGAGAAAGAATTCCGAAAACTGCAAAGGGTTGAAGCCAAAAAAGCAAGCACCACTACAAATCCAGTGCTTGCAAGAGTGCTGCAGAGAATTATACAGGGGAAAATGCAAGACACTAAAAGTTCCTTCCACCTAAAACTGAAAAACATAGGGATATCTGTGTAAAATTTTAAGTTGGACAAATTCAAGCTGGAAGTAGGAACAGAGCCTTAACGTTAAGGAGGATACCTTATGGATACCGTCAGATCTATGCTGGATGCCCTCCTTAAGCAGGCGCTTCAGCCCCGCACAGATTATTGGACCCTACCAGTCTGTGACAGAAGAGAGCTTTAACAGCCAGATGATCCCTTCCACCCCTCATTCTACCAGTCCAGTACCTAGATCAATGCAGAGGCCCTGACACAAAGCCTGGGGTCCCATCTCCTTCTCCACCGCCAGAGACACAGGCAAGACCCTGTGTTCCCCCAGCAGGCTTCTCCACAGTGCCTACTGAATCACAGCCGCCCCCGCTACAGGAGCAATCACCGGTTGTCCCAGTGGCCACTGAGCCAAATCCAGGGCTCCCTCCCCACAGGTGATGCCCAGAGACAAGGTAAGAGCTCTTACCGCAATAGTCTTCTCCTTGATTCCACCAACAGGAAGAATTTTTCCAGTTAATGACACTTCTCCAGTCATGGCCACGTTCTGCCTCACTGGGCAATTCATGGCCAGCGATAGCAAAGCTGTTACTATAGTACACCCTGCACTGGGTCCATCCTTTGGTGTGGCTCCCTGTTTAAAAAAAAAAAAAGAAAAGCACAATCCCCTCTGCCTTTAGCTCATTCAAAGAGTAGCAGAGCCCAACAATACCTTTGTCACTGCCGTTTTAACGTGGCCCCAATTTCAGGGGGTCTCACAAAGGTTTTTGTGAAAGTGTCACTGATAGAATCCTGCTATTTGAATTGGCCAATCTATTAACAACGACGGGGTCCTCATCTTATTCATGAGGAGTAATCCACGAGTCTATTTTGGCCTGATGCCACCACAATGCCCAGCAGGCTCAGGACTCTGAATAAGCAACATGAGCAAAAAACAGAGCATGAATGCTTTGAAGCTTTTTGTTGTCCTAAGCAAACCATGGAAACAAGTAACAGAAGTCAGCATTGCAAGGGAAGACAGCATCAAAAGTCATGAAATAATTGAGGGCAATACTGGAAAAAAAAAAAAAAAAAAAAAAAAAATCACTCAAGGTAGAGAAGATCATTCAGTTTAGAAAGCCCAAAAAAATCCAGGCCTAAACTAGTCTGGATTTATCTGAAATCGAACAGATCTTGGAGGTAAGAGCAGGAGAAATGAATGTTTGAGAGGGAGCAGAGGCAGACATGATGCCTGCTGTTTTCTGCTCCTCCAGGAAACGAACAGACAGTTAACAACCAAGTACCTTGACAGACACAGGGCAAGCTGCAACAAGCAGACTGTGGACTAGGTTAAAGCATGCAGGAGTTCAGAAGCAAAGCTTGGGCAAGGTGATAATACAAACTTTGTTTTCAGTAAAGCACCTGCCCAAAGCCTGTTACACAGTATACGAGCCCCTCTGAGCACCGTGTGCATTTATTTTCAGTCCCAAGCACTGGAAAAATGCAATCACTGCCATTATATGGACTAGGAACCATGGCACAGAGACCAAGAGGAGTGTTTTTAATTATGTGTAAATGACCTGAAGCCTTTATGAAGGCCTGGTAACACAGAGACCTAAACTTTGGTTTCCTTGAAGCTGCGTACAAGCTTTTATGCAAATCACTTATCTCTATGCCATGGATTCCCCACCTGCGCAACAGGGCCAACAGCTACAAGGGAACTCCAGGATTCCTTACAGCATTGTCCAAGCCCCTGTATTCTTGCCACATTGCTGCAGAAAGGAATGGAAACAGCTCATAAGAATGCTGTCACAGGATCCCGAGGAAAACCTCATCTAGGTTTTGCTGCCAAAAGAGGGCATTCTGCACGACATACGGACAAAGTGCTTTCCAGCTTCACGTCTAGGGGAGCAAACCAGCCTAGCTGCTACACAAGCTCTGTGAATTCTCCATCAGTTTACCTCTGGCACATGCAAGTGGATATGGGAAGACACGAGAAAGTCATTGCTGGGGTCCTTCTGCATCAGAAAGGCTCTTGCAAACGTATAAGCTATTTTGGCGCTCTCTTTCATTACATCTCCCAGTTGCCCTGTTACTTCAAGGGACCCATCCTTGTTCTCCTTATCTTTGGGTCGCCTCAGGGATGTTTCAACAAACAGAGTGGAACCTCCTAAGAAAGAAAAGAAAAACAACAACCTGAGAAAAGTTAAAGGACAATCAAACCAGAAGGTTTTGGTGATGCAGAAGCAGTGTCAGGAATTTGGGACTGGCACTCTCTGATGAGACACGAGCTCTTGGGTAAAGAGCAGTTGAAACCTGCACTCCAAATCCCTTCGGGAAGGCTGGCTAGGAATCTCAACAGCACTGCACTGACAGTCTCCATTCATTGCTTCTTTGGACTTCACACTCCTCCAACACAGACGCAACCCCTCTTTTGTGGAAATAATCCGTTCTTACAATAGTTTCAGGCTCTTCATAGCCAAAAAGTAAGATGATCTCATACCATAACACACTTCCAGCCAGTTCAGCTTTCCAGTCTCAGCCATCTATTTACCTTCTCCACCACACTGATCATTTCTCTCTTAACTACTTCAATTCAACCCAAGGTCAATTAGAGTATGCAGGGGTCATATCCTTTGCTGTGTGCTGTATTTCCATACCGAGGTGCCCATAAGCCCCCTTGTTACTAGGGGAGGAAGCCAACGAACAGTAACTGGCCAACTACACCCACCCCAACAGCACGAGAATACCTGTATCTGCCCCTGACATTGAAAGCCAAGTTAGTGTTGCCACATCATTGAAGAGATACAGTGTGCCTCAGCTGTGCCGTAATTCAGAACAGCACCTCCTGCTTTTAAGGACAAGGTCTTGTCCCCTCAACAGTCATTGCTGTTCCTAATGTATGTGGTTCTTATGGGATACGGAGCATAAAGAGAAAACATGCTGGCCTGAGGCTCAAACGAGCCTGGGTAAGGGAATAAGAAAGGGTCCCTTCTTCAGGGAAGAAGTCAGGATCTAAAGGCCACAGAAGTTAATTTTACTGGTGCCAGTAGAACTTCACTGGACTCAGTAGGGAAAATTCAGTTTGACTATCACATTCAATTTTTGAGAATTACACGGAAATGCAAACATTAACCCAAAAGTCATTTTGTCTCACCCATAGCTGTCCAGGCCAGACCCATCACCACTCCTGGAGGAGTGGTTTCATACATGCGATCCACAGTGAAGATGGGCTTTCCTACAAAGTCCTGCAGGTTTTCAGGTGTTACTTGCACCATCTCTGCTTCTCCACTCACAATTTTGTAGGCAGATTTCCTCAATACCTGAGTGAGACAGTGATTTGTTTCTGTAGAAAAAGCTGAGAAGGCTGAAGCACAGTGGTCGTGGTTACACACAACTCCCCCTCACCTTTTCTACTTGTTTCTGCAGATTCCTCACCCCACTCTCTCTGCAGTACTGCTTGATGAGCACAGTCAGGACATCTGATGTGATTTTGGCTTTGTTTTCATCCAAGCCACACAGAACCCGTGCTTGAGGGACCAAGTACCTCTGAAAGAAATCATCCCCCACATCCTTCTGTTAGCATTTGTGACAAAAGCCCGGTGGTTCCAGTTCACTCACCTTCGTTCTGCTATTAGCTCAATGTCATTTTTCTGGAGTCCACAGCCTATGGAACACCAGAGTTACTTTAACTGGGTGTTCAAATCAGAGGAACTCTGTCCAAAATGCCATGTGCTTAATTTTTTTGCACATGGTTGGATGTAAATATGTAAGCCCAAATCGGCCCAAAACATTTTATCAGATGTAATTCACAGCGCATCAGTGGTTTCTCTTACCTCTGCAATTGCAAGTTTCTCTTCTGCTACATATCCTGATACATTGATCACTTCCATTCTATCCCGCAGTGGCTCTGGAATGGTTTCTGTTACATTGGCAGTACAAATAAAAAGTACCTAGAAATATCACAAGATCCTATTAAGCATTTTAATTAACCTGGTGCTTTACTCCAAGCAGTAGTTCCTCAGTTCTGCGTTTCCCTGTCTGAAAGGCTGAAGCAAGTTCGTCTTCTCTGTGGAATCTAGTTTTTGTTACAGGAAAAGTGCTGGATTTTAGAACTATGTAGTAGGATGCTCCCTACCCCAAAAATAAATGTTTAGAAATACACACAGCACAAACTGGGAAATTGGAATGGTCCGATACTGACTGGGAAACCATTTGCCTGGGGAGATTGAGATCTCAATTCTAAGTTATTTCTGCCTTCTACGAAGTTAGCACAGAAGTGACCAATTTATGTGTATAAATACGTATATACATTTCTAATCCATCAATTTGCAATTAGTGTAAGCTGCACAAAAGGTGCAACAGTGTGTGAAGACAATTCAAAAACTTGACAGCAGCACAAGGCCACCTCACTTGATGGCAACTCTGCCAATATAGAAGAAAAACCCCTGCCTTTTCTATCAGAGGCCATGCATCTGTGTCCCTAGCTCTAGAGGGAGTCAGGGCTATAGGACATATGCTGGTGACCGTGTTCTCTTAAGTATGCACAGACACTTCAGGTAAAGCCAGCTCCTGCAGACACAGCCCTGTACCACTCATATCTCAATCCCATCTGTCTGAATTTCCAACTGACTGAAACGTCAGCACCTTTTCACAGACAGGAAATCTCTGCACTGATACATGTTCACATATTCCAGCTCTATAACTTCTGCAGAAGAGAGAAATACCTTTGATAAATCCACAGGAACATCAAGGTAATGATCCAAGAAGTTGGAGTTCTGTTCTGGGTCCAACAGCTCTAGAAGGGCTGAGGATGGATCCCCTTGATATCCTCTGCCGATTTTATCCACCTACGGGAGAAAGACTTTAAGAGGTTTCTCGCCACAACAAACTCACACAAAGATTCTTTAAAGGCTCCATCTGAAAATCTTAATGTGTTTGTTGCTAAACAGCCACTACTGGTCTATCAGTTTTCTGTGCATTCACCCAAGCCCCCACTATCCTACTGCACGAGCACATGACAGACCTGAAGAGACACAGGTGTAGGGGAGCAGCTGGAAGATCTCACACCAAGGCTCACTTGTAGCCCCTAACACAAAGAACTGTTTGTCCCAAGGAATGCAGGGAACAGGACAGGATAAGGGAGCAGGGGGTGGAAGTGCCTGGCGCCCTTCCCAGCCACGTCTCAAACACTGCAGATAAAGGGACTGAGAGAGCAGCCTGCGAGAGGAGCTGTGAGCTCTCAGCCCAAAAGTAATTCAGGCAGGGGGAGATCGTGACCACCAACTCACCACCAACTCAGTACACCCACCAACTCAAAAAAGGACCAGAGCATGCGTGCTATTGAGCATAGGAAGTGGGGAAGGTGTGTCCAAGCAAGGGATAAAAGCCACAAGCTGCCCCAAGACTGTAGGGATATATAATAAATATAATATAAAAATAAAATAATGAAAGTTTTTGTCTACCTATGGACCTGGTGCATTGTACACCCTTCTCCAACCAAAGGGAATCTGAGGATCCCCTCCGTGTTGAAAGATTTTTGAGGATACCAGCTGCCTGCTCCCGGGGAAGCTGGTAAGGGATACTGACTCTCTACCCAGATCTGGGTGGGGAGAGCTGGGCAGTGACCTCTCAGTGATGTTCCTGGGAGAGGTTTGAGCAGTGGTGAGCCCTGGCTGCACGGGAAAAGCAAGAGCTTCATTGCTACCCGACTGCTGAGGAATTTAAAGCAACACCTTAATTCACATGAGAGGATCAGCGAACCTGAGTCACCTCTCCCTCCATGCGTGGTGGGACGTGACAACAGGACTGTTAACAGTGTTGTAGAGAAGCACCATGAAGTCTCAGGGAACGTGCATACAATCAAAAGCAAGTGAGGTATCATGGATTACTGGGCTACTACTCATTGAGCTAAACTAAGCTACAGTCACAGACCAGAATGCTTTTTCCACAGTGGGAGGACTACAGGGTGCTAGCTTATACCATTTCCCTAATACGTAAGCTAAGACACTCTCCTTACTCTGCTCAAGGTGCAAAGTGCCTACGCGCAGCCACGCATCGCAGCTCAGCTAGTGACCTCTGCTGCTTTCACAGAATCGCAGCCTGACTGAGGCTGGTAGGGACTTCTTGAGGTCACCTTATCCAAGCCCACTGCTCAAGCAGGGTCACTGCTGCCCAGGACTGAGTCCAAGGTTGTTGCTCTTTCAGCATTGCTCATGTCCTCAGAAGAAGAGGTCACAGCAGGGCTCCTCTCCACTTTATCTCCCTGAAGTGTGGTGTTAACTAGATGGACATAATGCAATTTGCTACTACGGCCAACGCAAGTCTCATTTCCACCACCACTTAAGTGCCACGGCCTACAGGTCTCATTACCTTTCAAATCAAGATACTTATTGGTTACGTTACACTGCAGCTCATTGCTCAATTTCTTGGTTCCCCCATTACCACTCCCAAGGCAGCTGCTGCTCGTCTTTCCCAGGCACGGCACACAAGGAGGCTAGAGACACCTTTAGTCTATTCTGAACACCTGCTGTTATCCTGTCCTTATTTGCTTTTTCACAAAGCAGTAGGCTGGTAGCCCCATCTCATTTATTCTCAAATCAGACCACAAATTGACTGTAAGCATCTTAATCCTCACATAGTCTTGCTTTAGACCTGCTGAGAGAGTGACTCTTCCTAATAATCACATGGGCAACAGTGGTTTTGCACACACCTAAGTAGGGAACACAGGAGCTACTGGAGCCTCTGAATATCCAGTCAGCTCCATTAGGATCCTCACGATCCAAACAGCTACAACTTAATGAGAAGGGCACTGAAATACTGAAGTTGAAGTCTGTTATTAGAAGACAAACAAAGGGTCTAAGGTATTGCTGTCACCCAAAGAACCTGAGAGCCCAGCCTCATTTAAATAAAAAAAAACCCCTGGGCTTTTTAGGAGACTAACTGCTTCACCTTTCTTATTGGGGTCAGGAATTGATACGTTTTTAAGAGTAAAAACTAGAAGAAAGACCAGATACATTACCTCATCGATCAGTATAAGTGGATTCTCTGTCTTGGTCTTCTTCAAACACTGGATGATTTTTCCTGGCATTGCTCCAACATACGTCCTCCTGTTTTACCAGAGACTGTATTTAGGGAACTATTGTAAAGTACAGCACACGTCACACAGCACAGCATGCAGCTGATGGAACAGGTATATCCTGCTGGGACACAAGTCCTTATTTCTTCTACATGCATCAAAAGCATTCTCCATCACCATACTAAGCACCAAGACCCATCCAGTCTGTTTCTAGTAGAGATCAGACATGAATTTTGGCAGAATGCTCCCAGACTGCAGTTTTTATCTTTAGTTTTAACCACCTTTAAATCAGAAAGAAGCAAAAAAGTAAGGCTGAGAACAGAGATATTTGAATAGTGTGTTTGTGGTTTTTGGGTAAAGAAAGATTAGAAAGGAAATGTTTCATTCCCTCATTTGGTGGGGACAAAAAAGGAAGATCAGCATCAATCAAAAGACACTGAAGGAACAAGCTGCTGACAGCAAAACACAGTCTTTCTGCTGGAGGGAACTGGCACCCAGGAAGATGCAGAAGCAGGGCAAGAGGGTAAGAACAGAGTAAATGCCAAGAGGCACAGCACAGAGAACATCTGAAAAGTATGTAAAATATTTCTCTCTGCTTCTGTATCACGTAGGGCAGAACCTCGCAGGTTCTGTTCACGCTGCAGAACAGATACTTTTACTAGTTTGAAAACACTGCTAGTTTTGTTTCCAGGTGTATGTGGAAGGAAAATAAACCCATGGCAGGGTCAGATTTACTGATTTTTGTATTCACATTGTCTTGTTCTCCCCCCGAATACTCTTGTTCCCAAGTTTTCCTCATGTGGCACCTCCCTCCTGATTATTCAGAAACCAAGTCTCAATCACACCTGAACACATGGCTGACCCTGCTCAAACTGTCACCGTGCTCTAGTGCTGGCTTTTATAGACAGACATGAGTTAGCATTTGGCATCGGTCCAATGCTTTTGGAGACATGAATAGGATTATATTCCAAACTCCGCCCTTTGCTATCCTTTTCACCTCTTCCTATATCCCAACTCCTGACAGCAAGGGTTGGCAGAACAGAGATGAAAACGACACACACTGTCCAACTTCAGTGAGGTTCCTATTTTGACAACATTAGTAAAAATTGCTGGATAGAGAAACTGCTCGAGTTACACTGACCTGTGTCCTTTTATTTCTGCTACATCAGTCATCCCTCCAACACTGAAGCGGAAATACTCTCTGTTTAGGGCTCTGGCAATGGAGCGGGCAATGCTGGTTTTGCCAACCCCAGGGGGGCCGTAAAAACAGAGAATCTTCCCCTGGGTGGATCCTCGCAGCTGGCTGACTGCTATAAATTCCTGCAGAATACATGAAGTGCCAGGAGTGAACAGAAGGCAATTGCAGCAACACCAAAACATATTTGTCATCAGGTCAAGCAATGATTACAGAACGAGTGTCATACACAAAGCTGGTCCTCAAAGGAGGTGGGGAGGGCAAGGGGAGAAGGTAAGTAAGGATACCGGCGCCCTTCTTTTCCCTCTGGTTATTTACACGCTTGATTGTCCCTGGGTTTTGTGCTCTCTACTAATCTCACTGGGAGAAGCAGTCTCTCCCTCCACTGTGTGGGAGTGGGAAGACAGGCTTCTAGTTCTTCTCCCAGCTTCCTAAGTTCTCACCTGGGTCTCTCAAGCTACATGTGAGCATCTCCTACTGCATCACTTCTACTTTGCTAAGTCACACTTGCATCTTTTCACACTCCTATGCCAGACAACCCTCAAATAACATTCAGCAGTTGAGAAATCAAGAGATCACGGTTCAGAACTGAAATCTCAACTGCTCATACACTCACAGTGGTGAAATCACTCTGCAAGTGGGCAGAGACGTGCCCCCCCTGTAACAAGCCAGTTATTTAGCAAAGATGAGCCTTGAACCCTTCCACCTACAGCACTGAACTCCACAGCAAGACTATACAAGGACAACAGCACCAATCTAATTAAGGCTCAAACCTGCATAGATATTTCTCAGTACCTTAAAATCATCAACCTTACTTGCATTGCCACAACTGGGATGTTGTGGAATTAATCTCCTCTGCGTGGAATTAATCACATCAACAATCAAAGCTGCAGACCTGTGTGATGCAACTCAATCTATTTCTATACAAAGGCTGGGCCTAGTCAACACGAATAGTGCTGACAAACAACATAAGAGACTGCTACTCAAAAAGGGTTATGTCCTTGCAAGCGTGCAACAACAGGCTTACCATAAATCATTCAAAATAATAAATCAGATAGTGAGATTTAGTCACAAGTCTTGGGCACTTCTAAGGAAAGAAGCCCCCTTTGGCTGTCAGTGAGGAGATACTTCACCACCTTTATCTTTTTTTAGAAGAGACTGGAACAAAGCAAATTAATAAAAGCAAAATCCCAGAATGTTTAAGAATTTCCTATTCAGTACATAGAACAACATCACACTGTTAGCTTAGGATATGCCTGTATGGTTTCTGTGCACAAGAAGTACTGAGGTAGCCCAAGTACCATTGGTGCCGTCCCCAGGGTAACACAAAGCTCTGTGGGAACAGTAAGAGAAACTGCCTTACTGCACTCTTTGGAAGGCAACAGCCAAGTTGAAGGCTAGCTACACTCAACGGCTTCACCGAATCTGCTAAGCTCTCACCACGATTTGTTAATGCAAAGTCAGTATCTGCACCTGCCTCCCCTCCACTGGGCACTTTCATGCACTTGCCCAGTACGATACAAATCCTGCCAGCACTGGGATTGTCTTTCACTGCTTGAATGTGTTGGCTGGCTACAAGGAGGAGCCTGTTCCTGCCCCTGGAAAGGAAGGCAGTTCCTGCAGCAAGTTGTGGAAGTTGTTGCAACCTGTTGCAAATATCTACTCTTATCTAAAACAGCTTCCCTAACCACAGCAAGCACAGGCAGGATGTCCTCAGGCAAACGCGACAGAAGTTGTGGAACAAGGCAACACGAAAATCTGCCCTGTCTGGTTATATGAGTGCTGTATTGCTCAGGCTATAAACGCTTCAGCCTCCAACACAACTCTGGGGGTAGGTAAAGGCTGTGAGGCAAACATGCATCTTAGCTAACTCCCCCCCTTTGAATTTTAGAGGTATGAGTAGAGGTTCACCGTGTTTTGGAAAGGCAGTAACTTTGCCAGTCAAGTGGAACCATTTTAATAGTCTCTGAATGAATTGATTAAAATCCAGAGACTGCTTCCCTCGGACACTTACTCACTTGCTCAGCATTCAGTAGCAAAACAGTTATAATGCTATTAGAGATGAGAAGATGACATTCATTGTCACGAGTAATTAACACATTAACTGATCACATTCTGTTCTTTGATTCAGCTTTCTGTTTGATCCGTGAATTAACACAAATTCAGTGGAGAGCTGCAATCTGAAACACAACCAAAACACTAAGCAGACCATGAAACAACACACACTGCCTATTCCTGCCTTACCAGAATTCGCTTCTTGACATCATCCATTCCATAATGATCCTCCTCCAGAACGGCTTGGGCTCTGGTCAGCTCCAGGTTCTCCTCGCTGCACTTACCCCACGGGATGGATGTTAGCCAGTCCAAGTAGTTCCGTGTAACACTGACAGAAACACACAAATGAGAGTGATTTGACAAGAGCCAGCTCATGCCACCCTCTGCTGCCTTCTAAAATAACCTCATCCAGAACAAGTGGGATATAAACTACTTATGGAACAGAGACTATGAGAAAAACATCATTATCTGGGCAGTCATTGCTAACCTTTTGTCATGGTCTTTATTCTCTTGCCCCTTCCCCCCTGCAAAAAAATCAAGGCTTTTTTTCACAGCTTTTGCTTTCCTGGGACAAAGAACCTCCAACATACCATGCAAAGACCTAGATGTCCGCATACAAATTCCCTGTATGATTTTTTTGGTGTGGGGCTGGTTCCTGTTCAAAGACGAGCAGGATTGTTTGTAAGCTCTGCACTACTTCAACTGTTTGGATCAGGTCATGAAACTTAAAGACAGAAAACCAGTTTTCTCTGTTTCCCCAGTGGACCAAGACAATGTAAAGAAGAAAGATTCCTGGCTCAGAAGCAAGGAAAAACAGCTGGATGTACAACACTGCAGAGAAAGATTTAAGAGTGGGAGATAAGGACGATAGTGCAGAAGCTAACGTAGAAATAACCAGTTTAAACAGACTGCTACTGAGGAGAACACAAGTGCATAAAACCAGAACTCATCTGTTCTAAAACTCTGCATCCTCTGATCAGGGATTCAGATGTACAGGGAGGTCTGCAAGATGCAGTAAACTGTGTGCAGTCACGAACGCAGAGCGGCACAGCCTTCCCGTGCTTGGCTGGCTGGTCCCAGGCTTCACTCTATGGCAATCACCACACCAACGGAGCTTTTGCTTTTTTCTCCCAAGTACCTCCTTTGCAAACTCGCTACCACTGTTACCACTCTGAGGGAAAGGTACTACGTTGACTGTGAAGCCCAGTATGTCCTTCCTAGCTTCCTCCCTCCTCCTAGTATATGATTATCAAGATATTTCTCATCCAAATGACATGGGTGCCCTCAAACACAGTCTTTTACTCCACAGAAGATACTTTGTTTTATAGAAGCAAAGAGCCAGGACATTAAAGTGCTGATGAGTACAGTGACTACTGTACTGTGTAGCACCCACCGCCTCAACAGAGAGGAAATGTTCAAAGCAAGCTCAGTTTCTGACAATCCATGTCACGGATTATGTGGTAAAAACATTTCACTCCTTTGCAATTCCAACCCTGCCCCAACACTTCAGGGACCACCTCAGGTAGCTTAGCCAATGTCATGTGTTAGTTGCTAACTTCTCTTCTCTCACATCTAATGAAAGCACCTAAGTAGGAGAGAATAGAGCCAAAATTAAGGGCTGAAGGAATCACTGCACATTTTGTGAGGGGTAAGGAACTGCACAGTTCTTATCCACAGCATTAGGCTGCAAGAGAAGACCTAAAATGATCAAAAGAGGTAAATCACAGTTAAAACATAGGAGATTCAGAGAATAATCTAACAGCTACAGAGCTAGGATATAACCATATGCTACATTCAGGGAAAGCAACTGTGACAAAAAAAAAAAGAGAAGAAACTCTTAAGGTAAGAGCTTCACAGAATTGTATTGCTATCTCTCATTCTCCCAGCTAATGCTGACAGCAGAGGACACAGCCGTGCACTCACTTGAACTCTGAGGAATGATTATCCAGCAAGCCCAACTTGTTCAACTCTTCATCAATCACATCCATGACATGTTTTGGCACTACCAGCTCCTTTAGTCGCTCACGGAATTTCTCTTCTATAGCATCCTTGTCCTCCTTTTCCAGACCTAGCTCTTTCTTAATGATCTTCAATTGCTCTTGGAGAAGATATTTGCGGTGTGTTTGCTTGATCTTCTCCTCTACCTAGACACAGCAACAAACACAGTAACTATTCTGTTCCTGGTACAACCCATCAAACGCTTCCAAATACTTCTCAGTTATGACCTTGTCAGCAACTGAAAATACTACTCAGAAATCATTTGTAGCATGTTCTAATATAAAAAGTGGCTCTGTGACATACTCCAGCTCCCGCCACATCTTGGTGGCCTCCACTGGCCATGATTCAGTACTTCAGTGTTTTGCTTATGCTGGGGAGACCAAAAGCTGGGCAGAGTAAGCCAGATGTGATCTCCCTAGTTCCCAATAGAGGGGAATAACCGCTTCTGTTGACCTGCTGTCTACACAACTGCAAACAGAGCTCAGTATGCAGTTGGCCTTCCTTGCCACAAGGACAGACTGCTAATTCACGGTCAGCTTCCTGTGTATCAGGGCCTCAAAGTCCTTTTCTGCAAAGCTGCTTCTATCCAGTTGGCACCCAGCCTGCCCTGCTGCACAGGGTTATTCCAACCCCAGCATTTCTCTTTGCTGAACTTGAGGAGGTTCTCACTGACTCCCTGAAGGACACCACTCATACCAGGAACCTCCTCAGTTACCACAGTGTTTGAAAGATGATTGAGACAACAAAATAATGACATTGCTAAGCCCTCTCAGCATCCTTGGATGCATCCCATCTGGTCCCACAGAATTCATGTGTCCAATTTGCTTAAGAAGTCTCCAACAATTCCTACCCTGGTCCAAAAGCATTTTGCACTTAACGTGAATTCCAGAAGCTCCAATTATTGGGAGTTAATAAACCCAGGAACTTTTGACTCAGTATACACAAATCTTTGTACTTCATGTACTTAGTTCCCATTTTGATGTATTCTGATTAAAACTTACAACAGTCAGGAACTACTCCAGTTCACAGTGGTTAGCAAAGGGTCTTTTCAAATAACATTGTGCTATTTACACTATTATGTGCTATCCACAGTACTGTGCTGTATATTTTTACATTTTTACACAGATGCTTGGTAAACTGCAGTCCTCTAGGATTTACCTGCTTGCATGAAATTACAACTTGGATGCACTTTAACAGCAGATGCGGTAGCCTCACATCTTGTTACTTTCACAACGTGCACGAAAAATCAAATTTCTAGCAGAAGAATACAAAATCTTAACTCTAAAATAACCTCCCTTTAGAGTATCATTGCCTTGCTTTAAAATTCGTCCCTGGCCGTGTTAAGCATCACAGTGGTGAACATGATATAAATACCTATAAGGTATGCGTTCCTTGAAAAACTTACCTCCCTTCCAAGACGCTGCTGAAGTTTGCTCAGCTCGTATTCCTTCTTTAGAAGGGAAAGGGCTTTGTAAAGCCGTTTGGGAATCTGGAAAAGACAGACACAAAATGGTTTTTCAAACGCTGTACTCTTGGCAACACCCTGTGAGAAAGGGAGAATAAAAGCTCCCAACAGGTTGTCTGGGAAAACTCTCCTGCAGGTGTAAAAAGATGAACCGTATAGCAATCCCACAGCATGCAACCAACGCAAAGACAATTATTTGCCACCAAAGATGCAGAGCATCCAGCCTTTCCCTTAAAGCAAGTTATTAATGACCTACTATAGCCTATATCCTTACTGTATCTTTCAACAGGCACCTAAGTCATCGATATTAACCTATCATCATAGTATTAAAGTCCCCTCTGTAACTGAGGCTGGTAAAGAAACCATGCCATGTAACAGACATGGTTTTGATTCAGTTAGCATAGCTGTAGTTAAAAGCTTCATCTTACACTGGTTTCTTCCAAGATGTCTTGAAGTTCTTGCGATTCTGCCCCTGTTAGGGCTGCACCCATGTCACTCAGGTAGATAGGGTTATCTACCACGCGTTGTCCAGCCTGCATCATCTGAAGTACAGACTCTCTGAAAAAATGGTAATAAACCCCAAAATACTCAGTAAACTTTTACATTCATAAGGGAGTATCCTTATAGAGTTATTTACTTGTTATGACCGAGTAAAGAAAGACAGCTCAGTTTCATAGCAAAATAACTTTCTTTTAAATTTACTAAGCCAATACTCAGTAACAAACACATAAATCACTTGATAAAAGGAATGATCACTGTTGACAGTTATGTAAAATTATTGTGTGCCAGTAGGCTAAGACTCTTGCTACGCTCACATTACATAGATCAGACCACAATATTAGTGCAATAAGCTTCACTTAGAACCAGATCACCTGCCACAGGACTTATTGTCCTACCTCGTAACTCATCACATCAGGTTTCACATCAGGTTTTCAAACTTCCCCTCTGTTTCCAACAATGGATGATAAAGCTTGCATCCCAAACCAAAATTCTAGGTGGCAATTCAGCAAATATCTCTTCTTCATTACAGCAAAAGGACAAGTGGAATAGAAAATCTCAGGGCACACCGTTCCCAAAGCAGGGCAGCATGGAAAACACATACCTGTACAAGGGGTTCAAGGCAATGATGTCCCGGATTGTTTTGACAATTTCTGCAGTAAGCGCCTATAAACACAACAAAGTTTTAATCAACAAAAAGACTGGACGAGGACAGGCAAGGCCTCAGTATAAATATGACATTCCCCAACCTCTCCAGCACGGGAGCGCAGAACTACAGCCCCTGGCCACCCATCCGCAATGGCGTGCTGTAACAGTACTCAGCGTTGGGGCAGTTATTCCTCCCGGGAGACAAGGAAGCGCAAGAAGGGCTATAGGCCGGCTTCCTGCATGCACAAAATTTATCTGGTTCTTAGCCAGGAAATATGATCAGGTTGACCACTCAAGTCACCTTGGAGCAAAGACTCAGTTTCATAGAGGATATTACACACATTTAAGCGCAGCTCAACTTCTTCATTCAGTAAACTTTTTGAAGTGACCAGTCCTAAGGAATTGAGCTGCTGGAATGAAAAATCATTATTTTCATATAATCCCCTCAGGCAGTGACTGTGAGAAGGAAGAACTGGTTCCTGAGGCCTGAAATTAGAGCCTGATTTTAGAACTCTTCCTTTTAAGCAAGAAACGTAAGTGCAACTCTACAGGAGAAGTCCAGGCTTGCATGATTAATTCACTCACTTTAACCTCTTCTGTGATCTGAAAATCTTCATGAACCACATTCTCCACTTCTACCATGAGAACTTCCTGCGAGGAAGCACCTATAGGATCTAGTACCACTTCCACAGCTTGGTCCTTTGCTCCAGGCTCCTCTTCAGCCTCTTTCTTAGAGCGCTTCTGTTTCCTTCTAACTTTCTGTTTGTTCTCAGGCTCCTCAGGCTCAACCTCTAGTTGCTTGTTTATACGAATTCTGAAAGCCAAAAGAAACCAGCTATGATCAATTCTTCTCTGTTATAGGTGATTTCAGCTCTTCAGCATGAGGAAGACAGAGTCTAAGTTGTATTTCAAGTAAACTAAAATTTCAAACTTTGACAAAAGCGACTGTATGTGTTTTGACAAGATTTAACTTTCGGTTCATTTTGTCAAAATAAGGCTTGTGTCCTGGTTTTGGCTGGGATAGAGTTAATTTTCTTCATAGTAGCTAGCATAGTGCTGTGTTTTGGATTTAGTACCAGAAGAATGTTGATAACACACTGATGTTTTCAGTTGTTGCCAAGTAGTGCTCAGACTACTCAAGGACTTTTTGAGTTGCTTCTGCTCATCCAGGTGCATAACGAGCTGGGAGCAGAGCACAGCTAGCACAGCTAACCCAAACTGACCAAAGAGCTATTCCAGACCATATAATGTCATGCTCGGGGGAGTCGGTCGGTCGGTCGCGGGGAGACTGCTCGCGCCTCGGGGACTGCTTGCGGCTCCGGGTGGGGTGGGGCTCCGCGGGGCGGGGGG
>NW_009259692.1:236918-241906 GCF_000687185.1 Egretta garzetta | reverse complement strand
CGAGTGGCTGCGTGGTGCTGAGTTGCCAGCCGGGTTAAACCACAACAGCTTGATTTAGTAAAACAGTAATACTCAAGTAGTAGATACTGATAGGACTTACTAAGTAAATTTACAATATGTAAGTTGCCATACAAAAAAGTTAACTGACTGCTGAATTAGCCTATTGGTGTGTGAATGAGAGGCCACGGGCGGCTGGCAGCACCTTTACCATAAACTGTGTTAGCTTAAACCAGCTGCAGAACTACAAAAGCAGATTTCTAATGATTAAAAGAAAACCAGTCTAAATAATGTTGGTGAACATATCGATGCGCACAAAGCTCAATATCACAGACTGTCTGACTTCTCAGTGACAAGAGGCAGCACAGGAACAGAACAATTAATAAGGCATCACTGTTACTGTATCTGCTCAGGAGCTCGTTTCTCTGGCTACGTGAACCAACAACTCTGATGTGGATTCATATCCTTTTTGTCTCTCCTGAAAAGCAAGTTCACTGTTCCATTTTAATTCTGAATACGAAGTTCTGCTTTTTCAGTTTTCTGATTCTCAGCAATCTATCTCTCTGCTTTAAACCACATCTGCTGCATTATCTACTGTAATCCTAAATATTACATACATGTATAACGGACCTTGAAGTCATTCCATACCCAGACATTTGAAATTTTGGTCTATTACACAAAGAGATTTCCTAGATTATGATTTTGAAAGAGATCAAAACCACAATATATTCCACAACAATTAATTGAGCATTAATCCCTAAAAGGCACAGGCTGGATCACATGGCATAATCACCTTCCCAAAAAATTAGTTTCCCTGTTACCCTTTTTAAACTTTTCTGAATTTTTCCTGCTGTGCATACAACCTCAGGTCAGATGTTTTCAACACAGATTATGACCTACAGTTCTCTAGAAAGGGATCGAAATCTTGCCCTCCCCACTGGCTCAAAAGGTTTCCCCACTAAAGACGAGTTCTAGACAAACACTCAAGAACTGCAACAGCCTTTGACAAAGTTTTTATACTAGGCTGTGAATGTGGAGTCCAAAAAAACCCTCGTGGTGTCGCAGACTCCCAGCTCACAGGATAACTGCCATTACGTGCAGGTCTTATTTTCCACGTGATTTCCTTCAAAAAAACAAGACCTCCTCACCCACTCCAACTGTCTGCCACTAGCAACTTTTGACTAATCTTGACTACTCTTGTCAACAGAATAGAGTTGCAGGCAATTATGTTCAAAAAACATTTTTCTGGAGGGTGGGGATGCTGGTGGTGGAAATCAGTTGCTGGACCTTGCAGGGCAACCAGAAGAGTTGCACAGCAGCCAGCTGGCCAGTCTGCATGTAAATATCTCTAGATTGACTACAGAAGCTGCTGCCCTGACCCAGAAGGCATGCCAGAAGGTGTATGGTGAGAGCTAAGGGAGGGATTTACACGCCACATTTCATTATTTTGGTTGCTGATGTAAGAGTTTTCTTTTCTATATTCTTCCCTGTAAACACAGCATGCTCCTCAGATCTGATATCCAGTGTGGTTCCTGTGGACATGACTGACCAGCGCTCTGTGTCTCAATCAAATAAATAAAGACCAGTTCCCCATACCTTCTAAGTTACAGGGAAATATTTCTATTCCAAGTAAACCAATAGCTGCCAATTTCCAAAATCTAATCAAACAAGGTTGTGCTTTGATAATGCAGCAGGACGTCTAAGACTTCATTTGGAAAGGACTTGACTTGCAAACTCATGCAAATTCAGCTTTGAGAAGTACTGCCCGTTCTTTGCTGTCCAGAACAAATTCAACTGAAGCAGAGCGAGCGGGAGGAAAAAGGCAATGCTTCAAAGCAAACCCCACCCTGAATCTGTCTCCCCTGCTGTGTTTCTGTCATTCTATTTTCCCTTCTAATGGAAATTAATTATTTGATGCTTTTAAAAGCACAATTTTATATTGTCTTAGCTCAAAATACTTGGCACAAATAGCTAAACCTGTATTCCCAACAATAATCCTATTTTCTTCAATTCAGTTCTGGGACAAGATTATGTAGAGCAGACATAATTACAGTTCTGGACCACTTTTTTTTTTTTTTTTAAAGCAAAAATACTGGCTGGAACTAGCTCCAGAGAATTTCTTTCACCATTACTAAACCTTGCTGTACTTGTCAAAGAAACTGCTCAACTCCAGTTTAACGAATGCTTGCTTGCTTGCATCACACTGCAGTTTGTATGAGAATGACGTGATCTTCCTTTTTGGGGCTAACCTGTCGCGGCTGTAATAGTACACAGAATATGGGGGCTGGAGGACCAGAGCGCTATTGGCATACGTTGTGGTAACAAAGCAAAAGCTTGCCATACACGAGTTGCGTAGGAAAATGCATATACGTGGTGAAAACAATAAAGGGATATATCTGTTTATAAAGAATTCTGGTGAGATACAGTGGAAGTGTAAGTAATTACCTTCGGTGTCCCATGACTATCATACGCAACTTGTCTCCAAGGTCCTGCATTTCATGGATCTGTACAAAAGTTCCCATCTGGTAGATTTCATTCAGATCCTCCACCACGTCAGATTCATTGCTACCGTGGAAAAAAATTGGGAGTAGATATTCAGAATCTTGAGAAAGCAGGTAAGATTAAAAAAGTAAGAAACAATCACTGGTTGCAGAACTGTGAACTGGACTCAGGAGCAAAGACAATTCACTTTACCCCCACTGTCACCACCATGTAGCCCCTTTCCAAATCCCCCAACTACCTGGATGGTTCATCTCCCTCTCAAATAGTAACGGCCTTTTCTGAATCAAGACTCAAGCTCCTAGCAATGCTGGCGGTGGCAATGAAAACTGTCACAGTAAGAGGATGGTCCAAGCCCATACACAATTTCTTTAGCTTTTAGTGTAAATGCAGCCTAGTCGTAGCTTATTTTTAAATTTTTAAGATCAAGAGAAATGACTTACTTATCATCCTTTTTAAGAAAAACACCAGCATAAGGCTGGGCCAGACGAACTTTCCTCCTCAGCAGCTCAACCAGCTTCTTATTTTTCACCTAGGACAACAATAGGTATGAAGTCAGAGGCAGATTTTCCGTAAGCTTTGCACCCTCAGCATGCAAGGCCAGGCATGGTGAAACCCTGACTGATTTATGAAGTCTAATCTCGGATTTTTCTAGTCTTACCCTTATTAGGGGACAGCAATATGGATGTGGAAGAATATTAGAGATATGTGAAATTTGAGTATTTAAAACAAGTCACCAAGTACATAAGACAAGCTCAAAGGCAGGAGGAGAAACCAGGCCCAATCTGTACAAGTCTTACAAGCAAGAAACCTCTCAGTCACTTGAGCACCACTTTATAAGAGTTTCTGTTGCTATCACTGCTCCCTTCCCCTTCCATACCTGTATGTCCCAGCTTTCCACTCCCACTGGGGAGCTGGAGCTAGTCCAATCTTCCCCATCAATTGCCTGAATTCTGTGCACCCACCCTGGTTTAAATCCTCTTCTCCAAAGCCCCCTCTGTTCAATTGCCCTCCTACACCCTCCAGCCGGCCTGAGTCCCTGCTTTAGTGCCAGCCAGTATGTCTTCCTTTCCTGCTTTACTTTTTTACTCCCCTCCGCTCTCCAGATGCCACACATCTGTCCCTGGCAGATCTCCCTGCACCACTGTAACTGCTATCACAGCAGGCCGAACCCTCAGTGACTGAGAAAATACCTCCTCATGAATTTTGCTGTTGCACGAAGTGACTGCTGAGTGTTCTTTCAAAGTGATGGACATTGCTCAACACTTTTGCCAACAAACAGCATGGTCCCGACAGAGCAGTGGGAGCAATACCACTGCTGTTGGCCTGTTCTAAGCTTGGCGCACCTATTTGAGTTTTGCACAACGTCTAGCAAAACTATGCTTGCCAGTGTCACAGACATTAACGGAAAGAAGAAAATTAATAATTCCATAATCACTGTAGAGACTTCACATAGTTGGGAAATAAAGCATTAAATGGCAGCACAACTAATTCACAGGATAAGAGAGAGCATTTAACAATTATCTTAACGTAAGACGCTGTTGACCTATGCATTGAAATTAATTACTTGTACATAGAAGTGTCATATAATTGTGTGCCTAAATATCACGATAATATATAATCTTGTCCTTCCCCCAACACATCTAGAAAAACACCAAAAGTTGCACATATTAGATTTGGACATGTAAAAAATACTACAACAGAAGTAACTTTATAGTAAATAACCCTACAGATACAGGGAACTATTGATTCAGTCCTTGTTACACTTGCTCCAAAATCAGATTGGTAAAACACTAGTGAGGAGCAAAACCACGCGTACTTGTTCCAGAATGGTCACATTTCAGGAGGAAAAACTATTCCTGGGCTGTGAGCTCCAGTCACATAGCAAAGATCAAATTTATGGCTCTTAAAAATACATAGAGAGGTGCAGAGGGGAGAGAGCACGCTCTGATATTTTGAGAGTAGCATCCCCATCTCTCAGCACCCTCTCCCACCATTGCAGTGTTGCTCTGCACCGAATCCATGCTTTCTCCTTGCAGCCCACAGCTTACTGCCCGCACAAACGCTGTTCTTGGTGCTACGACACAAGCCCACGAAGCTAAAGCAAGGACACGTTTGCTTAACCTTCAGAAAAAGAACACGGAGAAGACAGCAAACGCTGGAAGAGTTTCTGGGTGAATCACTGACCTTCCCCGTTACAGCCTTGCCGACTCTGATGCAATACTTATGAAACCCAAAGCCGGTAACGACCCCGCTATTCCATACGGCCAGGCTACACAGGTAGCTGAGAAGCAGGAGGCCCTCGAGCGTCACACGCCTCCCCAGCACGCTGTGACTAACAGCAGCCCCTAAGGACAAGGCGCACGGCTCTGAGGAGAAACGCAGCCCTGGCGGTACCGGCAGCAGGGAGCCAAGCTCAGGGCCCCTGCTCAGGGCCCCAGAAAACCCCGGCCGAGCGACGCCGACCCCGCGCAGGGCTCTCCGCCGAGGCC
>NW_009259692.1:202680-236315 GCF_000687185.1 Egretta garzetta | reverse complement strand
GGGCGTTGCGTCAGCCCGGCCGCCGCTGACTAGGGGGCGCGAGAGGCCAAACCATCCTGGGTGAAACCGGTGGAGGGACGAGGAGGGAAAGGGGTGCGCGGCCAAAAAGCCACAAATGAAAGAAAAGCCCAGTGGAGAAGGGGCTCAGGGCACCCCGTGCGTAGATCTTTGGCCACTGCCCAACCTTACCCTCAGGAGGCCACGGCCTCAGTGGCCACGTAGAGCCGGATGCCCAGGACCACATCCAGTCAGGTTTTGAATATCTCCAAGGATGGAGACCCCACAACCTCCTTGGGCAACCTGTGCCAGTGCTTGGTCACCCTCTCAGTAAAAAAGTGTTTCCACGTGTTAAGAGGGAACCTCCTGTGTTTTGGTTTGTGCCCATTGCTTCTTGTGCTGTCACCGGGCACTACTGAGAAGAGCCTGGCTCCATCTTCTCTACACCCTCCCCTCAGGTTACATTGCTAACATCCCCCTGAACCTTCTCTTCTCCAGGTTAAACAGTCCCAGCTCCCTCAGCCTTTCCTCATGGGAGATGCTCCAGCCCTTTCATCATCTTCATGGCCATTCCTTGGACTCTCCAGTAAGTCCTCTTGTACGGAGGAGCCCGGGACTGGGTACAGCACGCCAGGCATGGCCTCGCCAGTGCTGAGCAGAGGGGAAGGATCACCTCCCTTGACCTGCTGGCAAGACTCCTCCTAACGCACCCCCCATGAGCCTTCTTTGCGGCAAGGGCACACTGCCGTCTTGTGTTCAACTTGGTGTCCACCAGGACCTCCAGGTCCTTTTCTGCAAAGCTGCTTTCCAGCTGGGTAGCCCCCAGCATGTACTGGTGCATGGAGTTGTTCCTCCCCAGGTGCAGGCTTTGTTGAACTTCATGAAGTTCCTGTCATCCCATTTCTCCAGCCTGTTGAAGATTAAATGACATTTAAAGGTTCAAGGAGCCTTGAGACTTATCTCAGTGGTACCCAGTGAAAGGACAAGAGGCAATGGGCACCAATTGAAATACAAGGAATTCTATTTAAACAAAGAAAAAGCTTTCTTACTCTCAGGGTGTTTGAAAACTGGAACAGGTCGTCCAGAGAGGTTGTGGGACCTACATCCTTGGAGATGTTCAAAATCCAGCTGGATAAAGTCCTGAGCAACCTGCTGTAGTTGCCCCTGCTTTGAGCAGAGCAGTTTGAGTAGATGATCTCCAGAGATCCCTCAACCAATTTCTGCAATGCACAGGAGAGTCGGCATGGCCGGCAGGGCAGGGGCTGTGGATTTGTCTGCGTATGAACCCAAAGTACACTCATAAGCCTTAATGGCCCCAGGCAGCCTCACCTGGGGCCCCAATCCGCATTCATGAGCCCAGGAGCTCTAAGTTCAGCCGTGGGCCTTCATAGCCTGAGCTCTATTGCTGGAGGAGTACAGGTCTCTAGTTCAGCAGTAGCTGTGACCATGCCTGACTGTGAACCCTGGTGATCTGAACCCCAGTACCTGGACTAATTTTTCAGAGCTTGACCTCAGCCTCGCCTCAGCACTGTGTGCTTGCCCAGCAATCACCAGACCTGGCTTTGACCTCAGACCTGCTTCATCACCATGCTGTTGTCTCAGTGTCTGCTGGACCTGGCCATCATCTCTGAGTCTGTGCTGCTTGCCTGCCTTGGGTACTGTGGAACTGGGCCCTGACCGGTGATGCCCTTGCCCCATCAGCCGTGCATTCACCTTGGTTCCTGTCCCTGAGGGAAGAGAAGACAAGGAAAAGGAATATCAAGGGGAGAAGAGGTAACAGTTTTCTCCTTGCTCAAATACCATGCCATTAATGCAACATTTCAGTGAGTAATGTAAACTCATTATTGTTTAAGCCTCAGAGACCGCTTCCACATAACCTTTGTTAGGGGTGGATTTCCTACATGCAAGTATGTGCTTGTGTGCTGTGTCCTACCTGTGAAGAAAGCCATGCGCAGCTTTGCCATTTTATGGGCCTATGCAAAAGATGGCATCAAAGAAGAAGCTTTAGGGAGAGGCCTTGTAGAAATCTGAATTTAGTATTTGAGCCATGACATAGGCACATGGAGATAAGGAAGTGTAATACATAATCTAGAAGTAACATCCCTAACTTTGTAAGGTCATGGTCCTGAGGAAAAATAATAGAAAAACACATCAGGGAAAAGCATTGTGGAAAAAATTCCCTTTATTTTTCAAGTATGCAAACTATTAACACTGAAACTCACAGCATGAAGAAAAAGCCCTCAGGAATTAACGTAGTCAAACTGCCAGGATGCTATGAACATGCTGAACAGCTCTGATTTCCAGTTACCTCTTTCTTCCTTGGGCAGAGCAGAGAAGGAAAATAAAATATCAGGGCAGTTTTCATGGGCAGATCTGCCTCCTGAAACAATGCACACGTATCCCATACATAATGTGACATATGGCCTATCAGCTGAAAGTCCATATTCTTCATGGATTTTCTCTCTTAAAATTAATTTTGAAGAGATGTGTCCTAATCCAAGAGCTCCTCATGCATTGAGCTCTCTCTCTCTTTCATCCCAAATGTTGCCCATCTAATCATTAGGAATACATCTGTTTGAAAATAGGAGAAACTCGGAAAGTTTCTGCAAGTAGAAGCAGCAGGACTTCAGTGAAGAAAAGACTGCATAAACTCTCAAATATCTGATAACTTAGAAAGACAGTTGACAGCGTGATTTAATCCTTTCAGCTATCCAGTTTTGGAGGCTGAGTTAGCACAAGGTCAGTGTTGGGTTTGGAAGGAGTACAAACACTTTTGTATTCTTGGCTGAGCTCTTAAAGCCTGCCTCCTTGCCAAGTCAGATGCGGTGGGGATGGGGTCCTTGGGGTGTGTGCAGGGAAGTCAGAGACCAAGTGGAGAATTTTCTCCATACATTGAGAAGTTCTCGTTATGTCACCAGCAGGTACCACTCAAAATCAGCATGCATCGAGCCCCTTCCTGGTAAACTTTGCTTTGGAAGACTCGTTGCTGGAATGAAGTAAAATAGCCTCTGTTGTTTTAAGGATGGGATTAGTTGGATAAACCAAGGTGGGCATCAAAATGAAGTATGCAGCTTTACAGAGTGAGAGTTTAGTATTGCCTTCCCTTCTTGGATTAGCAACAAAAAGAATGAACTCTGTGTATATGTATGTTTGTGCACATGCGCCCCTTTTATATAGAGAGGTGTGTGTATATATATATATATGCAAATTCCTGACAATACTTTACGGTTCGGGTACTGTAAACAGATAGATAATCCCAGTCATAAACTGGTTAACATGGGTAAACACCAGAACTAGAAACTATCAGCTGAATTTTGAAATTCCCCATGGGAGACTGGTTTGCAGTATTTGAAAATGAGGCCTCTACTTGTTTGTGCTCCATTAGTCTTGTGTTGAAAGCAGGAAATCACAAATGGCAAGGCTTGGGGTGTACTACTTTGTGGGAACATCTGACATCACGGTGATGCAGTGTGGTGTGGAGAGCCCCTTTTGTGATGTGTTTACATGTCTGCTAACAGCAATTGGAAACAGGCTAGACTCCTGCTGAGTTTTTATTAAAGTATCATTAGGATCCTTCCAGATAGTTTTTCAAAATGATTGGGCTGGAAGGACCCTTTGCAATATCTTTAAACCAGAAAGCACGTGCATATATTACAAAGCCAGAAGGGACCGTTATAATCATCTAGTTTGACTCTCTGTATGATCCAAGCCATATTAATTCCCATTTGAGCCAGAGTCCAATCCAACAATCTTTTCTTCCGATTCATCTGTCAGTTTGCCCTTTATATACAGGAATTCTCTTCAGGATTAGAATTCAATGCTTTCTTGAAAAGTTGGACAAATAGTCTGAAAAAAAAAAAAGAAAACCAAGATGAACTTCAATATGGACAAATATAAATTACTAAAGTAACAATAATCAACTGCACAGACACAGGTTGGGACATTACCAGCTAGGCAGCAGTTCTGCTGAGGAAGGAATTATCATGTATTACCACTGGAGTGGAGTCAGCGCTATCATGCTGTTGTGAAAAAGCACAGCACTTGATTGGGTTTTAGAAGCAGGTCTGTTCTTTATGAAGGTTTAGACTCATGTCAGCTGAGCTGTGTTAATGATCAGCTAGTGCTGTCTTAGCCCACTATAGATACCAGCTAGTGCAGTGTATCATAAAACTCATTGATTAAGATCCAGTCTTTAGACAGAGCCATCCCATCAAAGCAAGAGTCTAACCTCGCTAAGATTTAAGATAAGACAAACAGACTGGAATTTCCTGTATGTATGCATCATGGACAGTTATCTGGATCAGCTGATGCATAGCATGCTGTTGAACTATGGTAACTGGAGTGTAAGATCTAAATCTCAATGTCCATGAAATCTTTCCTGAGTGCTCAGCACTAATAGAGCTTTAGCTGGATTGTTGTGTTAAATTTTAGTTACTCCGCTCTAAGAAAGATGTGGAACAGCGAGAAAAAAGTCCAGAGGAGAGGAAGATGAATGATTATTACCTGTGAGGGTATACTGGGTCTGTTTAGTCTAGAAAGGAGAAGAGCAGACATTATAATAGTATTCATACAAGATAAAAAAATGCTGCAAAGAGGAGGATAATAATTTGTTATCCTGCTCACTTGCCCCTTGCTAGAGCAGGTCTCTTGTCAGAATAAGCAACCTGCCTCCCACAGCCAGGGTCTGGGGCCACCTACTGCTGCCTGGAGCTACCACACACTTCTATTTCCCCTTCTCTCTTACCCACTCCTATGTGAAAGAGATGCATTTGTCCATTTATCTCAGATTCCCAACAATCATCCAGCCCATAAAACCAGAATTTTCTGCCTATAGGATGTGGAATGTGGCAGCACCAATAAATAATCCTGCGATTCCTGAAGGATCAAAACGAGCCTCAGGATCTGGTTTTGGACATCTCAAGAAATGTGTTTTAGGAAGCTTTGTTAGTGCTGGGGAGATAAGCATGGGCAGTTGTGCGGTTGTGGTTGGCAAAGTTGACTCCAGCTGATGCCTCCGAGGTCTTCCTTCCCGAGGTCCACTTAGGTGCACCTTGGAGTGTGAGGCTGGGGCTTCTGGATGAAAAGGATCAGTGTGGAAAGCCTGGGTAGTGAGGTTTCAATGATATACCAGGTTTGGAATAACGAGCAGACCTCAAGTAAAAGCCACCCAGTTTAGATAGTTTGGCTGCTTGCTGCTGTTTCTGGGCATAGCCATTTCTAAAGCAGGACAGCTACACTGGTAGCCCCAAAACTGTGGATCCTTTTTATCTTCCTGGTTGTGTCTAGTCGTTCATTTTCAGGATGTTGATGGACCTGGATATTATGGAGCAAGCCCTGCTGGTCCTGTTCACTGCAGTGAGAGATAAAGGCTGCGTTCCTGGCCATGCCAGGGAAGGGGGATAGGGCATGGATGAAGCAAGTCCCTACTTCTTGCTTGAGCCTCTGAGATGTTTTGGATGTCATGTGGGCTTATGTTCAAGTGTGTTAAACAGAAGCTGAGCTCCATTTGGTAGGAACCGAGAAATTTATCCTGAATTTTTAAGTTTGGGGTCTGGCAAACTTGTACAAGTGCTGGGAGGTGATTGGGTACTGCCTATAAAAGATAAGGAACTGTAGAAAGACAGAGATATTTTGAAGCATGTTCTGGAGCAATGTGACTGAAGGGAAGTAACTTCTGAAAATAACCAAAGATGAGCAAAGGAACAGTTTCCTTAGGAGCGAAACTGTTTTCTGAGCAAATCTGGGGCAGCAGGCAGCTGCGCAGGTGGGCAAACTGTTCTTAAACTTTGCATTTCCCCTTCTGGTTTCACCAAGGGGAGAACAGCTTGCTAAAGAGAGATGAAGTTAACTGGTGTTTGGTAGAGCTTGGTAGAGGGGAGGGCTGTTTCAGAGGCTGAATAATGGATATAATAAATTCATTAATTGTTTGCTGCTTTTACAATCCTTTCGCAGCAGCTTCCACTAATGAAAAGCCTATTGACCCCTATTTGTGCTACCAGCCAGCACAGTAAGCCCTGTCCCTGCCATATGGTCCCACATTCCTTCAGAAGCTTGGTGTCTCTGCAGCCAGAAGGGTTGCCAGAGGAGCGAGAAGCTCTCAGGAAGCATCATCTGCATATCTGTGCAAAGATCAGGAGTGTGAGCAAGGGGGACAATGCGTTTATCATAAACACTCTTGACAGTGAAGAGCTGAACAGGAGTGCTGGGGCTCTCCAGAGATCTCCAAATGGCCAACGCTAGAAGTTTTACATGCTTGGGGGAAGCCATTGACCAAGCGAAGGCTTTGCAGCTGCATCCTGCAGGGTGGACTCATCATGGCAACAACCAACTTTGCCACTTAGCTGTGTTCATACTTTAGCTCAGAAACAAAGGAGCTCCTCGTCCAGCTCATTCACTAGTCTTCTTTACTCAGGTCTAACTCTTGGACCCCATAAAAATGACTAAATCAGGCTTTTGTGGAATAAAACTTTCTTTGCAGTTTAATTTTCTCCTCTTTAATGCCAGTCAGAAAGAGATAGGGGAGAAACGGGATCGGGGAGGACTGCATGTGGCAGAGGGAGGAGAAAAGTATGCGTCTTGGAGAGTGGATCTTTTTCTGTCCTCCACTACTGGACTGCTGTTTCAAGTCTTGCCTTTTTACAGCATTAATCTGCACTCTGCTGCCTGATTTCACAGTGCTGTCTCACGCCTGGGGTGCTTGTGGGTGTCATTCTGTGGGCAAACCAGGTGGGAGAACTGCTCTTTCTCCTCTATCACAGAATTACCAAGTTCGCAGTCCTGTGCATCTAGCTCATGCCGGGAGAGATGCTCCACAATGCCAGCCCCCAGAGAATCCCCCAGGACATTGGTGGTCGTTCTAAGGCGGTCCCTGAAAAATCAGAGAGAAAAATGAAATGTAGCTTCTCAGTAACAGCTAAGGGGATGAAGACTATTTCAAGAAACACCTTCAGTGAAACTTTTTCTACTTTTCAAGTTATTCTAATAATTGACACTTAAACATTGACAGGAAAATGACTCCTAGAGAGCCTTCCTTGATTGATAGCCCTGAGCACAGGCTTCACCTTCCTGCTCTACCCCATTTCTCCCTGAAAAGTTTTTGACTTGCCACACAATGAGGGAAACGTTACTGTGGTTCCACACGCGGTTCCTTTCCAAGGGCTGCTAAGGCCTTTTGGTAGACTCAGATGAGCCTCACCACATCTGTTACACCTGAGTTGCCTTTTGGTTTACAAAACGTGCAGAAATTCTGGTGCAAACCTATAACTTTTAGTGCTGCTGTGGAGCCAGACTTCCTCAGCATGGAGAGCATACACTAAGACAAGGCACCAGATTCTTTGTGCAAAATGGCAAATCTAAAAAAAATCTGCAACACCCTTTGCAATGAGATATTCTCCACAACCACAACTGTATGTAAGAGCTGAAGCTGTCACCAGTCCAGAAATCCATCATATCCTTCAGCGGTAACAACGGATAAGACTTGGTACCTGATTGAAACCGACCTTTCTGGGTAAGTACAAGAGGTAACCTGGCGTCGTAGGAGGCAGGGCCTTTTCCAGCCAACTCTGTTCATATGCACAGTTCACAGGGGAAGTGAAGGTGTTGGGGCAAGACTGTTCCCAGTCTCCATGGCTGGGAGCAGACTTTGGCTACTTTGGCTACAAATCAGCAATACAAGATACAGAAGAACAGAGGAAACACTGACAGTGTATCCCTGAGTTGGGATTTTGTTGTGTTTGAGAAGACTGAGAGAGCGAGGACTGTGCACAAATGCATTCTGCAATCTAGTTCCTAAGAGCACTCCTGGAAATCACTTGTCCCAAGGTTTAAAAGGGAAAGAAAGGTGAGATGGAGAATGTAGCTGCCTAGCTGCACCCACCTAAACACTCCTCAACTTTGTACAGCCCAGTCTCATCCCACTTCCCATGTTTGGTAGCGCAGAACCATTGCTCTGCAGTGTGAATTTGCTTATTATGGGCACAACCTGTCCCTATCAGTCTGGAGATAGTTTCTGGGTGTCGTTTAAGATAAAGCAAACTAAGGACATTCTGCTTGGTGATCAGGCTGATCTGCAAGTGGCCTCTGAGGCCTTGGGTCACTGAAGTACATGGTGAAGACTCCAGCATGACCAGAGAGGGCTACCGTCTCATGGATACAGGTGTGGTTTAAGCTTAATGATACAGGTTACTGCTTGTAGCAGAGACATCGGCAGTACAGACAAACTCTGTAAGCACTGGCAGGGAGCAGAGAGCAGTGCCTATGACTTACAGAAACCAGTCCACAGCGATGATCAGCGTAATGTCTTCAGTAGGCAGCCCCACTGATGTCAACACTATAACCATAGTCACCAGTCCTGCCTGGGGAATACCTGCAGCTCCAATGCTGGCTGCTGTGGCAGTGATGCTGGAGGGAAGAGGAAAGCACAGCTATCAGTAAAGGAAGACAAGAAGTAGTCGCATTTGCAAAAATGCCAGGATTTAGCTCAAACTCATCATCTACAAAATGTCTTGGCAGCCTTTCTGCCCTGGTCACCAAACAGGGTGGTGACACATGGGACATCAGCAGAGCAGTCAGGCTCCCCCCTGCCAGGCACCCATCTGTAACAGACTGCATGCTGCAGCTCTAGCTAAGGGATGGCCCAGGCCTGGAAATGCAGTAAGGGCTTAGGTGGTGCCCCAATCATATGTGCTTCTACTCCTGGAGGTGTAGTACACCCTTCTTTTCCATACTGTTTTTTTCTCATTATATCTTCTGAGCAAAAGAGGAACCTGACCACAACTCAGATAAGCCAACAAAACTGAAGCCCCTCCTGTACTTCAAAAGTCACCTTATTGTGATGATCTGTCCAAAGTCAAGTTCATAGTTGTTGACTTGTGCAATGAAGATGGCTGCAAGGGCCTCGTACAGAGCAGTGCCATCCATGTTAATCGTAGCTCCCACAGGCAGAACAAACCTCGTGATGCGCCTGTCTACACCATTGTTTTCTTCCAGGCATCTGAAGGTGATGGGCAGAGTTGCTGAGCTGAAAGGAATTTACAAAACAACATGAATTGGGTAAATTCTGACTTTGGAAGAGGGACTAAGCCTCTGCCTGGTTTATGACCTTACCCACCTGCTTTTTCACCCTGCCATGTGAGCCAGAGGCCAGAAGCTGCTAGGAGAAAGAACAGTCTAAGCAAGGCTTCCTCAGATATGGTGCACGTTGCAGTTGCACATTCAGACATGGCTTTCCTCAGGGGGCTGGGGCAGGGGCTGTGTAGCCCTGAGGCTGATGATGCTGGTATAACACCAAAAGAAGGTGATGCTGGAGGATTCAGTGTACATAGGACAGAGCTCACGACCAAAACTCCTTTTTCTAGCTATTAAAAATCCTTGAGCCCTTTCTCACCCCCCTCAGTGCATAAGACAGGAATGACCCGTGTATGAGAATATATCTTGCAGAGAAAGCAGAGAATTGTTTCTGAAAGAGAACATGAGCAGGAAAGCGCAGTGTGTTTCAGGGCAAGAAGGCACATGGGAGAGACTGTTACGTGCTTGCCAGGAAATGAACCTAGCAAGAAACTTGGCACTTGGTGAAGCAACAGCTACCTACAATCCCTTGCTTTGGCTGTGTTGCATGGCAGAGTCACTGAACATATGGGTGTTTATGCCTTTCCCAGGTCTCCTGTGAGTTTAACGCCAGCTGCATACAGCGTGTGTGCCTGAGAGAGAGAAATGTGCAAATGCGTGCGAGCACATGTGTGCGAGAGGTATGCGCATGGGGAATAATGCTGCAGATCAGTGGGGTTTGATATTCGTCCTGCGCTCATCATTTCAGTGCTGCCAGCGAAGTCACCTCTGTGTTTGGTGAGGAGGAACGTGGGTCATGCACTGGTGGTTAGAGATGGCCACGTGATGAGGGCTCCTGTGCAGGGGAGTGGGAATCTTTCCACTTTTAAATGATCTTGGCTGGACCAGTGCAAAGAGCTGCTAGTGCTAGAAACTGTGAGACCGCCATGCTGCACTGAGAGCAATGGAATGCTGAGCAGCAGCCCCAGAATATCCCCACCAACCCTACTCCTACGTAGCCATCGTACCTTGAGGAGGTGCCCAGGGCTGTGATGAGGGCCTGTAGAAGCCCTGCAATGAATACCCAGGGGTTTCTGTGAGTGACGATGAAGTAGAGCAGTGGCAGGATGCAGAGGGCATGAATGAGGAGTCCAACGATGACAGTGAGAGTGTACATCCCCAGCTGGCCTCCCATCACTGCTAGGTCATCCATCTCCAGGATTTTGCCAGCAATTAAAAACATGATCCCAACTGGAGCATACCTGTGGCAGAAACACAAGGCCGATGCTCAGAACCGGCACCCACACTCACACCAGCTTTAATGCATGCTGTCTGGACAAGTCCCCAGTAAGCCAGCACACCAGAAGTGCTCACTGAGCCTATCGCTGGATGATACTGCTGGTTTCTTTTCTGGAAACCTGGAGAGAGCTGGGACTTGTTCACCATATGGTCAAAAACCAGCACTTGTTGCACTGTCGGGGACCCCAGCACTCTGTTGTGCACACAGCTTGGGCACTGGTGGAGGTTTCCTTCTCCCTCTGGGTTCCCTACATGTTTCCACAACAATCCTTGTAGAATTGATAGGGGAGGTTATGTAGAGGAGTCTTCAGATTCCCTTCCTTTCCTAACAGAGCTTGGGCTGAGTGTCTTTTTTTACTGAGAGGCACAGGGAAGTAGAGGAGAAACAGGGAATTGGGGACTAAAAGCAATAGTGTGCTGTAGGCTCTGGGATATCAGCCTTGCTACCTTCAGATGTTCACATTTAGGGAATAGGAACATGTAGGGAATCCGTATCTGGTGTAGCAAGTACTGGGCACACCAACAGCTGTGAAAGCAGCCATGGCTTAAATAAAAACCCATTTTGAGGAACGCTGTTACCCTTTCCATTCCTTATGGCTTTTTTTCCCCCTCCATAACAATGCATCTCATGAGCAGCAGTGAGGCTCCACAGAAAGGAAGCCATAACACAGACATGGAGAATATCATGGGCACTAAACTAAACATGGACAAATAACTGGCCAGCTCTGCGGCCACACCTCTCAGGGCTTGGCCTCTACAGCTCAAGAACTCACATGCAATTCATGCACAAGGCTCAGAGGTCCACATGCCAAACTCCAACTTAGCCTGGGAGGTTTGGAAAAGTTTCAGGAAAGGATTTCACAAATATTTCATTTCCTCTGACCTTCCTCTTAGAAGACATTTGCGACTGCAGCTAGTGACCAGATCTCCCCAGGAGAAACAAGCTCCTGGGAGATGCTCTGCAGACTGCGGCTTCAGGAAGTCCTGCCTCCTATACCAGCAGGATTTTGTCAGCCAAGAGGTGTCTCCAGACACTGCCTACTGTATGCACACAGGCAGTTTCCTGAGTGTAACCAGTGTGCTATGCATCAACACCCTGCCTTCAATGTCCCGTGCACCCTGCTCTAGGTGACCCTGCTTTAGCAGGGGGGTTGGACTGGATGGTCTCCGGAGGTCCCTGCCAACCCCTGCCATTCTGGGATTCTGTGATTCCTTTACTGTAAGGGGGAGCGAAGGAGGGGATGTTGAAGGCACCTTGAAATTATCTCTGGGAGAAGTGTGCAGGTCTACTTGTTCCACTGTGCTCATGCTCTCCCTTCTGTGCCCTTGGGCAACTCTTATCTCTTCTTGAAGAAAGCAAGGCCTCAAGTTCTGGCTCATCTGTGGAGGAAAAGATCCTAGAGGGGCTGGGGCTCCCCAGCGCTCCGCTATGAGCTCAGGGTTGTTCTTCCCCTTTGTGTCTTTCTGTGTAAGGTCCATCCCCCTGTGCCCATGATGTTGCTCAGAGATAAAAGACTGTGGCTAGAAGAACAGGGAATGGAAGCTGGAGTGATCTAAAATGGGAGAGGGTGCAGGGCTGACAGATCCCCTCCCTGTCAGACATTTCCATGTATTCTGCCAGCTCCACATCTCTCCTGTCTCGCAGTAACTACCAGAAACTCCTATTTAGACATCGAGCCCTAGGTGGGTAAAGAGCTTAAAATAACAAGATTTGGTAAAATGCTGCTTTCTAGAGAAGACTCATCTCAGCAACGCCGTGCTGATCTGGCCCATGTAGCACAGGCAGCCTTACACTGAAAGCAACAAGCAGCTGAGCTCTAGAGGAGTTGGGATCTGGGAGACCTCAAGCTGAAAGGCAGAGACTTTGAGTTGACCTTGTCAACCCAGCCCAGCTCTCAGAGCGAATGCATACAGAAGCCACCCTGAGTAGCAGGAAAGTGGCAATAGGTTATTGTGATTCATAGCTAAGTCAGACTCCTGGAACATAGCTGGAAGGAAAGCTTTTGGTGGAACAGCCTCACACCCTACCCCTGTTGGTAAGGCTAAGAGATCTTCCACTCCAGCTCTCTGGTCTTCCAAGGATGTTCCCAGCAGCCTCAAGGGAAGCAAGTCCTGCTGTGCCTGATATTCTGAGGTAAAAACAAAAAAACAGGAAATGAAATGTGAACAGATATCCCATCCAGACTTTTCCCTCTGGCCTGATGGAGCCAAAGGAGAGCTGTGCCCATCTGCTTTTCCTGTGCATGTCATCCTTAAAGCTACCCCACTTCTCATCAGGTCAGCGGAAACTGCACCTGCAAACCTCCTGCTCCAACCGGCCGTGCTCCTCACCAGATGATAATGGCCACCAGCCTCATGATGGCTTCGTTGAGGCAGTTAAAGAACTCCCGCAGGGCCCGTCCCTTCTGCTTCATGCTGCCGATCACCAAACCGAAGCACATGGAGAACACTACCAGCCCCAGTGCGTTCACCCCATTGGCTGAGCCCGGGATGGGAATGACTTCTTCAAAGGTCAGCACCTCGGAGACGGTCCCCAGGGCATGAGTGATGTTCTCCAGGATGCTGGTGAAGTTCTCAGGTGCAGGGGCCTGAGTGGTTGTCACACCTGCTGTGACATTGCTGCTGTGGAGGACGGTTCTGGTGAAGACCCTGGTGCTGTACTGCGTCTTGTACTGAAAAGACACAGATGATCAGACGTAATCACAGGCCCTGGTTCAGGAGCTCAGGACAACATGCTAGGCTCTTGCATCCCTTCATAAAGAAAGGAAAGTACTGCATGTTCACTGCTGACCTGTGTGGGAAACTTGCCCTGCCTGTTCTCCAGCTCCCTTGTTTAGTACTTTCATCAAAATGTTCATAGAGCTGAAGGTCAAAAGAGACCATTGGAGCATCTCGTATCCCTAGGACTAAGATATTCTGGCTTCTCTGATAACCCTTTATACTCCTTCCAAGGGTGCTAGCACTACAGAAGAGACAAATCCTTGGAGAATCTGCTCCCATTTCGCTGCTGGTCCAAGCCTGCTACCTGAGATCACACAACCCCTTCCCGACTCTGAGTGTGGGGTGGGATGGAGGTTGAAGACCCATCTGCAGACAGCTTGAAAAGCTTGCGTAGGGAATGCTATAATACAGTCTAATGACTGCAATGCCTCCTGGAGCAGTTGGACTTGGGGAAGTGTGAAGGCAGTATAATGCAATTGCTATTCCATGCCTCAGAGAAGTAGGCTGGACCATGGTCTAGGGCACAGGGTGCAAAGGGAAGTGATAGCCAGGTGGGATTTCATACCTGTTTGAAGCAGGCTTCTACCAGGTTGGGCGGGAACATATTCCTGCAGTAGATAAAACAGAGTTATTGTCCTGTTTGACTAGGAAGAAAACATCGGCTTCCCGGCCAACACCTCCATCCTGAGCAGTGTCTCGGGTCACAACTCTCACACTGCCAGCTCAGGCCCTTTCTGTCTGAATGACAGAAGATGGGAATATGGTGATCTGGAGCCAGGCATCTTTTCAGACTCCAGAAGGTTGTACTTCAGGTACGTGGAAAGAGACTACACACATACAGCATATACAGGGATATGGGTCCATTGTAAAAGCATCATGAAACCCAACCGAACCTTGAAACAATACCATATCACAAATTTTAACATACTGCCTTGCTCTCAGCCTCATCTCTACAGCTGTCATTTGAGCTCTCTTGTACCTCAGAAACATAGCTTCACACCGCTTGATATGGTAGCGCTTTGCAATTCACTGTGTAAGGTCACAGCAAGGGAGGGAGACAATGTCTTGGGAACCACTTCCTCGATTTCCTTGGGTCAGTGAAGATGGATATTTGGAGTAGCCTTTGCTGGGTGATTTTCTGAAGGGCATGCAGTCATTGATAGTTTTCATTACTTGTTTTGCTGAGCACGCCTTGGCCTCTTGCATTAATACCTCTAAGAGTAGGGCTGGATCCAAGAGCTCCAGGCCAAGTATTCAATCTCAGAGTGGCAAAGCCAGTTAGCTAGACTGAGCTAGAGGTAGTAGGTTGGGCAAGACTCACCCATAAACCTCTTTCCTTAAGAGTGTATGTCTGAAGCTGTGATGCTTCAAAAGGACATTCTGTGGAGCAATGTAATCTCACTGATATGGTCTCAACGTGAAACCATCTTGTTCACCTACCTCACCAAGTCCATGAAGGCATCTGTGGTCTGCACCTGCTCAATTCGGCCTTCTCGGTGAAGCTTTTCCTTAGATCCTTTTCCTGGGTGGATGATGATCACCATGAGGATGCCAATGAAGACTGCTATGATTGTGGTCACCATGTAGTAGACGACAGCCCGCATCCCCATCTTCCCTGAGGCTCTGCCATCCAGAGAGGCCATTCCTGGGGAGTCACACAGAGAGACAAGGTGAGAAGGTCTGTCGTCTTAGAGGAAGGGGGAAATGCAAGGAAGATGCAAAATATGCAGGGCACATGTGTGAGCTGGATGGGGAGCTGGGGTCTGTAAGAAGCACAGCATACAAGGGGCAGACTTCGGAGCACCAAAGTGATGCCAATATGGGAGAATGTGGCTTGTGGTTATGAAGAAGCATAGCACTGGTGGGTCTTAGGCTGCATTTGGGAATATAGCAATTTCCTCCTAAAGCTCTCAGAAGGGAAATAATCCCTTCCCAGTACATTGGGCCTTTTAGTGCCTAATGGTGAGATGTTTCAGCAGGTGGAATGCCTTGCAGTCCTTTCTGCTGTCTGAAAGCGTGGCAGGGGCAAGGGAAGGAGTTCATTGCAATTTTAAACCTGGCCCAAAGGGACCGGAGTGAAGAACTTAATGGAAATACCTTTAAACTGTTGTAACCCAGGATTTGAGTTGCCTGATACAGGAATTACTATAGCAGGAAACACCTGAACTGGTGGAGGAGAAGCCTTACAAGAAGCAGCACAAGTGCAGCAGTGACCTGACCTGAGCTGGCTTTGGTGCCCGGTAACTCCTCGCAACACAGCCCCTCTCCTGTCCTGAGCGACCACCATGGCAGATGGAGGCCAAAGTCAGGGACAAAATGAACTCAGTGAACACTTTGTGTATATCTGTGGACATTTTATGGGCATTTTATTGACATTTTATAAGGGCTGTCCTAAGGGAATGGTATCTCTGTATTATATCAAAGGATGGGAAGGGGGGTGGTAGTCAATGGAGGATGTATTGGGTAGTGTGCTACCTGAGCATGACAAAAATGGTATGGAATGTGCTGGGTTTGGCTGGGATAGAGTTAATTGTCTTTGCAGTAGCTGGTGTGGGGCTCTGGTTTGGATTTGTGCTGGGAACAGCGTTGATAACCCCAGGATGGTTTCCTTCCTGCTGGGCAGGGCTCACACAGAGCCAAGGCCTTTTCTGCTCCTCACCCCACCTCACCAGTGAGCAGCTAGGGGGGCACAAGGAGCTGGGAGAGGACACGGCTGGGACAGCTGACCCCAACTGACCCCAGGGGTATCCCATGCCGTATGACGTCATGCTCAGCGTATAGAGCTGGGGGAAGAAGGAGGAAGGGGGGGACATTGGGAGCGATGGCGTTTGTCTGCCCAAGTCACCGTTACGTGGGATGGAGCCCGGCTGTCCTGGGGATGGCTGAGCACCCGCCTGCCCGTGGGAAGCAGGGAATGAATTCCTGTTGTTGCTTTGCTTGTGTGCACGGCTTTTGCTTTCCCTATTAAACTGTCTTTATCTCAGCCCATGAGTTTCCTCACTTTTACCCTTCTGATTCTCTCCCCCATCCCAGCAGGGGGGAGTGAGTGAGCACTTCCGATTCTCTCCCCCATCCCAGCGGGGGGGAGTGAGTGAGCAGCTGTGCGGGGCTGAGTTGCTGGCTGGGGTTAAATCACAACATTTCTATGAGGACCTGGATGAAGCAAGCTCTCCAGCCAGTGACCAACTCCAGTTCTTTTGGACTGATGTGAATTAACCTTCCCTAGGCTGGAGGAAACATGAAGCTGACTGGGGCAACAAACTTCTTGACGTTTGAGGTTACGTAGGATGAAATCCTTGTTAGTGCCCAGGCGTTGGGCATTGGAAACACCACATTCTGTCCTCCCTAGTCTTCTGAGAAAGCACAAGGCCTTCTGCTTCTCTTCCCCACTACTGAGCCAGCAGGGATATGAGTGTGAATCATGTTCATTACAACTGTAGGTTCAGGCTTGTCACTCTTTTTCAAGCTAATCCAAGCACCTCCAACTGGGGCACACAGGGGTACCCCAACAACAGTTAGCATCCATCGTTGCTGGTTATTGCCTTGGCTGAAAGCAGCAGAAAGCACTTCTCACCTGTGATCAAGCTAGAGACGATGAGAGGAAGAACCAACATCTGGAGCATACGCATCAGCAGCTCCCCGGGGAAGGAGAAATACTTGATCTGGCGATAGGTCAGCTGGTAGGGCCGGAGGGAGAATGCCAGGATGATCCCTGTGGATTCGCAAGAGATGAGAATGGAAATGGGACAGTGTGATCCAGTGGCCTGTCCCTCAGCCCTGCAGTGTGGCTTTTCTCTTTCTGAACTCCTTTCAGTTCCTCCTCTCCCCAAAGGAGCAAATGTTCTTTCTTTTTCTAAATAGTTATGATCCACTTTTTATTGTATGCGCTGTCTCACCCTCTGACATATTCATATGCACAGGAGCCTTATGCTGAAGCACAGGTCTCCTTGTTGCTCTGTCTCCTGCTCCTCTGGGGTCTGTTCCCTGGAAGCTCATGAACACAAAAATGCTGTGACCAGAGATACGATCTCTCAGCCCAACCTACATGTGACTGCACAGTTCAGAGACTTTGTCCACCCACCTCTTAAAACTGAGTTCAGCCAGTGAGTTGGAGACATATGGCCTGGATCAAAACCGAGGGACAATCCACTGTCTGCTGGGCAGATTTAGTTTGCGTGGTATCACAGCCCTTTGCATCAGTTCCCCCTTCTGTTACTGTCAGGCTAAAGCTGTGGGATGAATCTGAAGAGTCCCTGTGCCTGTAGCTGCACTCATGGGAAGCCCCTGAACAAACCTGGATGATTTTTATGAGGATTGGTAGAGCTGGATCATCAAACCCTTTCTGTTGTAGACTGTTCCTAAGCTGCAGCCAGAAGGGATCAAGAAGGACTCCTTCACACATGCCTTTTGCAAGGTCTGTTGGCCTTGCACTCAAAGGTACTTCTGATTTGGACAGCATTTTGAGCTGTCAGCTCATCAGCTTCACCTCCCTGGCCAAAATGTTATGACAAAATAAAATATTTCTAGAATAAACAAACTTTCCCCCACATTTATAAATGGTGCCCAGTGTCGCCACCAGCTCTGTACCTAGTAAGACTGCAGCAATGGTGAAGAGCACAAAGGCATTTCTCCTGAAGAAGCTTTTAGCGCTGTCAGCAGTGATGCTGTGCATCCTCTTCTTGGCCCGTGCTGCCCGCTTCTGCACCGCCTGCCGGAAGCGCTGCACCCGGCTCTCGGCATTGAGCCGCTTGGCTGCGTCCTCGTTGAGGAACAGGCTGTTGACGTGACTCTGCTCGCTCATGGTCAGCACGGCTGCTCAGTCCTCAAGGCACGGCTCTGCCTACGCTGGGCAGGGAGAAGCACAGGAGGGAAAGCATAAGCCACAGCACCCGACACCTTGCCTTCACTGGTTAGGTCATTTTAACCCTAATTCTAACCCTAATCCTAACTCTAACCCAGGTCATTTCCCTGGTGCCCTGAGCAGGTTTATTCAGAGTTGATTAATAAACTCCTCTGCCCCTCTGCAAGGAGCAGATCCTGGGGAAAGGCATCTAAAGGGCTGCCAGGGTCTTGTCATGACTGGTCTGGTGTCTCTGGAGAAACTCTGGCCTCTGTAGCACCCAACCTGCACTGAGGAGCAGCTTGTGGTGGCCTGGGCAGCCAGGAAGGGCTCCACAGCCACCTAGGCTTGTTCTTAGGAGTTTTATCAGTTTGGACAGGAATGAATTTTTATCACCTGGCAATAAAACCAGTTCCTGTACACAAACTGTTCCAAACAAGACCAAGCAGCAAACAACATTTCTGACATACCTCCTAGATGGACAAGCCCCTACCAGAACAGCTTTCCCCATGACAGCGAGTGGCACCGGCTGTTTCTGTAGAAAGGAACATAATCCTTTGCCTTCTGTGGAGCCAGAGGACAGTGCTTTCCTGACTTTTCTTTGAAGCACAACAGGGCTTTCAAGTAGTATCTCTTGTCAAACTCCACTGATGGGGTTAACCCACCATCCTGTCTTCAGAAAAACTAAGATCAAGATCAAACCTGCTCCAAAGAGGTAAATAAAGGACCAGTTCTGCTCCATTACCTACTGGCTACAAGGCCTGGAGCAGCCTACAGTTCTTTAACTGTTTATTTTTTACTATTATTCCCATATTCCTCAGAACAAAAGTTCAAGGGGTGCTACACAGGCATACCAGTCCACTCTGGAGTGTTAGAAGGCACCAGCAATCCAACAGTTCTCACCATTAGGAAGATTATTACTTGACTATGCAGGTGCCATTTCCCTACTGTCACTGTGCCTCGACAGATACAAGGTCTGAAGATTATCCTTGTTCCCAGGAGTTTGCAAAGAAAATACAAGACTAGATGAAACCAAAGAAGAACAAAGTCAGCTTAGCACATCAGCAGGTGCTGAAAGACCTTTCTCTGGTGTTGCAAGTCAAATAAGAGCTACTCCATTTACAACCCTAAATTTAAGTCAAATAAATCATCGCAACTGGGCTTTCATTCTCTATAAAACGCACATCTAGTGCCTGCCATTTGGACCCAGACAAATTCCTATCATGAATTGAAGACATTGCCTTAAAGAGGAATCAGTTCACGGTACAACATTGCAAGGTCATTTCCAACAGACAGATGGAGGAAAACCTTCATTCTGATAGAAGATTTGTTTGCACAGATGCCAGTGCCTCCAAGAGGCTCAGAGTGATGGAGAGCCACCTGAGGTGGCCTAGCCAGATCACACTGAGCCCTCCCAAGGCTAAGCTGTGTGAAGGCCACTGGCAAAGATTCTGAGCTTTTGCTGCAGGAACCTTGCAGTGCTGCTGTGGTCACCCAAGCTTTTGGATTAGCAAGCAGCATTCTGTGGATTTTGGTCCGCTGACTCCAGCTTGATCACACATTCACTCTCTTATTACACCACCCTGCTTTTATCCATTGATGGAGCCAATGTACATCAGGCTGGGTGAAAACTTTGCCTGCCTTCCTCCCTTTCACTGCTAGTCCTCCTACTTTTCACAGCTATGCATGAGAGAAAGAAACTGCAAAGTGCCTATTCCTTCAGTTCATTGAGTTAAGAAACTATGGATTCAATCTCCTGTGCCCTGGAATAGACTTGTATTATTTATTTAGTAGCCTCCCAGATACAGGCTTGGACAAACAAAATTATTTGCTGTCAGGTTCCAATGAGCCAGGACTTTCACATGTCTTGGATCCTCCTGTCTTGCCAGTTACTGGCATCACTGGCCATACAAGGAAGAGGAGACCTCTCAGATCTCACCCTTTGCCATGATGGACTCACTGAATAATCTCTTTTGTGATACATCTTATCTTCTTTTGTCTGCAGGATTTATCATAGAACCATAGAATCATTTGGTTGGAAAAACCTCTAAGATCATCAAGTCCAACCGTACCTGCACACTACTAAAGTAGTGGAAGAAATCTGTCCCAGAGCTCACTGCCCTTATGGTGAGAAAAGTAATTGTCTGCCCTGTCAGTGGCTGGAGGGATAGAACAGAACAGAATAGACTCTCAGTTGAAAGGAATCTACAATGATCATCTTGTCCTGATCACTTCAGGGCTGACCAAGTTAAAGCATGTTGTTAAGGGCATTGTCCAAATGCCTCTCAAACACTGACAGGCGTGGGGTATCAACCACCTCTCCAGGAAGCCTGTTCCGGTGTTTGACCACCCTCTTGGTAAAGAAATGCTTCCTTACGTCAAGTCTGAACCTTCCCTGGCACAGCTTTGAACCATTCCCAGGTCCCTGGATCCTAGGGAGGAGGGATCAGCACCTCCCTCTCCATGTCCCCTCCCCAGGAAGCTGCAGAGCATCCAGGTCGCCCCTCATCCTCCTTCTCCCCAAAAGAGACAAATCCAGAGCCCTCAGCCCCTCCCCAGAGGACACCTTCCAGCCCCGTAACCAGCTTGGGTGCCCTCCTCTGGACACATTCAAGGACCTTCACATCCTTCTCAAATGGTGGGGCCCAGCACTACACACAGTGCTCCAGGTGGGGCCACACCAATGCTGAAGCCAGCGGGACAATCACCCCTCTTGACCTGTCATGCTGTGTTTGATGCACCCCAGGACGGGGTTTGCCCTCTTGGCTGCCAGAGCACACTGTGGGCTCCTGTTGAGCCTGCTGCCCACCAGCACCCCCAATTCAGACTCATCTCTCCTCCAAACCTTGCCTTTCTGAGAGTTGGACCATACCACAGCAACGGCACGAATTCCCGTACAGGGAAGGTGGGAGCAGAACCCACGCGTATAAAGGGACTCACCTGCTCTTTTCTCCAGATGTCTCCCCATCCACATGCACTGGAAAACGTATTTTTGTGCAAACAAAATTAAATTTCTAGTTTGATATGAGAAAGTTCAGGATTAGTCATTTGATCCCATGTTCCACCATATGCTCAGCAGCCTTCTCAGAGCAAAACTTAGCGCACAGAAGGAACTCGCCAGCAGAACTTGCTCCTGTGATGTCCCCACCCTCTTGCTGACTTGCTCCCTTTCTCCATCTGCATATTTTGCAATACAGTGGCCCCCTCCACAGTACATTCCCTCTCCATTGCTGGCCTGAAATTGTGTAAATATTCTCTATTGCGTCAGCTGGAAATTCTCAGACTGCTGCAGTGAGTCATCAAAATACTCTTGCAGATTAATGGTCTGCCAATGGCTTGGATTTTCCTTCTTGTGAGGAAGAAGGTGGCTTTGCTCTCTTGGTGAAGGTTCTCCTATTCATAGCTGCTTCTTTAGGCTCTGCTCTGCCAGAAGCACCAAGACATTTGAGGGAGCGTTTTTGGAGGTAACTTCAAGGCTGGAACCAGGAAGCACAGGATATTTTGCAAGAAAGTTCAGTGTTGCAAAACTAATGCCTAGTTCCTGGCAATGAGGTTTCACATAAACAGTGGAATTGTGGCTATTTTAGGGACGTCAGAAGATGGTGAAAGTAAAAAATGGGGAAGGAAGACTTTTGCACTACATTTTTTGTCCTGCTCTTTGCAGATTTTTGTGTGGTTATCTTACCATCTACCAGGGAGAAGATTTCAGCATGGGAGGAGGAGGGCAATAGTGCTTAAGTACGTCTGAAGAGCTAGGAAACAGGAAATCTCTGAATCAACTGAGATGCATCTGTTCCAACTTGTACCATACATTGAAGAACATTCCTCCTCTCTATGCCTTGTCCCTGGTAAAGCAGCCAATGTCAGAAAAGCTGAAACCATCCAGGGTGCAGCACCTTCCCATGATCATGTTTTAAAGACAGAGGGTAATAAATCCTGGCTGGAAGGAAAGAGGAGCTCGCCGTCTGTCCTGGTTTCAGCTGGGATAGAGTTAATTTTCTTCCTCATAGCTGGCATAGAGCTGTGTTTTGGATTTAGTATGAGAAGAATGTTGATAACACACGGATGCTTTAGTTGTTGCTCAGTAGTGCCTAGACTAGTCAAGGACTTTTCAGCTTCCCCTGCTCTGCCAGGGCACAAGGAGCTGGGAGGGATGCACAGCCAGGACAACTGACCCCAACTGGCCCAAGGGCTATTCCAGACCATATGGCGTCAGGCCCAGTATAGAAACTGGGGGGACTTGGCCAGGGGCAGCGATAACTGCTTGGGGACAGGCTGGGCATCGGTCGGTGGGTGGTAAGCAATTGCACTGTGCATCACTTACTTTGTATATTCTATTATTATTATTGTTGTTATTTTACTTTCTTTTATTTCAGTTCTTAAACTGTCCTTATCTCAGCCCACGAGTTTTCTCACTTTTACTCTTCCAATTCTCTCCCCCATCCCACTGGAGGCGGGGGGGGAGTGAGCAAGCCGGCTGTGTGGTGCTTAGTTGCTGGCTGGGGTTAAACCATGGCAGTCCTTTTGGCACCCAACACGGGGCAAGAAGGGTTTGAGATAACAACAGATTAACCAGAGCATATTAAGGAATTTATATTTGTTAACAGTTGCCAGTCACAGTATTGATTCATCTGTTCTTGATATTAGTTTATCTGATCTGCGCCATGCTCTATTTTTTGGTGTACATGTTAAAGACTGGCATTTGGTTTTGCCGTTTGCTGTGCTCTGCAGTGATTAGTGATGTTTCCCTGGAAGATTTCTTATTAAAACACTGCCCATGAGCTTAATCTGGTATTTGGGCTTTGTACCGAAGCCATTACTATACTTCAGGTACCACCTCATGAAGATAAATAGCAATTATACTTCTTTCTCTGGGAGGCTTTTTCTGGAGAAAATACAGAATGGCACCTTTCCCACCTTTTCTGTTGATGTTTCCTCCTTCATTACAACAGTTTTTCAGTATCATCTTGAACATCCTTGGGTAGTTAAGATACTTCTATTGGTATTTCTTGGGAATATGGTTTTGTGTTTGTCTGAGGGCTAAATAAACAGTTTAAGAATATCATCCAGAGATCTGCCCCAAGGCTGGATAGTTATGAGTGGCAGGGTATGGGCATGTACCTAGGACAGTGGGCACCTCCAGTGTTTTGCAACTTCACCCCTGAATAAGTGAGGAATCCTGAAAAACTAGTAAAGTATTTGGAAAATGTCTGTTGTCACCCAGCAACTCCAGAGACACACAATTACTGCAACATGCTGGGGCCTGGCCCATGCCAACTGAACTCTGTTCAACACTATTCAGAACCCTCAAGGGGAAGAGAAGGTCTCTGAATCTGATGACAAAATGACAGGCGGCTACTCCAACCCCTGCAACAGGCACTGTGGCTACTCCAACCCCGGCCACAGGCACTGCAGCTGAACCAGAGAACCATGCCGGTATCAGTCGCCCCTATACACAAGAATAAATACGCAAGAAAATCTGCTCATTTAGTAAGGGATGAAGATGAACCAAGGCCATCAGGAGAACAGGAGGAAGAAGAGGCAGAACCCATAAATGAGATGGTAACCACCCAATCCCTATCCTGAGTGAGCTGCAAGATATGTGAAAAGATTTCAGTTGTCCAGGCGAGCACATTGTCACCCAGCTGCTCTGATGCTGGGACAACGGGGCCAGTAGCCTGGAATTGGAGGGTAAGGAAGCCAAGCAGCTGGGACCCCTTTCTAGGGAAGGGGGAATTGACAAAGCAATTGGAAAATGGTCACAAGCCCTCAGCCTCTGGAGGTGACTCCAGTCAGGCATGAAGGAAAGGAAGATGTTCTACATCACCCAGGCATGTGGACCACCACAGAGAGATGTATCCAGTACCTGAGGGAATTAGCCATGCTGGAGGTGATTTATGATGACCTGGACAATGAGCAGTTGTCCAAAGATCCAGATGAACTTCAGTGCACACAACCCATATGGTGGAAGTTGGTATGGAGCATGCCATCATTGTATGCCAACTCATTGGCAGTACTGACCTGGAAAGGGACCAACAGTGGATGAATTTGCTGGCCAGTTCCAACAATATGAAGAAAATCTCTCTTCCTCTCTCATCTCAGCTGTGGAGAAACTGTCCCGGAAGGTCCAGCAACTCAAAGAGGATAGGTCCTACTTCCCAGTTGTACAGATCAGTATCAGCCATTAGGAGCAGACATCCCTCTGCTCAAGAGAGATGATATAGAGGGTGCACAATACAGGCCACCCTGTGGCTTTACCTACGTGACCACGGAGAGGACACGAGGAAATGGGATGGAAAATCTACCTTGACCCTAGAGGCATGGGTACATGAGTTGCAAGGAAAAACAATCAGCAGTTCAACAATCCCAAAGCTAACTGTATTGGAGGCCGAAGTGAGCCTAACTGGGAATGAGTGGCAAAAGCATCCCATTGTGCCTGGCCCCAAGGCTCCATGCATCCTTGGCATAGACTACCTCAGGAGAGTGCATTTCAAGGACCCAAAAGGGTGGGCTTTTGGTATAGCTGCCCTGGAGACGGAGGAAATTAAGCAGCTGTCTACCTTGCCCTGCCTCTCGGAGGACCCTTCTGTTGTGAGGTTGCTGAGGGTTGAAGAACAACAGGTACCGATTACCACCACAACAGTGCACTGGTGGCAATATCGCACCAACTGAGACTCCCTGATTCCCATCCATAAGCTGTTTTGTTGACTGGAGAGCCAAGGAGTGACCAGCAAGACTCACTCACCCTTTAACAGTCCCGTATGGCGAGCACGGAAGACTAATGGAGAGTGGAGACTGACAGTAGACTATGGTGGCCTGAATGAAGTCTCGCTGCCACAGAGCACTGCCATGCCAGACATGTTAGAACTTCAATACGAACTGGAGTCAAAGGCAGCCAAGTGGTTGCCACAATTGATATCGCTAATATGTTTTTCCCAATCCCTTTAGCAGCAGACTGCAGGCCACAGTTTGCTTTCACTTGGAGGGGCATCCAAACCCTTCTGAAGGCTGTTTTTACCATGAAACAAAATAAGATCAAGGGACCTCCCAGGTGATCCTGTTATTAGGAATCAAATGGCAAGATGGATGTCATCAGATCTCAATGGATGTGATCAACAAAATAACAGCCATGTCTCCACCAACCAGCAAAAAGGAAACACAAGCTTTCTTGGGCCTTATGGGTTTTTGGAGAATGCATATTCCAAATTACAGTCTGATCGTAAGCCCTCTCTATCAAGTGACCCAAAAGAAGAATGATTTCAAATGGGTCTCTGAGCTACAATGAGCCTTTGAACAAATTAAACAGGAGATAGTTCATGCTCTTGGGCCAGTCTGGGCAGGACAAGATCTAAAAAATGTGGCCTACACCGCAGCCAGAGAGACTGGCCCTACCTGGAGCCTCTGGCAGAAAGTGCCAGGAGAGGCTTGAGGCTGACCCCTAGGGTTTTGGAGTCAGGGATACACAGGATCTGAGGCCCACTATCCTCCAACTGAAAGAGATATTGGCAGCATATGAAAGGGTTGGAGCTGCTTCAGAAGTGATTGGTACTGAAGCACAGCTCCTCCTGGCACCCCGACTGCCGGGGCTGGGTGGGATGTTCAAAGGGAGGGTCCCCTGTACACATCCTGCAGCTGATGCTACATGGAGTAAGTGGGTCGCACTGATTACACAACGGGCTTGAATAGGAAACCCCAATCACCCAGGAATCTTGGAAGTGATCCTGGACTGGCTAGAAGGCAAAGATTTCAGAATATTGCCAGAGGAGGAGGTGGTGCATGCTGAAGAGGCCCCACTGCATAAAAAAGTACCAGAAAATGAGAAACAATGTGCCCTGTTCACTGATGGGTCCTGCCATCCTGTGGGAAAGCATCGGAGATGGAAGACTTCTGTATGGAGTCCTTTACGACAAGTTGCAGAAACTGCTGAAGGAGAAGGTGAATCGAGTCAGTTTGCAGAGGTGAAAGCCATCCAGCTGGCTTTAGGTATTGCTGAACAAGAAACATGGCCAGTGCTCTATCTCTGTACAGACTCCTGGATGGCGGCAAATGCCCTGTGGGGGTGGCTGCAGCAATGGAAACAGCAACTGGCAGCGCAGAGGCAAACCCATCTGGGCTGCTGCATTGTGGCAAGATATTGCTGCCCGGGTAGAGAACTTGGTTGTAAAAGTGTGTCATGTACCCAGGAGTCAGGCCACTGAAGAACATCAAAACAACCTGCAGGTGGATCAGGCTGCTAAGATTCAAGTGCCTTAGGTGGATCTGGACTGGCAACATAAGGGTGAATTATTTCTAGCTCAGTGGGCCCATGACACCTCAGGCCATGAAAGAAGAGATGCAACATAGAGATGGGCTCGTGACTGAGGGGTGGACTTGACCATGGACACTACTGCACATCCGTGAATGTGAAACATGCACTGCGATAAACAAGACAAGTGGTTAAAACCTCTCTGGTAAGGAGGACGATGGCTGAAATATAAATATGGGGAGGCCTGGCAGACTGATTACATCACACTCCCACAAACCTGCCAAGGCAAGCACCATGTGCTCACCATGGTGGAAGCAACCACCGGATGTCTGGAAACATATCCCATGCCCCATGCCACTGCTCGGAACGCTATCCTGGGCCTTGAAAAGCAAGGCCTATGGTGACATGGCACCCCAGAAAGAACTGAGTCAGACAATGGGACTCGTTTCCAAAACAGCCTTATAGACACCTGGGCCAGAGAGCATGGCACTGAGTGCCATCATCATCCCCTGTCATTTTGCCTCCGGGAAAATCGAACGATACAATAGACTGTCAAAGACTACACGGAGAGCAATGGGTGGTGGGATGTTCAAACGTTGGAATACACATTTAGCAAAAGCCATCTGGTAGTCAGCTCTAAGGGATCTGCCAATTGAGTTGGCCCTGCCCAGTCAAAACTCTTATGTACCGTAGGAGGGGAAAATGTCCCTGTAATGCATGTAAAAAATATGCTGGGGCAGACAGTCTGGGCTATTCCTGCCATGGGCAAAGGCAAAGCCATTTGTGGGATTGCTTTTGCTCAAGGTCCTGGGTGTGCACTTGGTGGGTGATGCAGGAGGATGGGGAAGTCCGATGGGTACCTCAAGGGGCTTTGATTTTGGGTGACAATAGCCAATGGATTAAATTGTATGACGTTAATTGCTATAGAATCACTTCTGTGGGTGGCTATATGCCATACCAATGCTATTACAGTATGAACCACCTGGATTGATTAAGAATGAACTTTGATGAAACCGAGCAAAGTGCAGAGGTGATAGAACTGGATGAGTGAGGCAATAATGGAACCAGAACTGGCTTCGACATGCAACAACCCAACACCATCCCTGCTGCCCTGAAGGGCTGTGGTGGCAGATGGAGCCCAAAGTCATGGCCTAAATAAATCCAACAGACACTTTAGAGGAATGGCTCACAGATTAAGGGGATGATATCTGTGTGTGTATATCAAAAGACAGGGAAAGCGGTGTTGATTAATTGGAATGCACCGGAAAGTGTAGGACCTGGGCACGACATAGACGGTATGGCGTCCTTGCTGGCCACACCCTGCCCTGCCGCTCATCTGCCCGTGCTGGTCTCCCAGTCCCTTTGGGAGCCCCAGCCCACGCTGCTCCCTGGCAAGGCTTTTGTGGAAGCCATCTATTTGGAGGTGTAGGGTTGACATTTCAGACTTTGTCTTGAGATAAAGTGAAAGTGCCCAGGCAGGAATTACGCTTGTGGGGAATAATGCTCTTAACCGTGGTTTGGATTTAGTACAAGAAGAATGTTGATATCACATGGATGCTTTAGGTGTTGCTCAGCAGGGCTTACCCCAGTCACAGACTTTTCAGCTCTGCCAGGGCCATGAGAAGCTGGGAGGGGGCACGGCTGGGACAGCTGACCCCAACTGGCCAAAGGGCTATTCCAGACCATATGACGTCATTCCCAGTATAGAAACTGAGGGGGAGTTGGCTGGGGGGGCAGTGACCGCTGCTCAGGGACGGGCTGGATGTCAGTCGGTGGTGAGCAGTTGCATCACTTGTTTTTCCTGTTTTTTTTTCCTCTCTGCCTCTTTTGTTGCTTTCCCTTTTATTATTATAATAATAATAATAACTAATAATAATAATAATAATATAAAATATTAAATTATTAAATTGTTCTTATCTCAACCCATGAGTTACTTTTGCCGGGTGTGGGTGGCGAGGGTGACCGAGGGCTGGGTGGTGCTTGGTTGCCAGCTGGGGTTAAACCCCAACACCTACAAATACAGAGCATGCTCCGTCTCTGAGGGGACTAGTGACATCCTCAGGCCTGCCCTGCTGGACTTGCTCAGGCACCAGGTGGCTACGTCCTTGCTGGCCACACCCTGCCCTGCCGCTCATCTGCCCGTGCTGGTCTCCCAGTCCCTTTGGGAGCCCCAGCCCACGCTGCTCCCTGGCAAGGCTTTTGTGGAAGCCATCTATTTGGAGGTGTAGGGTTGACATTTCAGACTTTGTCTTGAGATAAAGTGAAAGTGCCCAGGCAGGAATTACGCTTGTGGGGAATAATGCTCTTAACCATTAAACGCTCAAAATTGGGTTGGTTTTTTTTTAGTACTCAGAAATCCATGTGCATATCTGCTATGCCACAACAGCATAAAAAAATGAAATTGTTGGGGCAAATTTTAAGTTGTTTGTTGAAGGAATTTTGCATTTAACTCAGATTCTAAGAAAGCAACCCTGAAAGCCTTCGATTTCTTCTTACTTTGTTTTTTTGCGCAGGCTGAGCTTCAGAAAAAATCCAACCAATGTTTGACTTTTGTAAAGCTGCCATCACTGAAATGTTCCTACACTCAGCTATTCAAACAGCAGCATCAAGAAGCAGACTGTAAGTATTTCTTAAGGTTTTTTTTCTCATGTGGTGAAAGATTTTGCACTCTCTAGCATGGCAGTTTACATCCGTGGGATGGATCCCCGAGCGCTGCACGTGTGAGACTGCCAGCAGGGATAAGGGGCGAGAATGCCACGGGGCGGGCAGCCGCAGGCTCTGGGTCTGCCTGTTCCATGGTGTGCAGGGTAGCCCCGCGGAGCCCTGCGGGAATGGGGTCTGAAACTGGGGAGCTTTTGGTGCAGTGAAGTGCCCAACGCTGTGTGTCCATAGGGCTGCGTTGGGGGGCAGGATTTTGGGGGGAGCTGGAGGTGATGGGCTGCATTTGCGTATGCAGAGCTACCCAGCTAAGAGAGGGCCCAGTTCCACGTGGAAAACAGCTCCCAAGAGGTCAGGGCAGCCGTGCCATCCAGAGAAGGTCAGTTCTGTGTAGCAACGATGCATTGAGTTTCTGCCAGGGAGAACAGACAGAGTTTGTGCTGCCCACAGAGAACCCATTTCACTGTTATGTTTGTAACCCGCGGGGGGAGCACGCTGTCCAAACAGTGCTTCGCATCCCAGCCGAAACCAGGACACGAGCCTTCACGACAGGAACAGAAACTACATTTAAGCCTATGCTAAATAAATCTACTCCATGCCTGTGCATGGCTGTGCCCTCATTCCAGTCACATGCAACAACCTCCAGGGTCACGGGGCTGCAGGCTTTCCGAGTATTGGGGGAAGCTGGAGAAGATCTTTGCTCTAATTTTGTCCAGGCAGCCGTCAGGGTTAGTCTGTGCTGGGTGAGGAGGAAATGCATTTGACTACTTTACATGGTCCAGATGAAACCAAAAGCTTGCAAACCACTAACAATAGCACAGCCTTTGCTTAGGGCCACCATCCAGTACATCACCCCTGGGACCCCAGAGCTCTATGGAGGTCCCAGGTGGGACCAGCACCAGGGTCCAGAAACTCTGCTGTGTTGAGGGAGGTGATCCTTCTCCTCTGCTCAGCACTGGTGAGGCCACGCCTGGCATGCTGCATCCAGTCCTGGGCTCATCAGTACAGAAGAGACATGGAGACACTGCAGAGAGTCCAAGGAAGGGCCACGAAGGTGATGAAGGGACTGGAGCATCTCCCATGAGGAAAGGCTGAGCTGGGACTGTTCAGCCTGCAGGAGAGAAGGCTCGGGGGGATCTTACCAATGTATATAAATACCTGAAGGGAAGGTATAAGGAAGATGGAGCCAGACCCTTCTCAGTGCTGCCCAGTGACCAGATGAGAGGTGGTGGACGCAAATTGTGGTACCAGGAAATTCTTCTTAAGCGTAAGGAAAGGTTTTTTAACTGTAAGGCAGACTGAACGCTGGAGCAGCTTGCCCAGAGAGGTTGTGGGGTCTCCATCCTTGCAGATATTCAAAAGCTGCCTGGACATGGTCCTGAGCAACCAGCTGTGGCTGACTCTGCTTTGAGCAGGGGCGTTGGACTAGCTGACCTCCAGAGGCCTCTGCCAAGCTCAGCCACGCTGTGGTCCCTCCACCTTCTGCTGATGTGCTGTGAGACAAGGCTTTACAGGACTTTTCAGAGACACACCCCACCCCTGGCAGTGTCCTGGAGCTGATTTACGTGTATAATTAGCACAGGGCCATGGTCTGGTTCCCCGCTCTTCTCTTACCCTCTAACCCCTGCAGGGCACTCTTGCACCACACTGAAAGATAAACAAGAAGATGCTACTTCATGGAAGTGACCAAGTGCCAGTTGGGGCTATTGGACAGAGCATGAGGTCCCCAGGGGTGTCTGAGCAGAGGGGGAGCGATCGGGCAAGTGGATCCTCTGTGAGATAGTCCTCTGGGACCAGGGGGGCCCTGGCCACTGGCAGGATGTGGCATTACAGGGCACTCTTGCCATGGTGTGTGGGGTTGGAGAAAGGAAACCCAAGTTCAGGTGAAGACTTTATCTGCCTTCTTGCCCTGCACTTGGTTCTCTCAGGCAGAGCATCAGCAGTCAGCCCATGCCCTGCTCCCACTGCCAACGTATAGCACACCAGCACGGCTTTCTGATCATTAACGTGTCCAAGAGATGTCAGCCGAATATCACACAACCAACCCCAAGGAAGGCAAAAAAACTGTGTGGCCAACACAGTGGAGGAGAGCTCCAGTCTCCAGAGGGTTCCAGCTCTCAGCTGGGACAAACCCAGTTGTAACTACTCAGAACAAATGGATGGGAGACGACTGAAATGCTGGTGTTTTCCATCATCATTCCACTATTGCTAATGTCTGAGCAGAAGAACACACAAGGGGTTAATCTAATTAGTTAGTTTTACTCCTGGGATGGGCAGAAGTCAGCCAAATTAGAAATGCCCACCGCAAAGCTGGTCCCAGGTTGGCCAGCCTCCAGGGACTGGGGGCTGAGTGGCACTACAGTCCCAGAGCAGCGGTGGTTAGCACAGCATGTACAGTTGCACCACCGCCACGGGCACGGAGCGTTGCACCCGGGCAAGCCTTGCTGCTAAAGGGATGACACTGGAAAAGCAATTCAGGCAGGCGTCCCCCCCTCGGCAGCAGCTACCCCAGGCTCCCTCTTCCCTCTGCTAATGCAACTCTTTTTTTTTTTGGTTGCTGAAAGCCAGCCAAATACTGTGAAATAATCAGCACTTTCGAGCCCACTGTTTCTCTTGTCTCCTAGGAAACCCTGCTATTATGTTCGACATCAAAACCAGCAGGATTTTCAAGGAGGGAAGTCTCCACAGGTAGCAGCAGGGAAGCACCCTAAGGGGGAGAAGAGGGAGGAATCTCTGCAGGGGGAGAGGGGTTGGGAAGAGCTTTGCACAAGCCAGATGCCTACGGAGGGGCAAGGCAAGGGGCCACTGACCAAGCTGCATGAGTCTTTCCAGGGTGAACATCTTCTGGTGCTGGGGCACCTAGGGAGTGGGCAGAAGTTGAATAGCCCATCCTTGGACGGAGGGAGGGAAGGCTCTGTGCTTGCGAGGATGGGATGTGCCAGGCTGTTCAAGGGACGGCAGGCAGGGCCATGCTTCGCCCTCAAGGCTCTGCTCAGTGGCCTGACAATTGCAGTTAGCAGCTATCAAGTCCTACTTGCTTTTTGGGCAGATCATTGGCACGCCACAATAGGAAGCTACAGCCCCTCCACCACCAGCTGAGTAGAACAGGCGCTTTGCAGGGACTGTCTTTGCAAGGATGGCAAAAGAGGAGTGGATGTCCCCACTCCTGCCTCAGCGTCCCCCATCCATAGCTCAGTGCCTGTGGTCAGGAGCACCGAATCCAGCCACTGAGCTGTCAGCTGGGTTTTTTTCAGTCCTGAGGACCAGTATAGCGAGGGCACTCAGACCCCCTGGCTGGAGGCATGCTTACCCCTCGTGCTGTTGGATCCTTTGCAGCCTGGCCCATTGCTCGCCCTTGGGAAGGGCAGTACAAGCTGAAAGCAATGCAACCAAAGTGCCTACACTGAAAATTTCCATTCACAAGCCCAACTGGGGGGAACTCAGCCATCTTTGTGTTGCTATAGCAGCCCCTGACAAGGCTTTCTGCTCAGCGAAGTGCTAGGGCATCTCCATTTTCTACTCGCTACCTGGCAGTCAGCTCCCTCCCAGCCAACTCCTACCACGATGATGGACCCAGGAGGAGAACGGCTCTGCCCAGGGTGTAGCCGCTGACCCATCTCTGCGAGAGAGCACCCACTAAGGGGAGGGGAACCTGCAACGGGCAGGAATTTCAGCCCAGCTAAGCTCTACAGCGACAAAGTGATCCACTGGCTTGGGGCCTAAGTCCGATACTGGGAGGACAAGTGCCGTTCTCCCCGTTGCTCTCTACTCATGCTAAGGCCCCGTGATAAGGTTGTCTCTCTCTCTTGCTGCCCACGAGGCGTTTTACCCCAGCCCAGAACATACAGTCCCACTTTTGAAGTGCTCCCCTCTGGGCAGTCCCCTGTCCTGAAGCAGGGTGAGAGCTGTCCCCGTGGCTCTCTCATGCATACGCCCAAGGTAATCTCCTGCCATCCTCCCGTTCTGCTTCAGCCCCTGGACCTGGCACCGCTCTCATTCATGCATTCAGATTTGCTCACAAAACCACTCACCTGGAACCAGTGCCGGTCGTCAAGCAGGAAGGGCAGTGGGGTCTTTTTCGTCTTGGGGGATTATTCTGAGTTGTTTCGTTCTTTAATTCTTTAAGCTCAAAGGCAGGATGCAGGGTTTTCTCCTTAGAAAGGTGCAGCGTTAGCAGAGAGCTCTGAGCAGTACCTCCTGAGAGAGGAAAGGAAGACTGTAATATGCTCAGGATACATGGCAGCAGGGGGTGGGGGAGTGGCATGTAGGAGGAGACTGAAAAAATCTTCGATGATTGCAGGAGACCAGAGGACAGAAAGCACCTGTCACCACGCTGTTGCATATAGCCCATACTGGATTTAATGCCACCAGTGGTTTTGTGCTTTCTTCTGCCCCCTCACACAGGCTGCAAAGAGAGTTAGCAGTGACAGAGAGGGGGGCAAGCTCTTAAATGAGAACCAGATCTCATCCCCATTCCACCCCTGCCCCTCAGCCTGTTCCTTCCACCCAGGGTGGCTGCATGCAGAAATCCACCCACCAGCAGCAGCCGGATACCCTGAACGGGCAGGTCCTTCAACGGTCCAGCCTGCGTAAGCAGGACCTCGGAGATCCAGACACGCTCCTGTGGTCCGGATCAGCCCGAGCGGATGGACGTGTCTGTGCCTCAGCCGAATCGCTGTGATTTCCCGTTGGTGTATGAGACAAGTCACAAGGAGGAATCAATTCACTGAGTGTGCAAGGGAAGTAATAGATTATCAACGCAGCCTGCCAGGCAGCCAGACTCTGCTGTCAAGGAAGTGGGCAAAACGTCCACCGTCTTTATTCATTGAT
>NW_009259692.1:180459-202650 GCF_000687185.1 Egretta garzetta | reverse complement strand
AACTCCTGCACTTCAAAATTTCCATTAAAGCACTATGCCAAAAGCACGGGTCAGGTTGCGCATGTGAGCACCGCACAGCCAGTGCCGGCCTCTGAATGGGGCAGAGCGAACAATGATGTCCAAAACCCAAGCCCCAGCATCCGGGTTACAACTGCACCTGTTTCTATTCCTACCAGATTTGTGATGCCCAGGGACATATCGGTTGTTTCCTGACAGCAACCTTCTCCTTAATTCAGGCGGCACCAGTGCAGGGTGCTGCACGCTTTGCTGCGCGCTCCAGCTTCAGCCTACCGACAGCGATGCGTTGTGTCTGCAGCTCGAACTTGCCCCAGAGTTTGAACTCAGCCAGCAAGAGATAAGTCAAAGCCAAAGTGTCAGGCTCATCTGCCAGAGGGTCCTGGAACTGAAATCCCCCTGAGCCCTGTGTCCCCATCAGATTCGGTGGGAAGAGGAGAGCTAGACCTCTGCAGCCCAGGGTACAAAGAGCAGCTCCCAACGCCAGCTGTCTTTTTGCAGACATAAATTGTAGAGTCATAGAAAAATTTAAGTTGGAAAAGACCTTTACGATCATCGAGTCCAACCATATATCAGGATGGGGATCAGATGGGACTTCTCTGGATGGGCCATTCGGAGCCTGGGGTCTCGACTATGTCTGTACTCTCCCTTGTTTTATCTTGCTCCCTCTGCCAAATCAGCACAGACACAGGCCACTGCTGCATCAGGGGACAAGGACACGCTGTCTGCGCCCAATAAATTGCTTGGTCTTCATGCGACTTGGTTGCTCACATATTGGCATGGGCTATGCGAGAAGATGATTTGATTCCAGAATGAGTGTCTCTGGTTATGGGGAACAGACTCCTGCACCACACCCCCAAAACACCCCTGTAGAAATGTGGTGGAGAGCCAGTCCAGCCACAAAGGGAAAAGGAGGTGGATGGTGGCAGAGCAGCCTGGCACACGGCTGATCGATCGCCTCGGCTCCTCCTGCTGGGTCCACAACATTGGCTGCTGGTGGGGCAGTCCCACAGAAAGGACATCTCTTGTTCCCTGCGCCCCTGCTTCGCCCAGTCGCTTAGCCAGCAGCTTTTCTTACAGAAGGGCACCCAACTTTGCCGGTGCCTGGGTGCTGGAGGCTGGGGTGACCTGCAGCAAAGAGCATTCCTTGCCTGGACAAGTGCATTTCTGATGCTACCCAGATAGGGGCAGAGCTGCCACACACTTGGCCATCCCTCATCCGCTGTGCATTTCTCCCTGAACCTACCTCGGGGGAGAAGGGTTGGCTAACAGTGAATAATTGCCCTTTTCCATTTCCTATGCGTGTAGTTCAGCCTGGCTCCTAGAACCTGTACTCAGTCCTACGCATTTTTTTTAATCCCCAGGTTAATACCCCTAGGCCTTTTTTGCCCATAAACTCAATGGTGATGAATGCCTTAAACCTCTCCGTCAGGAACTTTTTCCATGTTTCATTTCGACTTGCACCTGTGGCAATTTCCAGGCACCTTCAAGTTATTAAACAGGACACAGAGCAGCAGGCTGGAGCTATGGAGGAGGTGAAGAGCTCTGCTCCCTCAGGATTGAGATGCCTGATGCCCAGGCAGAGTCTTTCCAGGGTGGAGCAATCCTTGGGAAACTAACCCCACAGTGAGCCAACCCCCCCCCGAGTCTCTCCCCTTTCCGCGAGTGCCAGGCACGCTTCATCATCCACATCGCACAGAGGCCACGTCATGCTGCAAGTTATCAGCAACGGGTAAAAGGGAAACTCATGTCACCCTTAGGCAATGAGAAAAGGCGCGAGACTGCTCCTCGTGTCACTTAGTCACCTTATAAAGGGTTTTCTGATGCTATCATTGCATGGCTGCTTGAAGATAAAGGAAGAGCTTGGTGGGAAGCAGCCTGGAATAGCTTTCCCAAATCAGCTCCCTGGGGATTTTCTCCATAAAGCGCCTTTCAAAATGATTTAGGCTAATCTCACAAGTAGACTAAAAATGTTGCATAGGGACAGGGCAGTTTGTTTTGCACCCGCTCCCTCTTTAAACATGCCCACAGTCTTTACCTCTGCCCACCTTGGAAAGACCTCAGTCCTAAACGAGTGAAGGTCTGGGCAAAGGACTCTCGAGACAGATTTTTGCAGAGGGTTTGTGTGTCTAAAAGAGAGGTTTGTAGGTCTAGTAGGATAAACTACTTCTTTATCATCTCTTCGTTTTCTAAATAAGATCTTGATTATCTTTTTGATCTTTAAAAAGCAAAACACCTCAAGATGGGCTAAGTGTTGATTCATAGTGTGATGATACGGAACCCCCCCCCACAGTGAATCTCTGCTAGCAAGCAGTTATGGCAAATTCGGTTTGCTGTACACAACCTGGACGAGGTACTGAGGCTGCAGGGCTGGGTTAGAAGAACCCAAGCAGATGGCTGTGCCCACCATCCCGCGGCTTCACTTCTCTTCCAACGAGCACTTATTGCCGTAGCCTTTTGAAAGGGCTCAATCTGTCTGAAGTGCTGCAAAAAAACCCCATTAAGGCTGTAATAAATTGCAAGTGTGAGCGTGTGCAGCCCTGTCACCTGAACACGTGGATGACCGGGAGGATGCATGGGAACCATCCCTGCCTAGGCATGGTGTAGGAACATGGATGTTTTCTGTGTGGAAAGCCACAGGGATATTCCCAGTTGCTAATTGTTGTGGGGAAAGATGTGCTTTTCTTGTATGTTAAGCAATCCTCAACCCTGCCTTCCCTGGATTTTGCAATTCTGTGGTCTTGCTCTCCTTGTTACAGTAACCTTAATTTGGGGGTTGGGATTAATTTTTTATCCTGCACTGCTCACTTGGCCCAGGGAGCAGAGCCCAATTATGCAGCCGTGACCTTCATTCCAAGTTAGCAGAGTTTCTGCAAATGAATCTCCTTTGTGTTTCACAGAGCTACTCAAATAATGGAATTTCCTTCCTATGGGAAATGCCAATATTTCAACATTTATTTTTGCCCTATTTTGGAACAAAGAGTCAAAATTTCAACTCTTGCAACACACGAAGTTCAGGAAAATTCAGAAGCGTGAAGAAATGTTTTGGCTTGGATCAGGCTGCTGTAAATCTGCTCCCACCCGAGCTGCAATATTTCTTCATGCAAGTGCCTCTCATGATAATTTTTTTACCTTGTTGGATAGACCACAACTCTCACAATACTCTGCAGCGTCCCCCCAGCGCCAAGCTGCTATGGTGCGTCGCCCCTGGGGCAGCCTGGAGAGTCAGCACAGGCCAAGGGCGACAGGGCCAGGAGGGCTAACAGAGCAAGATGGGATGCAACGATGACAGCACCCGCCAGCACGTTTTGATTGGAATTTCTGATGAGACAACGGAACAAAGAAAGTGATAATTAAAAAATGGGATATCTGATGACAGAATCACAGAATCCCAGAATGGCAAGGGTTGGTAGGGACCTCCAGAGCTCACCCAGCCCAACCCTCCTGCTCAAGCAGGTTCACCTAGAGTATGTTACACAGGACAGCATCCAGGCGGGGGTTGAATATCTCCAGAGAAGGAGACTCCACAGCCCCCCTGGGCAGCCTGGGCCAGGGCTTGGGCACCCTCAAAGTCAACAAGTTCTTCCTCCCGTTCAACTGGAACCTCTTCTGCTTCAGTTTGTGCCCATTGCCCCTTGTCCTGGCGCTGGGGACCACTGAGAAGAGCCTGGCTCTGTCCTTGTGACACCCACCCTTAAGATATTCGTATGTGTTGATGATGGAAATTATTACCCCAAATGTTTGACCGGGTAGTATCAACTAATGAGTGAGCCAAACTTTCGTGAGCTCCTGAAGCTTCTGTCATTCCAAAGTGCCCTCATTTTCTCCTCGGTCCTGCTGAGGGTGTATGGGATTGAGATGTTTCAGCTATTTCAAATCCCAGCTCAACCTCCCTGCTTCTCCCAGGTGCATGGGGAACTTGTGCTGCGCGCTTCCAGGGGGAGCTCTGCTTGGGGATTTTGTGTGATTTGGTTTGTACCTATTTTTAGAAATCTCTGGATATCGCTGTATACACTACAGACTGAACTGCAGATGCCTAAGGTGTTTGCCCTGGTGATGCCTGAAACCTTAAAAGCACTGTTTTGTCGAACTGTTTAACAAAATTTACTGACACTTTGCTGCTCCCTCCCCTACAGGCTGCCTGGTGGAAACTCACCCCGCTTCCCCCAGCGGGGCAATAGGCGCAAGGAGCCGTTTTAGCTTTTCTTCCCCGCCCTAATCCACCTCTGGCTCTTCCTTCCAGTCCAGTGCTCTTCTACTGGGACTACAAACCGCCTCGCAGTTGTTCTGCCAGATGCATTTGAAAAAGGCTTGATTTAGGTTTCATGGTATAAACAAGTTCTTTCTAACGACCCTTTTTGGGCTTGCTTTCTTGCATTTGTACATTTATCTCTACTCAATTTTATATTTTACCCATGACTTGGGAACACAGGTTTCTTCCATGGTTTGTGCAGCAGAGAGACAGTTCTAATGCCCATGTGGCACTGCTTTTCATTTATTTTCTTCCGAGAGCAGGCTGCCTCTATCCTTTCCCACCGCCGCCCTGCCTCCTGCAGCCTGTGCTTGGCTGTGCTTTGGACAGCACGAGCAGCTTCCCCACTTCGCACGCTCCCGGGTTCTGCAGCTCTCTCCCTCTGCACTGTTGCTGTTTTTGCATGCAGCGGGGTTCCAGCACGGATGCTAGCAGCCATCCGCTGCCTGGTTGTACATTAGTACAGAGTTTGCGTTCTTTGTTAAGACGGCTGGAAAATCACTTTCTGCTTCTGCAGGAGATCACTCATAAAAAGCAAAGCATGAGAGCTGCCTCTTTGATGCTCTAGTGGCATTTTAGCTCTTAACCAACTCTTTAGATACACTGTGAGATGTTGCTTTTTGTACTAGGCAGTTCTCGCACAGCGACTCACAAGTTTTGACAGCGGAATTCCAGATGTGCCCAATTGCTCTGGCTGCCCTAGGGACAGATGTGCACTGCAACCTCACGAGTGAATTCACAGCAGGTAGAAGCATTTCTCAGGGCCCACCTTCATACACCATTTGAAGCGTCATGAGATGCATCCTGCCGGAATGAGGGATGGCATCCCCCCCAGGGATTGTCCTTACAACAATATTATTTCTTATTGAAACTCTCAGGTGCAAATTCATTCAATGAGAACAGTTCCTTCTGTGGAGAAGGGTGGTGTCCGGTATAGCAGAAGATGGATGTGCCTTGCCACAGCTGCCCCAGCAGGAGGGAGAAGCCAGGGTAGATGCAATGGCTGGGCCTCTCCCTGCCCCATTCTCTGCACCCTGATTTCTGAAAATTGCTATTTGCCCAGCAGGAGGCAGTTCAGACTGGCAGAGCGACGTGAACGTGATCTGTTCTTGTCCCTTCATCTCCTGCCTTGGCTGATCTCACTCCATTCTTTCTGAGTGATGCTTTTCACACTGTGAGGCTCAAATCTGAGGTGGTTTCTTCCACAGTCCGGGCATATTCACCTTTGCAGAGTTTATCTCACTTTGCCCTTTCTCTGCTCAGTTCCTTCTCCAGCTGCTCTTCCCCAGCTCCCCAACCTCCCTGCTGCCACAGCTGGGTGATGGTGAGGCAACCGAGAGTGGCCGGGGAGAAGGAAATTCCACCCGATACCAGAATAAGAGCTGAGGTCTCAGGAAGCACAGGTTATTAGGTTGGGAGCAATCAGAAGAGTCTCTGGCTTGAGCAATGTTAGAAGGTCCCTGGGAAGCCACGGAGGGGGAAATTTAATCTTCAGTGCGGGGTGGTGGCATCCCCTAGGGCAGCCATGGTGGGAGGAAGGCCAAAACTGTGCTGAGAGGAAGCTGCAGAACCGCATGGAGGGTGCACTGTGTTGCTTGACTGCAATTTTTATGCAGCCAAGCAATAATACAAAAATAGTAAACAATATTTCTTGGCAGCAGCAGCAGTCCTCTGAACGCTAGGGGGCAATTCGTATTTGCTCTGAGCGTGGCTTGTTTCTGCGGATGACACACTGTGATACAGCACTTTCGTGTACACCCTGCTCCGTATCGGCAACCTGAAATGTCTGAACTGGCAACAGATTACCTGGGGGGAATGGCTTGCCTGGCTTTCCAATGACAGCGTGCGCCTTTCTTTTGGGCATCCTGTGTCAGTGACTTCTACAAGCGGGAGGAAGTGAAAAAGCCTCACTGTTCTTTCAAGTAGCTTGGTCTGATACTGCTGCGGGCTAAGTCTGCCTTCTCTGAGCTGGGAAAACAGGATGGAAATGCTTTACTTCTGCTGCTCCGATGATATATTTGTCCAAATTTAACTTGGCCCATTTTCTTTGGCATTCTCTGCATGGTATTACCATTGGCATTGTGCTCTTCTCCAACAGCTCCCAACGCTGTATATGTGTATATGTATTACAAGGACAAAAGGGACCAATTGTGATCATCTAGTCTGACCTCCTTTTTCAGGACAGGAATAGCCCTGTGTTAATTAATTTTCTTTTAAGTAGAATATACTATTTAGAAAAATTTCTGAACCTGCATTACTCTCTTCTGGCAGTGATGAATTCACCACAATTCCAGGCAAATTATATAAGCCTGGGTCTACCTGACCCTGGAAATCATAGAATCATAAAATTGTTGAGGTTGGAAAAGACCTTTAAGATCATCAATCCCAATCGTTCCCCTACCCCTGCCATCCCACCCCCAAACCCCGGCCCTCAGCACCGCCTCTGCCCGGCTGTTAAATCCCCCCAGGGCTGGGGACTCGACCCCTTCCCTGGGCAGCCCCTTCCAGCCCCTGACAGCCCCAAGGGGAAGGAATTGTTCCCCATGGCCAACCTCACCCTGCCCTGGCACAACTTGAGGCCGGTGCCCCTCGTCCCATCGCCCCTTCCCTGGGAGCAGAGCCCGACCCCCCCGGCTCCCCCCTCCTCTCAGGCAGTTGTAGGCAGCGATGAGGGCTCCCCTCAGCCTCCTCTTTTACAGGTTGTGCTTCACAAGCTTTTCCCTTCCTGTCACATCTTTGATCACTTTGAAGCGTTTCAGGGGTAAGTATGGCCTTCCCTTCACACAGGTCCCCAGAGCTGGTGTCTCGGTGATAGTTTTGCCGTGCCCGGTGCTACAGAAGGGTCTGCTGGGCACTCTTCACCCACCGAGGCCGCACAGATTTGGTGCCTGGTGCTCCCTGGCACAGGCAGGCAGTGAGCGCACACAATACTGGGCTGCGATTCCGAAAGTCTCGGTACGTGTGGAGGGTGCTCGGAGCTGGCCGTGCCGTGCCGGCATGCAGCTCAGCCATGTACGGGATCCCTTCTGCGTCTAACCCCGCGTCCTTGCAGAGTTCCCAGAGAGGGGGTTTTCTCCCCGTCCCCTATCATGGATCATAAATCAGCCGGGTGGAGCAGTGGCCCCACATGCCTGTGGGTGTCAGGCTGAGCTCAGGCAGGCACGCAGGGGCCCAGGTCCTTGCACCGAGGCTTGGAGCGGTGCTGGCTGCACGCTGTCAACAGAGGAAACGCAAACTGTCTCACAGCTCATTACAGAAACTGAGCCAAAGGGAAGGCACGTTCCCGGCTTATCAGGCCACCTCCTCTGTGAGCTCTCTGATCTACTTTTCCAGTGATTGTTCCTGACCTAGGAGAAGCCCCTGAGAAATCTCACAGTTCATAGCCTGCAGCTAAACGTGCATCCGCGAGCAGCCACGGCGGGGAGCCGGGAACGTGGCACACGCAGTCTGACTAACCAGCTGGAAAATTCCACTCCTCTTGGTCGCAGCAGACCATGCTGAAGCATTTGGGAAGCAAACCTTGCCAGCGGTGTGTTTATCTGCTCGCTGGGCTGCTGCTCTGCTTTGCTCCCGTGAATTGTGCCACATTTGCCAGGATACCTGCACTATCTGCGCAGCCCTCCTCTAGCACTGCGATAAGAGGTAGCTCTGAACAGCGTCCTGCCTCCTTTGCTCTGCTTTATAACATTTATTTTTTTTTAGCAGTCCTGATAGTCAATACAGAGGACACGAAGGGTGAGGCTCCCGAATGGGGATGCCAGCAGGACTGACCTCTCCTCCAGCGCTGGCCAAGCCGAGCACAAGGAACCGGGTCCTCTGCTGCTTTCACCCCCTGCTCCCCTCCTAGGCAATCAGCCCTGAACAACCTCTCCTAGCCCCAGATTAACTCAAAACCTGCTAACTTGCTTAAAATTGGTCAAAAAACTTACAATGGTCTCTTCTTACTTAAAGACTATCAAACCATGAATGATAAAATAATACTAATAAATGCTTGCCTTTCAACACCGAAGGCGTCTCGACTGGCTGAGGATCTGAAAGCACACATCTGCTCCCAGCTCCCATCCTTACTTGCACACATTTTTCCCCCTTCTTGGCACATTCCCACCCACGCACATGCTCTTACCTTCTGAATTTGCAGCTGTGATCACTGTAGGTTTGTTTAATGCCCTGTTAGGAGGTGAGAAAAGCCTGCGAGTGTCTGGGCAGAAAGCCTTGTGCTACAATGTCACTCGGGTCACCAGCACAGACCCCGTGCTAACCGCTGGGAATAAATCCCATGGGAATTAGACAGCTGTAAATCCTGGAAACTATGCTTCACACTTTGAATGTACTATTGCTGCTTTCCTTGCAGTACTGTGCAACAAAATACAGAAACCTTTGGATTTAAGCAGCAAATAAAGAAATAAAAGTTATTCCTGTAGCAGTCCTAAACCGCAGAGTCTCTCGCTTCCTAATGGCCACAAGGCAGCCCGTGCTGCTTCTGAGCATGGGGGGCATGAGGAACTGTAGAGCAAGCGGCTCCACTATTATCCAAGGGACCAAATGTCCACCCCGCAGCAATAACGTGCTCCTGGCGCTGACAAGAAGGGGAGCAAGGCGCAGGCAAGAAGCGCTCTGAAGGATTTCACTTAGGTACTCAGTAACAAGGTTATTTAATAAGGCTTCAATTCCATGAAACGCTTCCCCTCAGACAGGTTTTTAGATGCACATATATTTCATCCGCATATTTAAAACATTGCCTCAAAAAAGAGTTGATGGGGGGTGGTGTCTGTTAGTGTTTTCCAGGTCAGCTAATTTAAAATACGGTATCAGAAGAGGGACTGAAATTTCAAGAAGTGATGCTTGCTCAGGGATCATTTCCAGGGATCTAGCACAAAAATCACTTCTTGAGTTCTGGGTAAAATGCGTGTCTTGCACAGCCGTGGTAGCAAATGTGAAGCGACGCAGTCGGTATCCTGCCTTTACTTACATGAAGCCCAAAAGCAAAGCTGCCTCTTGAAGGTCAGAAGCGTGTGAGCTTCTGTTCACAAAGCCTGGATTTGTGTAAATCTTGTAAGAACAAATTATATCAAAGATATCTTATACCCTCATTGCCTGTGACAATGGGAAAAGGCACAAAATCTCTGAAAACCAGAAATAAAAAGGTTTTTGCAAGTCCCTTAGCACCTTTAATGCTTCCCCGGACCAGGAGTCCTGCCCACAATTGGGATTTCCTGTACGAATAACAAAGTCTTCATGCAAAATTGAGCACAGTCTGAGTATTACCTTCATGGGGTTCTCACCATACCTTCGTGCTGTAGACCTGGAGTAAAGCCTGTGGAGGGGTCAGGAGGCCGGGGGAGCCTGGGTTTGCTCAGGGACCAACCTCTGCCTGCTCAGGTTGAATGACGGCATCTGCACACTCCCAACTGCAGAGTAAAGCCAGGCACCAAGCTTTTAAAGATGGAAAGAAATCCTTTGGAGAGGGGCAGTTGGCCACGAGCATCACATCCACGGCTTGCTTCTTATTCCTGTGCCTGTGACTTCTGCTGGCCCCTGTGGGCGAGGCCCCGCTGCCACCCTCCAGCACCCGGCCGCGGCCAGGGGCCAGGCGGGGAACCGGGGCCAGGACAAGCTGTGATGGAGCAGGGCTATCTCCCGGCTGAGTGCTACGTGCAGATAACGGCACAGCGAGAGCAGAGGCTTGGCAGGGCTCGGGCCCCGCTCGCTTGCTGCTGGGAGATGTTGGGCAATGGCTGCTGCTGGCAGCAGACGCTGCTGGAGGGGAGAAGCAGAAAGGAGCCAGGAGGGCTGAGGTCAGCTCTGAGAGCGGAGGGAGACACCGCTTGCCCTGGGGATAAAACTGGCTACAACTGATAATGCTGTCTGCTATAACAATGAACCATGTGCAAAGTCAAAATATGGGAGGACCTGCTCAAAGCACACAAGTCACGTACTGGGGTCCTTGGGAAAGGCCAAACGAGCTCTGTCCCGAGCCCTGAACACTCCAGTTGTGACTTGCATCATGGGGATGGCTCTGATGCCGTGCTTGTTACCACGCCTGCTGCAGAGCTGCTCACCACGTCATTGCTCTTGCATGGTGCTGTGCAGCAGCCTGCAGACCCACCGCCTGACCGGGACTGCACCCCCGGGCTGCTTAAATGCACGGTGCATTTATATCCCACATACCAATGTATGAGGGTGATGCTTATTTTTCTTCCAAGAGATGGAGCGCTGCCCTTAGCTCAGGCTGCCCTGGCACCACAAGGGCCTCACTGAGGGTTCCAGTGGGATCCTTCTAGAGAGGTCTTGCTGACCACTGGGCCACTGGGGGGACAGACAGCACATCCGACCTCCAGCTGTGTTTACACCTCTGTAAACATGGGCTCTGCAGCCAGCAGCCACAGCACAAACTCCCATGCACAGCACCTCAGGGTGCTGCACGTATAAATACTTTTCAGCAAATGTTGCTTTTCTCCTTGAGTAGGAACAACCATTTCTGTATCTACAGTGAAGGCTCACCTTAGAAAAACGCAGGAAGAGTCTAAGATGCCAGCACTGTTTCAATAGATAAATCCCCTTTATTGTAATATGCTTTTGAGAAACAGCTTTATAGAGAAATGATTTTTTTTCTGTTTCCCTTGCTAAACTAATAAATATCTTACTGCTTTGTCTATAGGCAGTTATAAATCTACTTCTTGCAAAACAAACTTTGGAAGTGCCCATTCACTCTGCAACAAATGCATTCACAAGAGCTACAGAGTTTGGATTTCTGCTCCATCCTGGCAGGGTTGAAACCCGTGTTTTAGGGGAGCAGCTACCTAACAGGCTGTTCCAAGTGGTGAACGCTCTGGGTCCCTTTTTGGGTCTGATCCGGTTTGTGTAGACACTATGGGGTAAAGGGGAGCCAGAAGAGAAAACTGAGGCAGGGCTGGCAGATTCCTGCAGGACACAGCACGGATTCAGCAACACTGAACAAGCACTGATGAGGAAATGCAATCACACATTTGTACACTATGGACTTACTACTGGGGAAGCCACGGAGACCATCCCAGTTTGACTGAACAATTCCAAATTCTTCTGTCTTTCCTCATGGGTGATGTTTTCCAGCTCTTGCCTTCTCTGGACTCTCCAGTTGTTCTACATCTTTTCCGAAGTCTGTAGCATCCAAACGGGCACGCAGTACGCAAAGCAAAGCCTCTTAGGAGTGGTGATTAGAACTGAACGCTTGCTTTAGTTTGCTTACTGGCAGCATTTCAGATCTCCATAGGATCCTTTTTTTGCAGTAGTGCCTCTTATGGACCACAGTGACGATCCTGTAATAAACCAGCAAGACGCAGGAATGTGCTAATTCTCAAACTCTGCTGCAGCACTCTCAGCGGGACAAGTAAAGAAAGCTTGGGTTTTTGGTGTCCATTATACACTAATTTGTCTGACTTTTACTATACTTTGCACCACAGAGGCACCAAGAAAAAGGCGGCTGTGAAGGGCAGGTTGGAATGAATTTGTTGTAACTCTAGAGAGGCGGTGGGAGATCACCAATCTTAATTGCTTCTCAGCTAATTTGCAGGAACCAGTTTCCACAGACCTGACCTCCGCTGGGTGAAAGCCGATGAGGCGACCTGCCACAGTTACTCGGCACTTTTCATAGCCTGCCTTCGTTACAGCCACATCATTTGCAGCCCTCCTACCTTCATCAGGACCACACCGCTAGCAAGAAAGGGATGGCTCAGTTATTGAGCAGCTTTATTCTTCTAATTATTTTAGGCCAGTGAGGTATAAGGCAGTCAGCAATGCTGCTTTGTGGAGAACGGTCCCTGGGCAAGGTCTACCATTGCCCTGTGTCTTACACACCTGATTTTCCACTTAAGACCTTTCCTTTCTGGCTCTAGAGTTAAACAAGTACCAGTAGCATGGACCAGCTCTACATCAGCTTTCGTAAACACACGGGATGTGGCTCTGGTCCGCTGGGGCCCTGAACGACCCATTTGTGCTTCACCGTCCTCATCAGGAGAATGGCAACAGCGATCTGAAGATGCTTTGTAAATGATGCTCACTCCTACTGGTTTCAAACAAGAAAAGTTTGACAACTGGAGACTGACACTGGATTTGTACAGAGTATTGCTGTGAAACTCAGTGTGAGGTGGTTTGGCAAAACTGAGGAAGGAGGTTGATAGAGCATTTTGGTCCTGTTTATACTGAACTTCAAAAATTCTGAAAGCTTTTTGTTAAAAAAGATCAGCAAAAGTGTGTTCTTTTGGGGTTTGTTTACATCAAAATCCATGTTTTCATCATTCAGGAAACTCTTTTTGTTGTGCAGAGACAGTTGCCTTCCCCCGCATAAACCCTGCAACCGAAAATGTGTGTCGTCCACCCTGGCACTTGGTCAGTGAGAGTCTGCACACTAGCGCTTAGCTTGGAAAAGGGGTGCCTGACCACCATCCTTTCATCTGAGATGGCACCAGCAGAAGAAAACAGACTCAGATAAGCAGGTGAGATTGCTCATCTCTGGCACCTGAAGTGACACCCATCTGCGCGCGTGGCTTTGGGAGGAAGGCGAGCTGCAGCTATGGGCGCTGACATGTGGAGTGTGTTGCTTTAATGATGTGGGTGACTGTGATAGGTACTGACCTGCTGAGATAAGGGCATCCTTGCTCCCGAATCAGTCTCTGTAGTTACAAACACTCTCCTTGCTCTGGGTCCCACCCAGGAGTGCAAAAAGCTGTGCCTGCGCTCAGGTGCAAGCAGCAGCTGGGGTCTAATCCTGCCATCCTCTAGGGAAGCCTGTTCCATCTTCTAAAGCCTTTCAGAAAGCGTTGGTGGAGCTGAGGGGCTCTTTGGTGCTCAGGGGTCTCTCTGCAATGATCCCTACGCTTACGGCCTCGCAGGGACAGGTTGCAGAGGGGCGTCCAGTTTGGCTCCCGGCATAGTGCTCTTTCTGGCAGGGGTGGCAAATGCAGCATCACTGGTTTCTTAAGTTTCCACTGCCCAGTCCAGGAGCACAGGGTGTGTTTTGATCAGGAATATTTGGCGTCATCCACCCTGCTTGTTGCGAGGTGCCTGCGTTACCCCGGGTGGTATGCTGCCGCTATGCCTCTGATTGGCCCCAGAGTAAAGTCTTAGGGTGATGGACGTAGTCCCAGCTTGTCAGCGAGGTAGGAATTTGTTGCTCGTCTTGTGCCACTGCAGGAATCATCACTGACCGCATCCTTTCCCTGTACAGCTCTGGTATGCTGAGGTTTCACCATCACTTCTCCAGTGTGCTGTCTCTTGGGTAGTGCCTCCTATAACCTTCCTGGAGGTAAGATGTGTTGGTGGAAGTGGTGGCAGGAGTAACGTCAAGGGAGACTTCTGACAAGTTGCCTGGCCCCTCTGCACCCGCCCTCTCCCGTGGTCATAAAGAACACCAATTTGAGAAATGAGGGCAGGCGTGCTGCCATCCCGGTACCATCCCCCCGACCCTGACCTCAGCATCCCCAGTGCCCCGGCCCTTCACGCTCTCTGGTGCGAGAGCTTGTGCCCAGCCCATCCGCTCTGGCTGAGCAGAACGTTGCTGTGTCTATGCCTAACGCCTCCCAGGAGCTGAACTGCAGGGGGGTGTTAACCAGGGAGGAGGGCATTTGGGTTGATGCTGGGGGAGCAGAAACACATGGAAAGCCTGTGCTGACTTGCAGCTGCCCAGAAGGGTCCTGAGAGGGGTGAGGGTTGCTGTAGTTGGTGGTTAACAAAGGTATGGTGCCCTGGTTAACGAAGGTATGGTGCTCTGGTTAACACAGGTATGGTGCTCTGGTTAACACAGGTGTGGTGCCCTGGTTAACAAAGGTATAGTGCTCTGGTTAACAAAGGTATGGTGCCCTGGTTAACAAAGGTATGGTGCCCTGCTCAGCATGGCCAGGGGACCCAATACCCAGAGCTGGAGCCAGAGCTGAACAGGCAGGGCCCCACTGAGGTGGTCCTTGGCCAGTTGCCTTTACCTGTGCCTCATTGTCTGCTGACTTTGGATTTTTCTCTGACATCTCAGGTCTAGGAAGGTGCCATTTAGAATAAACACTGGGATTCACATAATCAGTGATTTCCCAAGAAAGGATTCTAACTGCCTATCGCGAAATTGTTGTGGCAAAAGTCACAGTGGCTGATAACCCCAGCTAGCGACATCCTTAGGGACAGACACTGATTATGAGGCACATGAACACCACACCCCAAAGCTTTTATTTCCTCCTTAATATACACTACAGTTTTGAATGTCCACAGTCTATATTTCTAATTTTCCCAATTATTTTTGATGGGTTTTTTTCAGTGCTAGGTTTTGAAGCCAAGACAGGACTCGACTGCTTTTGTTACACCCCAAAATGTTACAGACTGCTAGAGAATCATGGAGGTAAAGAAGACAGAAGAGACCAAAGGTATCGATTATTTGCAGGTGCATCTGCAAACTTGTCTGTTAAATCATTTCCCTGGAAGACCCACCCTCCCGCTATACAGCCTTTGCAGACCTGAACCTGTGCCCCATACACCTCCAGATTTATGGCCTTTCTTTTGTGCAACACCTCTAACCGTAGATGGGCTGAAATCCTGTGGTCCGGTGCCACAGCCCAGGGTACGACAGCAGGTGCCATTTAGTGATGCTTAACTGAGAGGCAAGAACACAGTGAATTGTATGAGCTAGAAGATGAAGAAAGTGCAATTTTTCAGTAAGAAATTGTGAAAAACTGAGTGCTTGCTTCCCCATCTAGTGGTTATGTTCAGAAGCAAGAATGCCCCAGTAAATTCAGCTGTTGGTCTCTGGGGGCTGGGGCTGTGTGCACGTACCTTTGGGAGTAAACTCTAGGGTCAAACACCACAAATGTGGTCTTAAATGTTTTTGCACATTGATCCTATTCAGGTGGATGGGCAGTTGCAGTTGTACCTGTCCACATCCTCTTCCTCTTCTGCCTGCACAGCTCATTTCAGTCTTTTTAAGAATGAAAGAGATCAATTATAGCACAGAATCATAAAAAGATGAAGGTAAGGCAGGACACTGTGTACCTTAACTTGCTGCTTGAAACAAGGCTGGATTCAGAGTTACATCAGGTTACTCAGTCGAATTTGGTCCAGTCGAATTTGAACCTCTCCAAGGATGGAGATTCGCCACCTCACTGGTCCATACGCCAGTACTGCTCCACCACCTTGGGAAAGCACTTCAAGAAAACAAAAAGTCCTAGAAAAAAAAATGCTCTCCAGTCCTGTTAGAGAATGGGTGTAGAACTCCCCTTTTGCTTGCACACTGTGCTGGCAGCAGAGGAAACGCTGTTTGCACTTCAGGCTCTTAGGTTGTGCCAAACATGGGCCCAAACTGCCGGGGTCTCCCAGCAATGCTGGGAGGGGAGTGAGGTTTCTAAGCCTTTTAGTTCAGCCCCTGAATAGCCCTAATTACTGACAGCCTTGCTCACGCTTTCAGGGTCCATCACCACGTAGCACCCACACAGAGCTATGAGGACCACCAGTGCATTGACTTGAATCCTGGACCAGGGTGCCTGGAGGGTCAAAGCTTGGGAGCAGCATCCACGTTTCAAGTGAATTAGAGATGTGAGCTACAGACTATGAACCCTTCTAAGGCATTCTTTGGGTTTGTGAGCGGGCTTAGCTGCCCTTGCACACATGTGCTTTGCTGCGTCCTCTGAGACAACATCAGCTTTTCCCAGGTGGGCAGCTTCAGTGATCCCCACCGTGGCATTTTTAGGATTGTGCCCACAGGTCCTGTGTTTTGGCACATCCCTCCAGCCCCTCATGGCAAACGACACCTGGGCCTCTGCTCTCAGGGCCTAGGAAGCCTCCTTCTTGTTATCCTAGGCCACCATCTAGTGGGTGCTGGGCATCACGCTGCAGCCGCAGGAGAGGGCTACACCATGGCCCACGGAGAGCACGTTGCTCTCCTGAGCCGATCCATAAGTGATGCCTGGATGAGCAGGGCTGTGTGCCAGAAGGAAGTCATTTAAATTCTCGAGTTCTGCTCAGCTGGGCTGTTTGTTACATGCAAAGCAATTAACACAAACCCATTCCCCTTCATGGCAGTGCTGCGTTGCCCCATGCTGCTACAGGGTCTGCAGCTGAACTTGCGTTCAGTTCCTGGGAATGCTGAGTAAACCCCATAATATTCCCTTATTTTTCTAAGCGAGGTTCAGGTCTGCAGTGTGTTGAGCATGTGAGTAGCCTTGCTCGTGAATCAGTCCACTGACAGGACCTATAGATCCTTTCACTGTAGCGAGTATTTTACCTTGCAGATTTTCCCACTGAAATCAGTGAGAAACCTTGCAGATGAGGATAGTGGAAGGAACTGAATTTAATAACAGCCTGAAAGCCTTCAGAAACTACACCAGATGCCAGAGAAAAGACAAGGTGTAGACTGTGTAGGTGGTTGGTTCCTCACATGGGCTTCCTCAAAACTGCCAGGAGACGACCTCTTTCATAATAGCTGGAGAAAGACCTATGGCTTTCCTTCCTCAGGTAAAAACCTACAGCTCAGTCCTCCCTAAGCGGGAAATAAATGTTTCATAAGGAATCACCTGCTGAGTTAGAACCACTGGAAACATTAATGGTGGTAACCAACATCACTGTCATGGTGTTGGAGACCCTCACAACAGCTTATGTGCAACTGTTAGTTTCCAGTGGTGAACCACTGGCTTCACTGTTGCACATGCTTTGATATCTGGCCAACAAACATGTTTTCTTTATTGTTGTAATTTCCAGCAAGCAAATGTTTGTAAATCTGTGGCTTGGCAGCTGTTCAATAACACAATGTCATTAACACAGCAGTTTCTGGCTGAGAGTCATGATGCCGCAGGAGGTCTCAGCAGTCACAAGAAGGATCAGGATTCTAACAAAACAACATTCTGAAGTGGGTCTAGAAGACCCACAGAAATGGTCTGGCAGCTGGGAAAGCCTGTGATGTTGGTCAGCTGAGTTTGGCATAAACCCACACTGCTGTTGAAAAAGGAAGCCCCATCCTTCCTGAGGTTGCTTGTCCTTGCCAGCTCTCTTGTGATGTGAGTGAGGACCATGAGAAATAACCCCATCAGAGCAGAGACAAGTTAAAAAAATAACCTTTCAGCTGGATCAATTCCAGTGAACCTGACTTTCACAGAGTCCTGGATATGCTTCCCCATTAATAATGGTCACTGTATCACTGGAAATCATAGAAGTGCTGGTAGAGGGGACCTCAGGAGGCCTCTGGTACAATGGTCTGCCTGAGCCAGGTCCACCACCAACAGCAGACAAGGTGGTGTATCTACTGACCAGCATGCTGTGAACGTCCAGTGACTCCCTGCTTGTCCCAGGCACTGGTGGGTCGATAGGGTTGGAAATGAGACCATGATTACCTGTGGTGCTGTCTTCACTCTAGAGCCTCTGTTTCTTGCCCTGCTGATGAATGCTTACAGCTATGGATCACAATGCCAAGAGATGTTATTACTGTCACGCTCTGGAACACAACACTGTAAATCCTTCAGGGTCTGAGCTCATCCAAATTACAAAGTCTCAGAAGTAGAAAGCCTTCAAACAGGGTGGGTTTTCTTTTTTTTTGAGAGCTCAGCCATGGAAAAATATTTAATTTGTCAAAGTCATAGTGACTTTTAGGCCATGTCCCTTTAGAAATGCTGACCTAACAATAGTACTAATCAGAAAGTATGGCATTTATAGTATCTTAATGGCGTGCACCCAAAATAGATTCCAGTTATATCAGCAAGTTGACAAGCTCACAGGGTACAGATAACTCTTGTAATTAATTTCTAAAAGTCACAGGAACTGTAAAGTTGGGGGAGGGGGGTGGAGTTTACTTTTTATTGAAATAATAAAGTGCCAGAATCACATTTACCCTGGTATTATTATAGACTTACTTGAAGGTAAATTAAATCAGAATCTGGCCTCCAAACTCTGTTAGGATAAAACTGTTAATTTTCCTCTCTTATGTTAATGATGCTGGAGAAGTATGGGCGCTAATTAGAACATGAATAGAGAACACACTGTGACCTGCTGGCTCTTAAGGTCTAGCGAGCGTAACTTTCTGAGGTACGTTCTTGCTAAATCACTTCCCTTAACTAGGTCACACCACCCACTAGTACCACGTATTCATTAGAGAAGCACAAGTACAGTAATTCCTATAATTAAAGTTGCCCGGCATTTCCATGATAAAAGCGTGTTCCCAGTTTCTTATAGGTTTAACAGCCTTTAATGCTCTGAAGTGAAATTTTCCGTAATGGATATCTGTATCAGAATAAGGGCTTAAATTCAAAATGTAATTATTGTTTTTTAGATACTCACATAATGGGTAATTACTCTCACACCTCTTCAATATTGGTGTTTGGCTCAGTTTGTAGGACACGTCTGCTTTGGGACAGGACCTTAATTCCATAAAAACTGGAGCTAAGTCAGCCACTTTGCATATCCCTGAAAATTATGGTTCTTGTGTGATTAGAGTAATACAAATAATTTCAGCTAAATTCTCTGCCAATCATCTGCACCGAATGCAATCCAGTTCTCCAGGGAAGAGGCACAGAAAAGGTCTAGACCCACACGTGGACTCGGGCTGCCTTTTGGACACCACACAGCCGCCAGCACTAGTGCCCAGCCCTGCGGCGGACATGCATGAAACGGAAAAATCTTACAAAGCTGTTCGAAGTCAAAGGCCATGATCAGAGGAGATGATAAAATTGGCTTTAAGTCTGCTGGGATCAAATAAAAAATGCTACAACCTAATGACCAGAGCTTCAGTAACATTGCCTGGGGCTACCTCTGATTTATTCTCCATTGGCTCACCGCGACAACAGGTATGCACAGACCTGACCTTGGTCTGTCTGCCAGCTGCTTTCCCCTTGCTTTCTGCTCTGCCCAGTCTCAGACTCCAGCACCTGCACTGTTCGTATGCGGTCTCAGACCACCTACCCTCCTAGTAGGTGCTCACGGGATATTTTCTTGGTTATTGCAAGTTGTTAGAAGTTGCATCTAGTCTCTGAAAAGTTGTATTTGGTCTCTGAGTGCAGCTGAGGCTTTAACCATCATGATGAAATTCCTGTTTTTTTCCTCTTCAGGGAGCAGACGCAATGGTGCTCGCTGAAGAGTTAACTGCCCAGTCTCCCTTTTTAGCTTCCTTACAGGCATTATGCATCAGGCTTTGCATTCAAATACTTTGTATTCCGACTCTGCACCAAACACAGAATAATTAATTAATATTAATTATTATTAATTTCCTTGAATGATTTTCTCTGCTGTGTCCCTTTTATTTTAAGTCTTGGATGCTCTCCAGAATTTAGATGCTTAATCCCCACGGAAGTCAGTGAGTTCAGCAGCCTTGAGGATCTGGGACTTTTTCTAGACAAACAATAATTTTCCACATCTCTCTCCCATTCTTAGCTCCAGAAAGGAGAAGGTCCTGCTCAGGCCTACCCCAAACATTTCTGAAGCCTTGCTGTGTGTCCTCCAAGTGTCTGTGGATACCATGGCCAGAGCCCTTCCCTCAGAGCCCCCGGGGGTGACTTGCTCAGGACTGTGTAGCACGTCGAAGAGTGGCAAGGGAATTTAAGCCAGGGGAGGATGGCAGGACCCATCTCGGGTGAAAACCAACACTTTTAATAGTATTTTTCTTCTGCCTTGGTAGCCTCCTGAGTGAGAGGTTCAAGAGAGTCTTTGGTTGCTTAAAGGGTGCCCTTGAATGCAGAAGTGGCCTTCCCCGATCTCCATGACCTTTTAAAGATGATGGAGCATGCCTGCTCTGTGACATTCGCCAGCTTTCAGCCCGCTCTGACACAGCCCACTGGGTCCCATGGACTTGTGTGGGCTGGGAGTTCTCAAGAGATTCTTGACTTGCTCCTGCCTCTGTCTGAATCCTGTCCCTAAGCACAGAGGTCTGGGAGACCTCTTTGGTGGAGAGTGCGGCAAAGACAGCGTTTAACATCCCTTGCCAGTTTCAACTCCAGTTGAGCTTTGGTCTTCCTAGCACCATCGGTGCATGCTGAAGAAGTACTTCTATATTCCTCTTCAGTAGCCTCTCCTTGCTTCCATCTCCTGTGCACACATTCTTGTGTTCATTCACAAGTTTTATGTTTAGCCGAGTTTGTCTCCCAACATATCCACTTTTTTCCTGGTTGCTGGGACAGACCGCTCTTGTGCTTGGAGGAAGAAGTCCTCAACCAGCTGCCAGCTTTCTTGAGCTCCTCTGTCTTTCAGAGCTGCCTCCCACAGAATCTCACCTCACCTATTCCTGAATAACCTAAAGTCACTTCTCTCAAAGGGTCTGTACTCTACCGTTTGCCTTTCTGACTCCCCTCAGGATCATCAATACCACAATTTCATGGTTGCTACAGCCAACAGTGCCACTGATTATCACACTCCTAAGCAGTCCTTCCTTGGTTGTGAGCACCAGGTCCAGGAGGGCGTCCAGCTGAACTAGATGGCCCAATTGCTGAATTGTGGTAAGAATTTTGCCAGTCCTGCTGTTGTATTCCTGATGGAAAATCCTCCTAGCAGCTAAACCAGATCGTTTAGATGCAAGAAGCATTGGGAGCCTGGCCCTCGGATTCTGCTGTGTGGTGTCTTGCGAGGGATGTATTCAAACAATCAGGCACCATGCAGGCTGCTCTTATACACTGTGCCACCTCCTTGAAGCAATCATTAGGGTAAAGACTAAAGTCGTGTATCTCTCGGTGGCTGGGCTGCATCCCCCGCAGTGTGGCCAGCATCGAGGGAGGGGATTGTGCCCCTCTGCTCTGCTCTGGGGAGACCTCCCCTGGAGCCCTGCGTCCAGCTCTGGAGCCCTCAGCACAAGAAGGACATGGAGCTGTTGGAGCGGGGCCAGACAAGGCCACAAAACTGATCCGAGGGCTGGAGCCCCTCTGCTCTGAGGCCAGGCTGGGAGAGTTGGGGGTGTTCAGCCTGGAGAAGAGGAGGCTGTGGGCAGAGCTGATTGCTGCCTTTCAGTGCTAAAAGGGGGCCCAGAGGAAAGGTGGGGACAATCTCTTTAGCCAGGCCAGCTGTGACAGGACAAGGGGTAATGGTTTTAAACTAAACCAGGGTAGGTTTAGACTGGACCTAAGGAAGAAATTCTTTACAATGAGGGTGGTGAAACCCTGGCAGGGGTTGCCCAGAGAGGGGGTGGAGGCCCCATCCCTGGGAACATTCCAGGCCAGGTTGGAGGGGGCTGTGAGCAACCTGATGTGGTTCAAGGTGTCCCTGCTCCTGCAGGGGGGTTGGGCTGGGTGACCTCTGGGGGTCCCTTCCAACCCAAAGCATTTTGTGATTCTCTGTTGATTCCACCTCTGAGCTAGCTGCCGTTGGCTCCCTTACTAATGAGCAGAGACCTTGTCAGCGCAGGCAGGGGAGCTAAGGTGCCCTGACCAAAGCGGCCAACAAAATATGGGGCACCACCAGAACAGGAACACCCATGTGGTTCTGTACTATACCGTGCCTGTACTGTGCACACCATACAGTACCGTTCTGTGACCACGTAAAGCCTTTGTGCACCTCCACTTTGAGCAGTGTGTGCAATTCTGGAGACGGTAGAGTTTGAAGCCACAGAGAATGGCAAATGTTGATCTTTGGGATGGAGCAGCAGCCTGCCATAAACTTGAATTCTTCAGCCTGGAGGAGAGGCTAGGAAAGGACAAAGGAGTCCTTTATGGAGTCAGGGCTTACACAGTCACAGAGCAGTTAGCTGAATGGAGGAAGAGCGCCCGGTAAATCCCACAGGACTGTAAGCGTGAGGCACAAATGACAGCAGTAAATGGGAATCAACTCATGGACTGAACTTCTGAGACCTGCAGCCGCGGGAGGATACGAGAGGGAACAGAAAGATCCAGGGGCAGGCGGTCTCAAAGGCCCCGGTCTGAGGATCGCAGGTGCTGGGGGCCTGCAGGGGCAGCGGGCCCCATAACCGGTCACCACAGTGGGGCCCGCAGCCGGGCTGCCCACCCGAGCCT
>NW_009259692.1:171566-178635 GCF_000687185.1 Egretta garzetta | reverse complement strand
CGCCGAACGGGCCCCGCCGCCGGCGGAGCGTGTGGGGAGCGCTGCGCTGCTCTCCCGGGGGAGTTCAGAGCCGCTTCGTGCCCCTCCTTGTCCAGTCGCTCTTTGGGGTCGTTGTCCGCAACTTTAGGACCGTTGTGAATCTTTCCTTAAGTCCCGCTCGTGCTAATCCTTCCTCTAGCTAAGGGAGTAATAGAGGTGGTTATGTAAAACTAGGTGAGGTTAATAATATATAATTTCTGCAGCTGAAAACCTCTAAAGTAGAGAAATAGTGGTTTTATTTTTCTCTGAGGAGGGTCAGGAAAGCATGGGCTGCGCTACTGTAGGGTTTGGGTATTCTGCTCCAGGATGTGTTGAATGTAACTTAAGTGATGGTGGGCATCAACAGTTTGCCTTCGAGAGTGACAAACTTCCCTCAAAGTCTCTGTGAAACCAGCTTTGCCCCAGCAGCCTCTGTTCTTTCTCATCCTTCTTCTCAGCTAATGGAAGAGGGGAGAGAAGTGCCCAGACGGAGGCAAATGAAAGTGTGTGAGGCCCCTTCTTCCAAGATTGTTACTTACATTTGAACTGTGTACCACTGGCAATTACAGTTCTGATATTAACGTTAAACAACAGGAAGCAAATATCTACTGTAGGTGTAGCTTTTGAAGGTGAAGTCTACAAGCAGCTAACCGCATAATTACATCTAAGTTGTTTGATGAATCCTGTGATGCGACATGTCTTGGGCTGTTGGCTCCCAAACTCAAGATGAGGTTTCAGTGCCCGAAGAGGTCTCAAGAATGGTAGTAAATAGTCAAATGTGTGATGACTATTTGTGAGAAGTTTAATGGCCTTATAATGAATTTTGATGGTTTATTGTGTTCTTTCAGAACCAGAAGTTTGGGAATGGCTGTCTTAAGTCATGCAAGCCCCTCACTTTACCTCCCCGTTCTAGTGGGAAACATTAAGCTCAATGGCGAGTTCCAGGTTACCAACGTTTATTGCATCTTTTGATGCTCATGTGTCGTGTGTTTCTACTACTACCTCTATATTTCTGCAGAATCGTGTAGACTATCTGGGGGAGGGGGAAGAAGCATGGTGACGTCCTTTTTTATCCGATCTTGCTTTTTTTTCCTCTTTTTTTCTCTTCAGACCCTTTCCTGACTCCAGGGACTTCCCTCACCTGCTAATCTCTTTAGTTTGTGCTTGTATCTCCTTCCAGATTTGTCATCTTCATCCTTTGCTGTTTGGTTTCTTCTTGCATTAAGACTGTGATATAATCTTTCATAAGGCTAAGCAAGATCGGCTTGTTCCTGAGCTATTGTCTCTTCTGCTCACTCTGATATCACTGGCTCTGTTGTCTGGTGTTAGTTCTCTTTCCTCCGGTTCCATTTTTGAGGTGTCTGTATACCTGTGCAAATACCCGTACTTTCTGGAATTGGCCTCCTGCTGGAAGTCAGTGGATCCCATAGTCTTTCTACGTGCCTTGTTTGCTGTCTCTGACATGGCAATGATGTTCGCAAGTGACCTTGATTGTTTTCTCCTCATTCTTAAACACATTGATGTTTTATTTTTCCAGTACTGTAGGTGAATTTTATTTCCTTGTGCCCAGGTATTTTCATTGGAATGTATGAAGTGACTATTTTGGTACTGCTAATTCTTTGATCTTTTGTTGCATGTTGATCTTCTCTTGTTTAAAGTTTTTGGTAGCTAAATGTTCATGTTTGCAAACCGAGTGTGATTAAAACAAAGCTCTTAATATTCCTTAATCTGGACTGATCTGTACAACCGCGCTGCCTCAATCATACTTCATTGTGAGGTGTGAGCTAATTATTCTTTGACACCCAGTAGACACAAGTACCTAGAAAGAGGTTTCATTCTTGCAGGTTGCTTTTGCTTGGCGTGTTGGAACGATAGCTCTTCTTGTCTGTTCATGCAGCTGAGACTCGCTTAGGCTCTTACCTGTTTGATTATGGCAACAAACCTTCTCCTGGCCTTGAAAAGTGCTGTTTTCTTCTGCCTCTGTCCTTTCATTTTGTTAATGCAAAGCTCTTTTAACCTCTTGCTTTCACCATGGCACCCCTTTGCTTCAATTCATTCATTGTTTTTTCCTTTTCAGCAGTATATTATTATTAGTTGTCTTTACCTTCTGGATTCTGATATCTCCCTTAGCCTATTGTCTGTCTTAAATCACTGCTGAGATAGTTCTGCCTCCAAGTAACCATTTTACTGATGGCCTTTTAAGCCTTCAAACTCTTTCAATGGATGATCTTCCTGTGATATGTTTTTTCAAAGCTACAAGCATTCCTTCTGATATTTTCATAACTACTTCATTTTCTTCATTCTAATTGTCCCTTGAATTTTTTTCCATTCATTTGTCTTTCCTTTTTCTCTAGTGAGTTGGTGAAACTGTACACCTACCTCTTTGTGGTGGTTTGATGGCAAGCTGTACCTTTGGCAGGAGAAGGTTGTTGGATTAAGGGGGTCCTCTACTGCAGAGAAGGGGGGGGTGAAGGATGACGTGGTCCAAATGCCACTTTCCAAAGTAGTTTGTACTGTGAAGTTTCCTAGGAACAGGTCCTGGTCTTGGCTTTGCCCCTCATCGTGAGAGGAGATGAGCTGGTAAGTGTGGAGCTAATGGAGAGGAAGAGAGAATAACTTCTCCCTGGCTGTGTGAAGTTTATCAACTTTGTCACAAAGCTGTAGTGACGCTTGGGGGCTGGCATTGTGAGAAGTTTGATTTGTTTGAAGGTTGAAAACCAGGATTTCGGAATGGTGGGCACAACTGTTACTGTCACTGTTGAATAAAGTAGTTCCTGAATGGTGTTTGAAATTTTCTCTGAAGTCTTTGGAGTGATGTTCTTTGGTATTCTAGCTGGGTCACACGTCACGTGTGGAGTGAAGCATCATGGAGGACTAGACAACTTCCCGTCAGGCATAGATTCACGTAAACCTCAGTGCTGTTCTCATTAACGTGCTGTTAAAGCACAACTAGTAATTTGTTTGTATATAACCTGCTGCTGAAGCTGCTCTTTAGATGTTAGGATCTCCTTGTGTTGAGAATGAATTACTTTATCACCTTTCAGTCATTGAAAAGGTGCAAGTTTTTCCTTGGGGATAAAACTTGATGGCTTTCTTCCCGTTTCCCTTTCAGGAGGTGTCTGCACCACCTGCCTTGGCAAACTCTCTCCTTGGGCACTAAGCACAATTAATGCTCTATGAAATTGCTAAGCATACATGATCATAACAAGTTTATTGTGTGCAACTGCCTTAAATGTACAGAAAATGAGAGAATCAAAGCTGTTCCTTTCAGAGTAAAAGACCAGGCCTGTATGATGCTGACATTGCTTCTGAGCTGTTTCTTTTTTTTTTTTTTTTGGTCCTGACTGTATGATTCTACTTGGGTTATGGTAGCTTTTGGTGAGAGGAAGGTCTATTACTTTGAGGAGAAAAGCTGGCATGCACCACTGTCCTTGATGTTGTAGAGCCTATAAACAAGATCTTTTTTTTTTTTCCATGTTGATTTAATTCAGATAAACTGGAAAGTAGATGTAAGGATACGTGATCTGGTGGGGTTTGGGTTTTTTGAGGTCTCCTAATAATTCATACCCAAAGGCCATGAAGTGCTATTTAATTTACAAGATAGAACTGTCTAAATACTTCCATAACTTTTGTTATCACTTTTTGGAGCTCTTTATACATATTTAATCTACATTGCAAAGTTGTTGGGCTGCCTCATGGTTTTCTTCTTCCTGTCATGTGAAAATAAGCCACTCTTTTTCCGTTTCTCACTTGTAACATTTGCTTTATGTGAAGTACCTGAGCTGAAATAGTAAAATTACCTCATGCAGAGAGTAACTTATTTATATTAATGCCACAAGGGCTTGGGAAATGAAATAATGCGTGCTCTGCAAGCACAAAAGGTTTGTGCTTTAAATATGATGTACAGAATTATTGATTCATCTTAAATACATAAAAGGCATTCTGCCTTCCCATGCCAGCTGTGGAAGTGCTGTCTGGGAGTGGCCTCCTTACTTGTGCTATAGGAGACAAAAAAAATAAAGGGTTTGCAGGTGAATGAGAACATCAGATGTTTTCCTTCATACAAAGCAACTTAGCAAAGTTTTGAAAATGAGGCAGAAGTACCTTTTTTTCCCCCGATGTCAGTTATATTCACCATTACATCACTTGTGAAGTCTGGCTGTAAATCATCTAGTGATGTTTCTTGTACTTTCTGACATGAAGGATGATCAGACTTTGCGTGTGGGGTCCTTTTTGGCGATCAGCTGTTGGGGTGGTAGCTTGCTCATTGCTTTCAGTCCGTTTGTAGCTATTGCAAGAGAAGAGAATCTTATTTTGTTATCAACACCTTTAGAATTTTACAATGCCCCAAATTGCCTGTATTTCTCTTAGTATGTATTTTTCTAGCATGATTATTCTGCTCTTTGTAATTTAAATAATATTAAGGTGAAAAAAAATTTTGCAGCCTGAGCTGTTCAAATAAACATAATTAAACTTAACTTTGAACTTAAATTTTTCTTGACCCTCAGATAAGCCTTTCACAGGCAATAAATTACCATGCTGAATATTTTTGGCGAGTTAACAACCTAATTGCTGTTCTCCTTTTTAACACCCTTTCATTGTTCACAGGTATGATCCACTCTCTCTCTCAGGTGATGTATTATAATGAGGTTAAGTCAGAGCAGTTGTTCTCACCTTGTACGCTTTTAGTGTTGAAGATTGCTTCTTCAGATTCAAGCAAGGACTTGCTTGCCTGGAAGTTTCTCAGTGTTTGTTCTCTGCCTCTCATATAGGTTTCCATGTAGTCAGGCACTCTTGCACTTTTAAATGTACTTTGCAGTAATTCAAGAAGAAAATGTTTGAGACAGTGTAGTTCTTAGCTTTAAAAATAAATACATCTCATAATAACCTGTCTATGGTGGGTCCAGTGAGGACTGGAGAGTTGTTTTCATGCATTGGGGCCTGGGTTCCTTCTAAAATCTAAAGATTAATCTGAGTCTGCAGGTTGGTTGGTGATCTGGGTTGCAGGACCTGTGAGGAGAGGCTGAAGGAACTGGGCTGGTTCAGCCTAGAGAAGAGAATGCTTCAGAGAGACACATTTGGAGCTTCCCAGGGTCTATGAGGAGGTTGTTAAGCCAGGCTCATCAGTGGTGTATGTTGGAAAGACAAAAGGTGAGAGGCGGAACAAGATGTTCAGACTGGATATGGGAAAAAGGTTTGGTTTGGCTTTAGGGTTTTCACCATAAGGACAGTCAAGCAGTAGAGGAGATTACCCTGGGAGACTGCTCAGCCTCCATCCTTGGAAGTTAAGACCAGACTGGATGACTTGGTCTGATTTCATAGCTGACCTTCATAGCTGGAGCAGGAAGTTGGATTAGAGACCTCCTGCATTTCCTTCCATCCTGTGCTTTTATGGTGGAGACACAGTGGCCTTGGTGGCAAAGGAGAGGAATGCTTTCTTGGCCTTTGTTGCTGCTTTGTAATGAGATTTGCTCTGTGAGCCTGGGAACTATACAGAGAAATGTGCCTCTGCCGTATACCGCTTTTCCCCCTCTGTTTTGTGCAGTTTTACCTTGTCTTTTCACTTATTGTGGCCTTCAAATGTGGATTCAAAAGAGCTGTGGGTTTTGCATCTATACACTCAAAATACCGGTTGGATTTTTCAGTAATGGGTCATTTCGTGCTGCAGTGAAAGTTTAAAACTTTGTATTGCAAAAATAATTATTGTGGCTGCTAGAAATGCCACCAGCTGCTATGGGTGCATTGGTGTGGATGGGTGGAGAGGTAAAACAAGGCTGTGTTTTGCCCAGTTGCACGGAACATGGTTGACATTGTGGAGTTTGATACAGCTACAAATGGTCATGCACCTCACTTAAAAAAACTCCCATTAAATAGTATATATGACTTGAAGACGATACCTCTGCCTGAGCCATTGAGGCAGTCTCTTTTGTTTCTGTGTTTTGGTTTCCAAGGCTAGCGAAGCAAGCTGAGTAGGTTTAAGAGCACATAGGTTTTTCTGACAGCACATAGTGCATACATTGTTAGTTGATGACTCGATGGTGAAATATGTTATAGGAATCTGGCCTGTGAAAGCCAGCTCCTGAGGTGTTTGTAATTAGTCATGTAGGTTGAAATGTCTGAAACTTATGAATAAACTGCAGGAAGGAGTTCTGTGGACTCAGTCCTTTTTCAGACTGGTCTGACAGCCTGCCACCATTCAGAAGAAACTAAGTGGTTTGTATGGGTTCCAGATCTTCAGACTGGGGATTTACTATCTCTGACAGTAGTTACTGAAGGTCTGCTTTCCTTAGAATCATAGAATCATAGAATGTTTTGGGTTGGAAGGGACCACTAGAGGTCATCGAGTCCAACCCCCCTGCAGTCAGCAGGGACACCGCCAACTAGATCAGGTTGCTCAGAGCCCCATCCAACCTGGCCTTGAATGTTTCCAGGGATGGGGCCTCCACTACCTCTCTGGGCAACCTGTTCCAGTGGTTTACCACCCTCATTGTAAAGAATTTTTTCCTTATATCTAGCCTAAACCTACCCCGATTTAGTTTAAAACCATTACCCCTTGTCCTAACGCAGCTGGCCCTACTAAAAAGGTTTTCCCCCTCTTTCCTATAGGCCCCCTTTAGGTACTGAAAGGCCGCAATCAGGTCTCCCCGCAGCCTTCTTTTCTCTAGACTGAACAAGCCCAACTCTCTCAGCCTGTCCTCATAGGAGAGGTGCTCCAGCCCTCGGATCATTTTAGTAGCCCTCTTCTGGACCCGCTCCAACACTTCCATGTCCTTCTTGTGCTGAGGGCTCCAGAGCTGGACGCAGTACTCTAGGTGAGGTCTCACCAGAGCTGAGTAGAGGGGCAGAATTACCTCCCTCGACCTGCTGGCCACGCTCCTCCTGATGCAGCCCAGAGTACGGTTGGCCTTCTGGGCTGCCAGGGCACATTGCCGGCTCATGTCCAGCTTTTTATCCACCAGCACCCCCAAGTCCCTCTCGGCAGGGCTGCTCTCAATCCTTTCTCCCCCCAGGCTGTATTGATACTGGGGGTTACCCCATCCCAGGTGCAGGA
>NW_009259692.1:156963-171550 GCF_000687185.1 Egretta garzetta | reverse complement strand
CCCCACATTGTGCCGTTGCCCCCTCCCCCCTGGACCCGACCATCCAGCCAGTTCCTTCTTACGTGCTCGGGCTTTCTCAGAACACCTCTACTGAGACCGACTCAGTTAGAAAATGGACATTGTTTCTGCATCTCCAGCCCCTTGTTTTGCCTTGTTTCTATCTGCTTGTCTGGAGAAAAACCAAGTCTGTTCCACAATTAAGAACTATGTGCCGTGTCTATTCATCTCTCAGGTGAAGGAGAAGATTTCATGTTCTTCTACCTGTATTGTACCTGCAGTTTGAAGGTTAGGGTTTATTTTTTCCTTCCTTTATCCTGCTTTATTTTCCCTTTAACTTGGTGACAGTTCTGTGGACCTGACAGGTCCATGTTACTGTAGAACATCCTTCCGACACCTTGGTGGAATGGGAGCATGCTTGCTAAGTGAGAATAGTGACTGTCCACCTCTGATGTTGGCTGCTACAAATGACAGTGTCATCCTCATTTTGGAGCAGCAATTAATAACCTACGAGGCTCATCATGTAGGGGGAAAACCCAACAACTACTTGACATACACATTGCTGTTCTACAAAAATAAAACCTGTTGTAGTGATTCTTCAGTTGATAGGAAAACGTGGTTTGTGTTAAGTGCTTTCTTAGGAAAAACATTAAATACTAGAGAGCTCTTTGTCTAGTACATAAATGCATTCAAAAAACATAACTAGGAATCAGAACCTAAAGCCAAAGCCAGACATTTGAATGAGAAGTATGGCACTGGAGTTTTTTACCAAGTGAGGTAATGGGTGGTCGAGGGCAATAATTCTTTGCTCTTGATGTCTTCAATAATTAATGCATTTGATGAAAATGTTTCCCCAGACCAATAAGGCTCAGAAAAATACACAGTGTTTAATGGCGGTGGTTAGATTAGACAATCTAGTGATCCCTTCTTGCTTTGGGCTAGAGTTAGGGCAGTGTTTCCAGCATTGTGGTCCTGTTGCAGGCTTTAGAAAGGGCACGATGAACAAGTTTTGCCTGTAAGGAACATGCCTGACCAAGCACTGGTATAGTTGGTAGCCGTCAGTGTCTGCTGTCTCTCATCGTTCCTGCCGGATGCCATCACGTTGGTTGGTCTGACAGCCAGCAAGAGTAGTAGTGAGATTCCTGGATCCCAAGGAAAGGGATATTGGAGGACTGTGTTCCTCCAGCGGATAGAAACTCTCAGATATTGCACCAGTGTTATCTTTTCCACCTTGACTAACAGGACTGGTCATAGCTTGTTTTACGAGCTTCTTTTCCCAGTTTCATTTGCCATAGCTGGACACAATCTCAAATACTTGATTTTTTTTCACTCTTTTTTTTCTTTGTTTTTTCCATCCAATAATTTTTTCTTCGCAGTGAACTTTCTGCTGTTCCTGGCATCCCTGTTCTTTTTTTTTCCCAAGTACTCAGTTTTCCATCACCAGACTCAAGCTCCTATTTTGTCCCATTCCTTTGCATAACCTTCTTTGGCTCCCTATTTGGGTATTTTGCCAGCCATCCCATGTTTCTTCTGCACTTTGCACTGTCGTTGGATCTGCTTTTATTTATTGTTTGCTTTCTTTTCTCTCAATACTTCAATCCCTTATTAAGCACTAAATAAACAAGTAGTTCTTTTCTGTTCAGTCCTCTTTGGTATCTGTGGAATTTGGTACAGGAGTCTCTTGTATGTTGTGCATTACGCAATCAAGTCCCACTTTTGGGCAGATCTTCAATAGGGAAAACCACTAATACAGCATTTTATTGACTGGTTCGGTAGTCTTGGCCAAGTAGTCTGGTAGAATGCGTGCTACTTGTTGTAATTATAGCATTGATGAATACTAAAGTTTACCAAACGTGATATAAAGAAACGAACATCACGTTGAAGTAAGGGGTTAAAAGCTTGGACCTTACCTGAGTGGAGCCTCCCGTGGGCAGGTTATACCCAGTCCAAGGGAATCAAAGGGGATCCCTGTCTTGTTTCAACGAAGTGTTTGGGGACAGGCATAGCAGTTAAGTCTTTGCTGATGACCTTCGTTAGTAGATGATTTTTCATTTTTTAAATAGATTGTCTGCCTTGCTCTCATTAACAAACATTTTTAAGATTCAGCAGTGTTGGATGGGTAGAAGAACTTAAAAAAAAAAGATAAAAGAGCAGGCAAAATGCAGTAGTAAGGAGCTTTATTTCATGATTAGTTTTACCTTCTGTAGAACAAGTTACGCCAGTCTTGCAAAGTCAGTCTTGTGGTGTTTTTACTGGGTTATCCCTCTGAGGGGGCGTTGTGGGGTTGGACTAGATGATCTCTAGGGGTCCCTTCTAACCCAAACCATTCTATGATTCTATGAGTTAGACCCACAGAAGAGTGGAAAGAGGCTTTTCCACCCTTACAAACAAATGCACAGAGTTCTTGGAATAACTTTCATAATTTTGATGTGTTGTCAAGTAGAGTTTCACTTTTTCAGCTAAACTGATCTAATAGGCAGAGCTTCCCAAACAGACAATCTCATCCCCTTTTCCTTATCTGCTGACCCGAGTGCTTTAGTGATGCTGTGACTGATTTATGGAGCATTTTGTGATACTGTTGGGTTGTTTTTTTTTTTTGGAATACTGTTGGGGTTGTTTTAAGGCGCAAGGTAATTCTTCTTGATGGCTTTATATTTTTTTTATGGTAGCCTTTCAAGTTCTAAAAGTTTTAACAATTTTAATTTTCTCAGATGTCTAGTCATGTTTGTAAGATTGAATAATTGCAAAGGTGGAACTTTTGAAAACAAACTAGCCAAAGTACAGCCCTCCCCCAAATCGTGGTGTTTCACAGCAGTCTCGCTCTGCAGACAGACTTCAACATTGCGCTCATCTTCAGCCCTACAGACGTACAGGAGGGTTGCTGATCGCATAGTGTATGTGCAGTTTCTCTTTAATTATAACTCATGCACAAGGTGTATCAGTTTGTTAAACTCTCAGGAAAGCTCACTTCTGCTTTATCTGCCCCCTAACCCCCTTTTTTTTTTGTGGTCATTAAGGACATTGAGGTAGTTTTGAGGTCATTAAGGATGATGGAAAACACACTCATTCTAGAAATTCGTTCTGTTCTTGAAGACTAAAGGTTGGGACATGGTTTAGTGGTGGGATGGCAGGGTTAGGGTAATGGTTGGACTTGATCTTAAAGGGCTTTTCCAACCTAAACAGTTCAATGATTTGATGATGTGCTTATTTAGAAAAAAACGTCCTCCTAATATTTGAATCAGAATTTCAAGTGGAAAGCAGACATACTCTTAAATTATGCAGACGAGAGTGGTTCCTCTGTAATAACGTGCATGGAATCTTTGGCTTCAATTGTAGACCTCCAAATGTTGAAGATTTAGGACCTTTCTGAAGGTTTTAATGATGATGAAATACAAATATAATCGTGTCACGAGTTAGGTGACCTTTAAGAAAGGGGTGTGTGGGTGTGTACAGCAAACCTCCCTGTGCATTAATGCATTACTATGGGGAAGGAAGAGCTGCTGCCTGCAAAACTTACATGTGTTCAAAAAGGAACTGCAGCAAAGGGCCTCTTCCTCCTGATGTACCTATGTATGGTAAAAGTACTGGTTTGAAATGGATCCGGAGGGAAAAGGCAAATAGCTTTCAGGTATCAGTTGTACTGTTATTCTTAAAATACTTTTTTTTTCCGTCTGAAGATCAAGTTCTTATGATCACATGTCACCAGGAACCAGTAGAAACAATTTGCGTAACTGAGATTTAACTGCTTTAGGGATTCATTGTTGGTAAAAGCATCATAGAACATAACGTTTTGATATTAGTCAGTATTGAATGTGGTTGGAAAAACAATGATTTCTCTCTTTACAGAAAAACCTGCCATTGCTCCACCGGTCTTTGTATTTCAGAAGGATAAAGCACAGAAGGTAAGGAGATGTTGATACACGGTTTTTTGTCTGTTTTTGTTCTGTAGCCTGACTCATTCCACCATGAGCAACCCTTTGTCTATATTGTTTTGAAGTTGCAGATGGGGAATAGAGCATTAACATTATTAATGGGCATAGGGTGAAGAGGTACTGGAGGGCTAAAAGTGGGAAGATGTATGAAGGTGGCATGAAATGGGTAGCTCTTCAGACAGCAGATGGACCAAATCTGGGAGAAAAAGGGTCTTCAGAGCTGTATTTGAAAGGAACAGGTAGCAAAGGAGTGCTGACAGTTGCATGAGAAAACTATAAAATTTCTTTTTCTGATAGTAGAGTTAAGGCAAAGCAGAGAAAACCATGGTCTGGATTATTGCTTTTCACCTCAGTATGTTTAAACGTATCTCGTATCTTTGGTTAGTCAGCTGTGAAGTGTCTGATTACCTTGGAAAATGGTAATCCTGTTCCCTCACCTGTCCCTCTACCCCTGCCATGTGCTCCTGTCCCCTGCCTTGGGGTCTGCGGTAGCAGTTACGCAGCGTGGAGGTAAGTTGGAGCTGTGCCGTAACCTGCTGGAAGGTGTTCTGTGGGTGAGCTTGTGTTGAACCAGGAGGCTGATACAACTCATCCTGGGCCTGAGTAGAGCTCAGGAGAGAAATGAGAGTTGAGGGAAGGAGCAGGACCTTCCCTTTAGCAGAAATTGTTATTAAATTGAAATGGATGTAATGGAAAACCATGGCCATGTGGACCAAGTGCAGTATAGTTTGCATTCCTTCTCACTCAGGCACACAAAATACTATGGATGAGTGCTAGGGTGTAGTTTTCCTTGCACTTTTTTTTCCAAACAGCCTTCCAGTTTCTTATATTGTGAAAATATTTTTAGTAAAAGAAATTGATTAGCATTTCAATATACTGTGGTGTTTAATTCTGCCTTGTTAATAGAAAAGCTGCTAACATTTGGGGGGGGGGAATCAAGGTTACCCTTGTTTCAGCTGAAGCTGGTGGGAACTGAGAGAAGTGTACTCATGTACACATGATTCACTTTTTTGAATAACTGAATTGTTTTTATCTGTGCAATCAGAAAATCTTACCAAATGTTTGAATAGAAATACTGAACCATTTTGCAGTTGGTAGCTTTTCTTTGGTGTGGAACAAGTACCAGACTTGAGCTTTCTCACGGGTTTAGTAGGCATAGTCCTCAGCAGGAGCTTGAAATCTTTTGTCAGTGTGGAAAGGATTTAAATCTGTTCTTCTAATACTAGCTAATCAAATTAAATATATCTTAGAGTAAATCTCTTAGAAATGTGCCTTCCAATTACATTCTTTACAGTGACCGTATACATGTACTTTGGAACAAAGGCAGCGCTAGTGTTTGTGCTATCAGTTTGGCTCCTGTTGTTTCCTTCTAGGGAACAGCTCCCAGTCTAAGCTGTTGCTTAGGTGGTTCCTGAAGTCCCTTCTGAGTTGCACCGTGGTGAGTTTTCTCCCCAGGTGTCCTTTAATCTGGCAGCGCTTCCACAGTTAGTCTGGAGGCAGTGATCATAGCAACGGGCAACCCAGGCAGAGCAACGTGGTCCTGTGTCCTTTCTTAGCTGGCCTGGCCCTTCTGTGCTGAGCTGGCAGGGTCTCGTGCTCTCAAGTTCCTTCACGTTGTCCTTTCTGGTTCCGCACAGGGTGCCTACCTCCAGTGGCCTGCACACAGCGCATGCCTTCAGTATTAGGCTGTGCAAGCTCCTGTGTGGGGCTGTTGTGTTGGGTTGAACTTGGCTGGACACCAGGTACCCACCAAAGCCGTGCTCTTGCTCCCCGCAGGATGGGCGGGGAGAAAATGAGATGGAAAAGAAAAAAACCTCATGGGTCAAGATAAAGGCAGTTTAATAAAAACCAAAAGCAAAGGCCATGTGTGGTAGCAAAAGCAAACCAAGGCCAGGTTGGATGGGGCTCTGAGCAGCCTGATCTAGTTAGCGGTGTCCCTGCTCCTGTGAGGGGGTTGGACTAGATGACCTCTAGGGGTCCCTTCCAACCCAAAACATTCTATGATTCTATGAAGATTTTATTCTCTACTTCCCATCACCAGGTGATGTCCAGCCACTTCCTGGGAAGCAGGGCTTCAGTATGCATAGCCATTGCTCCGGATGACAAAACGTCATAAAAAATTAATGCCCACCCTTCCTCCCCCTTCCCTTAGCTTTTATATCTGAGCTGATGTCATATGGTATGGAATATCCCTTTGGTTGGTTTGGGTCAGGGGTCTTGGCTATGTCCCCTCCCAAGATCTTGCCCCTTTCCCAGTCCTCTGGTGGTGGGGGGAATGTTGGAGACACAGCCTTGATGCTGTGTGAGCGTTGCTCAGCAGTAGCCAAAACACCAGCGGGTTATCAGCACCTTTCTGCATGCCAACAGAAAGCACAGCACTTGAGGGCTGCCAGGAGGAAAACTAACTCCATCTTAGCCTGACCCAATACAGCTGTGGGACAGATCTGCACTCTGTTGCAAGAAAATACTTGTAAAAAATATTAACTAAAGGCTTAATGTCTCTTTTGGGATGGCAGAGAGGATTCAGGGCTCCAGGGAGAGGGATTTGTGATTCAGTCTTCCCAGCTGCCTCTGAGGATGCTGAGGACTGGTGATGCTGAGTGGGCAGCTGTGTGCAGGACGGTGTCTGCTGGGGCATCGCCAGAAAACCTCTCGGGTGGGATGGAGGGACCATGTGTGATGAGGCCTGTGGGCAAGCCAAGCCTCTGGAAGGCAGAGGGCTTAGAAATGAGTTGGGAATTGGTGTAAATACTGCGTGGTATTGGTGCTGGAGAGGGGGTAGCCCTGGTCAGTATGGGTGTGGAATAGGTCTGGTTTGGTGGGGAGCAGGGCTTGTTTCTTGAAGCAGACCATGACGAGTCTACCTGGGGCATCTTGTGTAATGTATGGAGATGAGCGGTTTTCTTAAAACGGGAATGTGCGTGGTTAACAATCTTTTTCATAGCTTATACTGTGTGTATTTGGGACTGGAGAAAAAGAGTGAAGGAAGCATCAGTGCTGTGCTTCTGGCCATTTTACTAAATAAAGGGCCAAAGCCTGCTTGTTGCTTGTGCCAGGAGCTGCTTTTTGTAGTGTTGCTACAATAGTAATGGAGTCAGAATACGGTGCTGTCAGCCAAAAGTAACAGTCACTTAATACATGCTGTATGTACCAGAGCCTAGCATTCAGGCCTGCTGAGTGTCCCTTTAATCAACTTAAGAGAAGGTGGCTGGGGTTACAAACTGGTTGACACCTTTCACTGTGCTTTTTGGAAAGACTAAACAGCTCTGTGTTACGGTTAACACCATTACTGTTTCCGTACAAGGTGTCTGGGCAAGTGCATTGCCTGCTGCAAAAGATTATCCTTATTAAAGTTAACAGGGAAAAATCTATTAACAGAAGAGTTTTTCCTAGAGCGACGTGGTGAAGAAAATGCAAAAGTAACTTCAAAATAGTTGACAACACACTTCTAAAATAATTTCATGATGTAAATTACAATTTTAATTTAGCAAAATGTCTGTCTAGTCAAGTTGGCTTTCTTCTGGAGCTGTAAGCAGAGCGTTCACGGAGGCTTTTCAGCGCCAGCACAGCAATCTGACAGTGAGCTGAGGGTGAGGAGAAGGCATTGCATTGTGTATTCAGTTAGCTGTCCATGATGATGGCTTAGATGTTTGCCTCGTGCTCTTCCACATCAAAGAGGACACCCCTGAGCAGAGCTGTTTTGTCACGGTGTCTCCAGGCCCTCTCAGTTTAGAGCCGGCTTGATATTGTTCAGTGGTCTTAACTGACTTTCCTGGAGCTAATACTGTCTACTATCAAGCTAAAGAACATCATTTTTCTAGAAATCTGTACTCAAGTTTGTGCTTATAAGGTGTCAGACATCTATTTCTCCATTAGAAGCTGCAAAATATTCAGCATGTTGCAGGACAAAATGCATACTAGTCTAGAAAATAATTTTTTAACTGGTTCTTCCAACTAAAGTCTCATACAGTTTAATAAAACATCAGAACCTGCGCTTTGTCGTGTTTATTTAGAGGGGACAAAAAGCGCATGATGTTCAGAATGCTGCCTCTTAATTTTACTTTTAGTAAGGAGGTTCTGGTTGTTTTCTTTCATGGACAGAAAGAGACGATTAGTCTGTCCTGATTTTCATGATAGGTACCAATTAATGGTGGATGTAAAGTTGACTGTGTCCCCATTTGTTGAGTAAGTTTCCATTTTCATTATTTTCATATCTCCTGAACTCTGAGAGCTATTTTTACAACGTGTGAAATATAGTTCTTGCAAATACCTGAATGATCCAAATATCTTCCTTGTTTATAAACTGCTTTTCATTTTTCTGACAAGCGGAGCTTCTCGTGCTGACACTGCTTGGAAAATTGCATCAGCTTAGGAAGATCTGAAAGCAACATAAAGTCCTAACCTTGCTATGTTAAGCATTGAGTATTACTGTGACTCCATTATCTATTCCAATAACTTACATGTGAATTATACTGTGCTTTCCATAGCCCTTTTTGAATTAAAGATTTCAATTCATATGTACAACTTTTTCTGCGATTAATTTTTGTCACTTGTTAGACTTGTGTTTCTGCTCAGAAACTAATTTTAACTTCTGCCGTAAAACCATTTCATGATGGTTTCTGGCCATGGGTTACTTGAAGTCATTTTATGAAGTTAAATTTTAACATGCATTTCTGAGGTCAAAGTATTCTGAAGTCTTTCTTGCATTTACACATTTTTAAGTAGGTATAATAGCTCAAACAGATTTAACCAGTAGTGTTGTAAAGAAACAATTTGTCTAAAAATGCTTTTAAAGTGGCATCCTTTGGCCTGCAAGTGTGAGCTGTGGTGGTCTTCCAGTCATTACTGACTCATGAATATGAGCCAGGAGTGTGCCCAGGTGGCCAAGAGGGCCAGCGGCATCCTGGCTTGGATGAGGAGTGGTGTGGCCAGCAGGAGCAGGGCAGGGAGCGTGCCCCTGTGCTGGGCACTGGGGGGGCCGCCCCTCGAGTGCTGGGGTCAGGGTTGGGCCCCTCCCTCCCCGAAGGACCTGGGGGGGCTGGAGCGTGTCCAGAGAAGGGCAGCGGAGCTGGGGAGGGGTCTGGAGCCCCAGGCTGCTGGGGAGCGGCTGGGGGAGCTGGGGGGGTTCAGCCTGGAGCAGAGGGCTGTCAGGGGCTGGAAGGGGCTGCCCAGGGAAGGGGTCGAGTCCCCAGCCCTGGGGGGATTTAACAGCCGGGCAGAGGCGGTGCTGAGGGCTGTCTTGTTACATAACTAATTTGGCTGGTGTACTGCTTTCTATAGGTGAATTGGTAGTGGCGAGCTTTAAGGAGGGCTCTGAAGGAAGATAAGTTACATGATATTTGGGTCACGTCTCATACCAAAGTGGTGCTGCAAAAGGATGCAAAGAGTTTAAGGGGTAACTGGCACCTGGGTCTTGAAGGTCAAGGGTTAGTTCTGGAGTGGACAGGGATTTACACCCTTAAGTTGTTAGTTAGGACCCTGGTGACAGATCTGTGGAGCTTTAAAAATAGATGTGGAGTTGTGAAAGTGATTTAAGTCATTAGAAAGATGGCATTCCCCTGTAGTTGGGAGAGCAGGCAATACGAAAAGTAGGAGTTGGTTTGATGTAGTGTGATTTGGAAATGCCTGGCTTTGGGTGATTTGAGGAGGGGGATGCTTAGAAAGATGTTGTTTGTGCTGTGGGCATGACGTGTAGGTTCAGGATGGTGGCAGAGAGAACTATGGAGGCAGTTACTTGTGTTGGGAGAGGCAGCAATATCTCCTTTCCCAAGCTCTCGTAGCATTGTTAGCAGAGATGCCAAGAGGTTTTGCTAGTTGAACCGTGCTGTAAGTCAGTGGTATACTTAGGGGGTTGAAATGAGTGCTGAAGAGTTCATAGTTGTGACTATTGCTGCGCTGCTGCGCTTAGAAGAACAATCAGAAATGTATTTGGAGAGGGTGGTGGTGCAAGGCAAAGCTTGGAGGAACACAGGGAGGCTGCTGGTGTCAGAGGCTGCTGAGAATACCAGCAAGAGTTGTCCTCAGCTCTAAGCAGGTAAAGGTTGTGAAAAGATAACCCAGAATAGTCTCCTTGGGCCATTGGATACAGGTGCTAGTTTGGGGAAAATGAGGAAAGGAGGCCTAAATAGCACAACTTAGCATTGGGAGGAAAAGCTGAGCCAGGAGTGTTTGTGCCAGCCTTCATAAAAAAGGAATTTTATTTCCTTGCCTGTATTTGGTGGGTTTAGTATCATGTTAATCTTAGCTTTTGTGTATTTCTTCATGTCTTTCCTTATTTCCTGCAATGCAGAAGCAGCCAAATCTCCAAGCAGGCTGTTACGTATTTAGTCAAGCTGTGTTGGTTTTGTGTTTTAATAAAATAGAGATTGTTTGATCTGGCTGAGCAAGATGAGGTTGTGTAGGTGGCTTCCTAACTTTATTAATCTCTCCACTGATCCTTGCCTTAGTATTTGAGAGAGGAACAGACTTCTGCCAAGTTCTCCCTAGAGCTGTACTTACAGGAACGTTGCCTCTAGAACAGAGGAGGCTCAAGGAGACCCCAGTTGTCACAGACAAAACATTACAGCAGGAAGGAAGAGCATGAACTGTTCTTCACCAGCTCCAAAGAACTTTGAACAAGGGCCTGGATCAGAATTTATGAAGAGATTAGAAAACGCTTTCAGTAGTAAGCGTGGCTGAAGACTAACACGAATGAGCTTGCTGTTTCTCTGGTATGTGCTTTTTTGAGAACAGCTGTAGAAACCTCTGTCTGGAGCAGTTTTGGTTTGACAAATCCTTGAGGCCTTTGCTGGTTTTTGTCTTCCATGTCTTAAACCACATCTATTCACAAAATTCTGAAACTTGCAGTAGTTTTTGATTCATTTAATATCTTGGTATTTTTTAAATATAATTTTATGTATCGGCCTGGCCAAGAAATTCTCATCTTGGCATCAGATTTTTCTGCATAGAAGGGGTGATTGGCAATAATTGTCATTTTTGGTTTGTCTCTTTTCTGAGTCTTGGAGCACATATTCCAGTTTTGCTCAGGACAAAAATCAGATTTAAGCAGAAGCTTACCTTGCTTATTTCACTTCTTAAAATACTTGCCACATATTATAAGAATTACTAAAATCTGATGTACGTGTGCTTAACCCACTTTGGAATGTTCTACACTATTGATACGAGTTACTTGCAAAATTATTTATTGTCTCTTCCAGTTTTAAGTATATAGCATGAGTGTGCACTGAATGTTCTTGCATCACTGGCAATTTTATGATCTGTAGGTAGAAGTCAGTGTAAATTGCTGGTAAGGCTCCTTTTTTTTTTTCTTTGAATTTCTCCAACCGCTTGCTGAATCCAAGCATGCGAAGCTGCTGCCGGCCGCGTGATCCTCTGACAAGGGGCTCAGCAGGATGGGCTTTCTGTCTCCTTCAGTTTTGTGTTGCTTTTTTGAACCTGTTGTAGCCTAGTTTAATTTCATGCCTTCCAGCTCTTGCTCTGGGGGAGTCACTGTGTTGCCATCTTATGCCACTCATGATTTTGTGGTTATATTCCTTCTTCTCCCTCCAAATTCTGTGTATTATGGCTGAAGAACAATAAGGTATTTAGCTATTTTTATGTGGAAACACTTCTGTACCCTGTTCCTATGCATTACTTTGCTTCTTAAGGATGCTGAATCTTCTTAGTTGTCTTCAGCCTCGGTCTGTCTACAGCTTCCTAATCATTCCCTGTTGCCTCCAGATCCCTGGCGATGCTTAGCTCATCCCGAGGTTCACTCTGGCTGTTGATAAGGATGGTCTCCCTGTCTCCCCATCCCCATTTCCTAGTACTGTTCTGGTTATAGCTTTCAGCACTTGCCCTGCTGTGGTTTTTAGGGTCCTGTCTCCCCCCGCCCCAGTTCTTCAAAGGCTGTGTGAGTAATGGCAGGGTTGTCTCCATCAGTTGGAGGCTGCATAACGGCGGGGTTGTCTCCATCCGTACAGCAGTTGGGCTGGGTCTGGGTTCTGTTCAGCCCCACTGCAGCCATCTCTTCTGGACTGGTCTGGCTCTCCAGACCACTGGATGAGTGGGGAAGTCTTCCAGCTAGGAAGCCAAGCAAAGTTGGTTATGCTGCCGGTTCTCTTCTGATCACCCAGCTGAAAGCTTGCAGATTCTGATAACAACAGAGGTTTGAATGTTGAAACTGTTCTGCATGTCTCCTGAAAACTAGAAACCTGGCTGGATCAGCGAGACCCACATTCCCTCCCTTGCAGAGGGTGAGCTGCTGCTGTATTCATGGCCCGGCTCTGCTTGGTGCAGATGAACCACCTCTGGCCCCGCAGATGGCCGGGGAAGGTCTGGCAGGCTTGAAGAGGCATGGGGGAGAGGTTTGTGTTGTGAGGTACATGGGGAGGATTTGGGGTACAAAAAAAAAATCAGATCTTCAGTGCTGCTCCTTGCGTAACTGCAGTTGTGGTTAGTGTGATGCAGGTAACTCGTGACTTAATTCTTGCACTTTTTTTATGGCTGTCTCCCCTTGGAGGGGAAGAAAACGGTTTGAGTGATGTTTGGAAAGCTGTTAATTGTGAAAGTGAGGCTTAGTATAAAAAAGGGACTAGGAGTAATGGGTATGAAATGTCAAGTGGAGGACTGAGGTGTTTATCCCTTGTTTTTATTTACGAATAACACATGTATGTTGTAAGTGCTGTGGCCAGTTCCAGGTAGCCTTTTCATGCTGTTCTTCTGAGCCGAAGAGGTAAGAGTAGCAGAGTGCTAGGCTTGGTTTAACTTTTGGCAACAAACAAAATCTTTCTTTAACTCTTCTTTCTCATTCTGTGGGATTTTAAGTTCGTGTTTGGGGCTGTTAGTAACAGCTTCACATTCAAGCCAGATAATTTTGAAAATACAAAAATCCAGCACCTCCAGCTTTACCTGACATAGCGTTATCCCCATTAAATATATTTTTGACTTCGTTCAGCCTTAATGATAGTAATTTCTTGGAAGATTAAGACTTGAGTAACTTCACTGAACTGAACCCGCTGATAAAATTGCATGTATTGCTGTCTTCTAATGATTGCTGCTGTTTGAGCACAGGCCAAGTCATAGCTGAAGAACTCTGGGCCTTTATTTAAAAGCTGCTGTTTATTTCTGAGATTGCTGTTTACTCTGTTTTGCATGGGCCTGGGCAATGATGAGCATTTTCAGTCTCTCTTCATTCTACTGAATGCTTTCTGAGAGCAAGCTGAGGTTACGTGCTTCCTAGTGACACCTTCGCCTAACTGCTTCATTCTCCAGATCCTTCACCTAAGACACCAGGAGGCTTGGCCCACAGGTTGCAGCTGGGAGAATGTCCTTGGCCTGCATGTTATCCATGGACTAAATGTAGTCCTTTATCACAATACAGTTGTTCAGGCTCAAAGCCTGTAACTCTTTCATCCTTCAGATGTGTGCAGAATACGGTAACGCTTAATTTTTGTTCTGCAAGTGGGGACCTGAAGCATTAAATGATGTGAAGAAATGTAAAGAGTCTGTGGCAGAAGCTCAGCAAATATCAAATCCCGTTAGTGTGCACTAATTATCCTGTCAGTCCCCTCCTTGAAATAGATATGCAAACTTTTTAATTTACGAAAGAAAACATTGCTGTTGCTTCTCCAATAATTCACCATCAGATGAATATGAAAGGATTGTGTCTGTGTGAACGTTATAATAATGAATTTCTGTGGAGAATTTTATACCCCACCTCCCTCAGATGTGGTCTGAGGAAGCAGTTACTTACATAAAAATTAAACAGGCAATTACTGTCTGAATGGGGGGGTAAAAGCAATTAGCTGTCCTTTAGGCCGTGAGAGAAGGAGGAGTTAAAACCCCAACAACCCCATGGCTCTTTTGCTGGGGACACTGACAATTTTTAGTTAACTTTCAAAAAAGTGCTTTTGTTCCAACTGATGGTTTTTATGGGAGGGGAAGCCAATTCAGTCAGCAGGTTCTGTGACCTGGTTTATGCGTGTTCTAACTGGTGTCTCCGCAGCAAGCAATTCCTTCTGCCATGCTGTGAAGGCAGTGGAATTTAAAAAGGGATTAGCAGATCCTCTCGCTAGGGCGACTGCTCTCTCATGTTGCAGCCTTGCATTGAAGGGACGTTGTCTTTTTTGCTCCCAGTCCCCTGCAGAGCAAAAAGGTTTGTCGGATTCAGGCGAGGACCCCCAGGGAGAGGTTGAGCCCCCCCGCCATGGTCTGGGTGGCAAAGAACCAGCTGGTGAGCGCGACTCTGAGCACCCTGCTCCCGCTGTTGCCTCAGTCAGTGCTACCCTGAGTCCCGCTTCTGAAGCCCAGCTTGCTCCTATTCAACAAGAACTGGCAGGGGTAAGTGTGAACCTACCAAGTACTTCTGCTGCTGAGGGGATGAAAGGGAAAAGTCCCTTCGAGGAGGACTCTGTTACTGTTAACATGAGGTAGTGCAGCTACCTGTCTGGTTCTTTGATCGCAAGTGTTGGTCCCCTCTAAGCTCCTGTTTCAATTAGTAGAAATGAAACTTGTTTGGGACAACCTAGTGGGTGCAATTATAAAAGACATCAAGTATTAACTTCTAAATTGAGGGTGTAAACTGCGTTTGCTAAGGGTAAGAGCTCTTCTAAATGAGTGAGAAAGTGGGTATATATGAGGGATTTGCTGCAAGCAGGGAGAGGAGGATTGGTTATTCC
>NW_009259692.1:149626-156840 GCF_000687185.1 Egretta garzetta | reverse complement strand
TCCGGCTGAGCCCTAACGCTGCAGCTTGGCAAAATGAGCAGCTAAAGCTCTGTCTCCACTGGATATAAAGGAGCTTGTCATGCCAACCTGTAATGTACTTAACAGATTAAAAGCAGCAAGAAAGATGCTAAAGCAGAATTTTGAATTCAGGTACTTGGGCGGGGGGGGGAAAAAAATCACTACCTTGAGGTAGGAAAAGCTGTAAGTGCTGTCAATTTAAGATTTTTTTTTCTACTGATGGTGCAGGAAAATATTTTTGGAAAGATAAAACGACTAAATGACTGCTACCATATGGTCTTTCAGAGCAATTTTAAGTGTTCGTAATCTCACCGGGCCGGTGGGCCATGTTTTGGTGATGCGGGTGAGTGTCACCGCTCACTGTGACCACACACACGAGGCCGGTGCTCTGAGAAACCTTTGCCTGTTAAGCGTTAAGGCTGCTCCATGCAGTACCTGCACCCTTTTTTTTTGCACTAGTATCTTTTTTTTCCAAGAATGAGCCATTTCAAGTAAACTCAGTGCCGAATGGACTCGGTGCCGAATGGATTGCCATGAGCAAGGTACAAGCAGCTGTAGGTTAAGCACCTTTTGGTATCCAGACTGTTGCTGATGACCTGCAGCAGAAATCTTTCTACTTCAATGATTTTTTTCTAAAGGTTAAAGTTCTCAAGGGTTAATATTTTAAAATATTGCTGGTAAGCGTAGTCACTTTTATGTCACTTCTATCACTTGAAATTGCTGGTGTTACTAGAACTTGCAGGAAAACTGCTGCAAGTGGTCATTATCTTAGACTTGTTCTTAAAGAGCAGAAAAATCTTACCCCAGTTAACCCAGGCCTGAAAGAAATTTAAGAACCAAAATGCTGTTGGGGAATGTATGCAGGAATTCTTGGCTGTACACAACAGATATCTCTGCATCCTTGAACTTTACTCCCTAAGCTTAAATTTGTGGAATAGTGCAGTGCTCAGTGTAGGCGTGTAATGGGCCTTCATGTGCACTGGCAAGTGTTCTTCAAATTATCCCGGTTTCTCAAAACTCTGTTTTACCTTGAAGTATGCAGAAGGTCGAAGCATCTTCAGAGTGCTCACACCAGTTTGCCAGAGCAGAAAGCTTCATATGATCTTCCCAGGACCTTGGGAAGGTAGACGAATTAAGACTTGAGCTCAGAAGAAGAAGCACTGAATGTTTCTTGTTTACTTGGTATTGTTTGTAACATGCACAGGCAGATATTTTTGCTGAGACATTAACACGGTGTGGCCGGAGATGCGGCCTCTCGCAGAGCTCATGATGCCTTGACTTTCAGCTGTCCAAGCCCCACCAGCCTGCGGCAGCCGTGCCAGCAGGACTTCATTGTTCAAGAGGTTCTGGAACAGCTTTTAAGCAAGAGCCATGGTAATACAGTAATGCTGAGAAATATGCAGAGTGTCTGGATTGCAGACTTGCCATACCATGCTCTGAAGTCCTTTTATATAAGACTTTTTGCATCTTAAATTTTTTTTCAGTAGAGATTTTGCCAAATTACATTGTCTTTTTTTTTTGCTTAACCTTAATCCTCCCTTGCCTTCTCTGTTTCTGCTGGTTCCTGTGAATAACCAAAACATCATAAATCTGTTGGAGTTTCTGTAAGTTCTCTTGGTTTGTTGTACCAACTGTGTGAGGCAGTAATGGGTGTAAAGAAGCAGTGTGTGTACTTCAGTTTGTTCAGTTTGGGGTGGTTAGTTACTTTCATTTGAACTTTTAAAAAGCAGTTGGTAGCCTTTAAAAAGGTAATTTGGTTAATTAGAAACGAGTCAGAATTGTAGGAGCCTCTGTTTAGAAATAATTGTAAATTTTCTGTGGCTGGAATTCTACAAGTAAGGGGAGGAGGGAATAAGTGGCTTCTGTTCTTAAATGAGGAGTGAATTGTAGGTTGGATTTTGACTGGTTACTGGTTTAAGTGTCTCTTCAGCTTCTAATTTCAAAGAACTGAATGGAGAGAAGTTGAGTTACCTTAACAGTTCCTTATAGGATGAGATGGTCCTGGCTTTCATCTCTGGTGTGTAGTACAGTATGCTTGGGTAAAACATCTATTACTGTAGAGTACAGCTTGGGTAGCCTGGAAGGAGAGGCCTGAAATAGAAAGGCTGGGCTGGTGTTTAATAGTACTAATTGTAATCTGATGGTTTTTCCAGTTTGTACATGGTTTTGTCTCCCCAGCTTCTCCCAAATAAGCAACTGCTGGCTGTGGTGGTAACTTATTTCATTGTATGGCTTCATCAGAAAATGAAGCTTATGCTAATAGAGTATACTGGTGTGCCCCCACCCCCATGTCATCTACTTCCACCTCTCAGGTTTGACCAAAGGTGCTGAGAGGTCTGGAGATCTTGGCTCTGGATTCCTCTGTGGTCTGTGGGCAGAGGCAGACTGGAGAGGAGAGGAACCATCTGCTGCCTCAGGCATTGGACTTCTCACTGCAGGTTATTCCACCTTGTCATCTAGGTAGGATCTGCGGGAAATGAGGCTTCACTAGATCATGAAAGCCCTTCTTCTGACAAGGAAGGGTTTAGGAATATTTTTCAAGATCTGTAAGAGCTAATTGGTCACTGGTGAAAGCATTATTATAGTGAGAAAACTTGAGATTTATCCAAGGTTGAAGAGACCTGGTAGGTGAATACCCAAGTGATGGGGAGTGAATATTGACAGCTGTTCTTTTAATAAAAGCAAGGAAGCGGAGTGGTGTGTCTCTTCTACTGGATGCCAGGTATAATGAAATTAAAAACCAGTTCCCAGTAGTGTCGGTGACTCTGCAGTGGAGTAACTCGTGCACATTCTCATTCATTTGAAACCAGAAAATTGAACCCAAATATCTTAAACGCTCAGGCAGGAGTTTCGGTACTGAGGCAGACATAAATGAGGTTCTTTGGCCTGTCTGTGCTTGGGGATCAACCTAAGGGATTATGGCTTTTTTTCTTCCCTGGCCTTTAAATTACTGAGTCTATGAAAGATTTAAATCTGTTGTGGTTTTTTGATAGGAGTTCTTTGTACAGTCTGTCCCAACTTCCCCAAGCAATGCTTGACCGTGTGAGCAGTATGGGAATGGGTGAGGATGGGAGGTAGCGTACCAAGGGATCTACATCTTTAGATGCCTACGTAGGAAGAAATAAATTTGAGAGAAAGGGAGGTCCTTTTTTACCTCTGTGCAGCATCTACTTTGACTAGGGTTGGCAGCGTCAGTGACCATTTGAACACACGTTTGTCATGGGGGCTCTTGCTTAGCTTCAGTCTCCTGAAACTCTTGGACATGGAAATACTGCCGGGAGAGTGGATGCTTGGCTCTGCTTTGCCCTCAGTATTACAGAGTTGGGTTTGGATATTGATGCTCCTTGCCTGCTCAATGTGCTGGTGGTGTATTTAGTTGTGCTTGCATCAGTTGATGAAATTACAATCGTGATAATTTGAAGCTTGTGCTATACAGGTTTGACTTTTTTTTTTGGTCTCTGTCACTCGAGCGTTGACAATACCGCACATATTAGTAACAGCTTAAATTTTTGAAGGTTTGAGGGGAAATCACCTGTTGATTTTTAAGGATTTTTGCACATAGAGATCAGCAGTTCCATTCATACAAATTTTTTACCAAATTATTTCCTTTTGCTTTCAGGATTTTTGCTAAAAATTGAAACAAATTGCTGGTATATGTGACAAAGCTTTCTGTGCACAACAGAATTTTTTCTGACTTCAGATGCTGATTGCTGAAACAGATAATGACCCTGTTTTCCACTTCAGGCTTATCTTTTGGGAAACTAGTGTATGTTGGCAGGGAGATGCCTAATAAGATCGTCTTCCAGTAGTGTGGAGTACTTGGCCAATTCTGTGAGAAGAGCATGGATCAGCAATACAGTATTAATGCAATTGGGCTGTGTGGTATGTGTGGATAGGGGTTGTGGTGCTTGTGTGTTCCAGAAGTGTCAATAGTTTTTCATTCCCAATGCTGAAGGTTTCAAAAGTACTTGACTAAGATGCTAGTGAAATAGCTACACTCTTCTACTAACGTAAAACAAAACAGAAAACCCCTTTAACTTAATTGCATAGGCAAAATGCAGTGTAAATGGGTTTTTATTAGCATTGAGTGAAATACTGATCATAGAGTAGCATCCAGATTCTGAAATATGCAGTGCTCAGTAGAAAGTTTTGTACTTTCTGGTGTTCTTATGTCCAAGGTATTGTCTTTCAGATGATAGTCCCATGCAGCCTTAACCGGTCCCGTTGTGTGTTGCCCAATCCTTGTGTGTCTGCCTGTTCTCCATGCCAAAGTATGACTGGTTGCAGTGGGGCAGGAGGAGTGCTGGGGCTGTCCTGGGCTGTGTCCGTGAGCTGCTGTCCCTCCCAAGTCAGCCGGGCTCTGAAGCGAGGCCATGAAGGCGAGGTGGCCATCCGTGTGTCCTGGGTCAGGAATGGGATGGAAGGGTAGTGTTGGATTAGGGAGAAGGTCCAGTGTGTCATGAGGTTTTGTGACGAGATGGCGATGCTAACGCAGCCCTGGTCGCCTGGCGTAGTGAAAGGAGTCCATCATGGGATTATGTTTTGCAAGAATGAGGGAAATTATATCAGCTGAGAAAAGGGTAGAGCAAGTAGAGGAGAGAGAACTAGAAATCCTTGGAAAAGATGTGAAACTTTGATCAAAGACTTTAATATTGTGATAGCTAGTTGCCTGTGATGCTTCCTGTTTAGTTCCTGGTACTGTGGAAGATGCCAGATTATCCATTGGGTCATAGTGCTGGTTTATAGAGTGTGCTTTGAAAGACATTCCTCCAAGCTTTTTCCTTTTGAAGGAACTCATGTCAGTTAATGTTAATTAGGAAAAATGCTTTGGAATCTGTTTAGTTCCTGGTACTGTGGAAGATGCCAGATCATCCATTGGGAACTCCTATTGAAAGGTCATAGTGCTGGTTTATAGAGCGTGCTTTGAAAGACATTCCTCCAAGCTTTTTGCTTTTTGAAGGAACTCATGTCAGTTAACGTTAATTAGGAAAAATGCTTTGGAATGAACTCCAAATAATGGGGGTGTTCATGATGAGCTTGGAACTTCTATGATCTCTTTAAAAAACAAACCACATCTGAAAATTGTTGTTTTCAGATTTTCAATATATGGAAAACTGTAACAATTGTTGCGTAGTCTCTAAGGATGTTAGTCCTTGGATATGAATTTTCACGTATCTTATTTGTAAATGAAAAATTTTGAATTCATCTTATTTAATAGTATCTGAGCGAAACTCAATATGCCTACATGTAAGTCATAAAAATAATGTTTTACCTTGAATGTATGTCATTGACAGTAAAGAAAAAAAATCTCCAAGCTGATGATTATAACATTTGGATGTATCAGAAGAGATTGAAATGCTCAGTGTGTGATTTTTGTTTTATCACTGTCATCTGATTTCAGAGATCAGCAGATGGGTCAAGTCCGGAAGACGGAGATGGTAAGAGATTTGAATGTAAAATGCAAACACTAGTATATCTCCCCAGGATTTTCTGCATTTTCTCTAATTGCTTTTTTTTTCTACAGAATCTGATAGAGAGGATGGGAACTACTGTCCACCTGTAAAGCGTGAGAGAACTTCATCCCTAACTCAGTTCCCTCCTTCTCAATCAGGTAAATGTTATTACAGTATTATATATGAGAGGTGGGTTTCCTTATACTTTTTTTTTCCAGTCATGTCAGCAATCTGATTACTGTCTGTCATGCTTTGGTTTAAGACCACAGCAACCATGTACTCTTGACTTTTTCTATGGCTTGTGTTAGCAAATTCAGTGAAGCCCAAAGGAGTTGATAGATTTTTTTTTTAAACATTTTCTATCTGTAAGTTTATATTTGCAGTTTCAGCTTTTAATCTTCTGCTGTTAAATTGAAGAATTTACTAGAAATCTTTTTGATTTGTTGTGATCACATCGCTGCTTAACAACTTTATATAAATGCTACCTTTTTCTTAGTTACTCTGCTGCCAGGCAAATCTTCCAAGTCTCAGGTTGTGCTTAAGTTGTTGTAGTCCTCTCCTTTTCTCCCGTTCCTTTTAAAGTGGAGAGGATTTGGTGCATTTCAGCCACATTCTTGCCTGGCAAATGCAAGAGGGAATGACCGCTGCCTGCTTGTCTGTACAGGCAGAGCAGCAAAATCACTGGGAAGGCCAGGGTAAATTCTTGCAATTCACATAGGAGGCAATGGTCATGTTTTGATATTTGTGTTCACCCACAGGATCAGTCTCCAAAACTTATGCCTTCTGTCTTCACAGACAATAAGAAGTTTTTAGCTTTGGTCAAGAATTAGTTTAGTTAAGATATGTCAGTGCTTGGGGCAGGTTTGGACACTTCACTACTTCGTTTCCGTTGTCTTAGATGAAATAAAGGAGATGAGGAAAAATGGTAAAGGAGAGAAGAGAAAAAATATTCCTCTAACATACAGCACACTTGGGAAGTGTGACTCAAAGGTGAAAACCTAGTTATTTTGCTTTTAATTTTAAAGAAATAAGTGGCTGTGGAATTTAAAATATAGTTGCTGATATTTTATGGGCACAGTATTTTCATTTCATGCTGCCACTGCTCGTTGGGGGAGGAATCCCTTCTTAAGATCTAGATTTTCCTGGTGTAAAACTTAGCGGGTCTCGAGGTGCAGTCCTGTCAATTGAGTATGGTTCAGGGGACCAGTGTTACTGCTGCCTGTTTGCCAGTCCCTGTTACTAAAAGAACACAGTCTGCACAAAAATAACGAATAGAGGGGTTTTTGGCTGTAGGTTTTCTGTTAGGATAACAGAATGTGTGCAGCCTGTTAGGAGCTTCCCTATTTATTGGACCTTATATTCCTAGGTTCCCTGTAATCTCTAACTCTTCCAGTCTGCAATGCCTTTACCTTGTGAGATTAGAATCTCTAAAATCTCTGATTTTGGTTAATGCTAACATTTGTTAAGTGGAGTAACATAACTTATGTTCCTCTTTCATGGTTAAATACTGGATGTTTCAGGAGTCCAGTATACTTTCTCAGCACCTGCTTGGCTAATGCACTTTGGATGTGGTTGTTTATTCCCTGTTTGACTCCTTGGTTCTCTCCTGATGCGTGCTGTCAAGCAATGACAACCTTGATTGGAATTGCAACTTCCATAAAGGTTTCTTTGACTATTGCTGACAGTATTCGATGGCCTTGTTTTACAGAAAATCTTTCACTTTTTAAACCTCTTAGATTTTTT
>NW_009259692.1:137089-149367 GCF_000687185.1 Egretta garzetta | reverse complement strand
GGTCAGGGCTTAAAGGGGGCCCAGAGGAAAGGTGGGGACAATCTCTTTAGCCAGGCCAGCTGGGAGAGGACAAGGGGGGATGGCTTTAAACTAAACCAGGGTAGGTTTAGACTGAATCTAGGGAAGAAATTCTTTCCAGTGAGGGTGGTGAAACCCTGGCAGGGGTTGCCCAGAGAGGGGGTGGAGGCCCCATCCCTGGGAACATTCCAGGCCAGGTTGGCCGGGGCTGTGAGGAACCTGATGTGGTTCAAGGTGTCCCTGCTCCTGCAGGGGGGTTGGGCTGGGTGACCTCTGGGGGTCCCTTCCCACCCAAAACATTCTATGATTCTATAAAAGCTAGAAGAGCTGGTAAATATTGTCATGCTTTACCTCATGCAAGATGATCCGTTGGAGACAAACCAACCCCAACCTGCTGTTGTTGCCTTGTGACTCTTGATGTGTCTACTTCCTGCTCTGATCATCATATTTCATAAACTGCATCATCTGTAAGTCTTTGCACACCACTGAAAGTACTTCAGCTGCTGAACAGGGCCTCGACCAAACTCCTCTCTTACTCGCTCCTCTAGGTCCCAGCAAAGGGTGGAAAAGAAACGCTGTCCTTTGCCTCTCCCTTTCAAACATTTTTTTCTTTTTGTTGACCCTTATGCTGCTTAAGTGTGACATCTGCAAATGCTCCGAGGTACTCTCCTCTGTTTTGGTAGAATTTTTGTCCTTGCGGGACAGTTCAAACATGACTTCCTAGCTCTCAGTGCAAACTGTGCTATGGCTCTGAAGCCTTTTGAGGAGCCCTGGTGTTAGCTCCTGCTATTTAGCAAGCATTGCACTCCTTTCTGCCCTCTCTGCAGAGGCCTTTTGAGATGTTATATGTATTTTATAGTGATATTGTACATTCTAACATCACTTTTAATTCCTAGTTCAGATACAATTCAGACTGGAAATCCTGTATTTATCTTCCCTCCAGAACAAATGAAACTTGCTCTTTCCCAGTTCCAGGACAAAGTAAGGGGATTTTCTGGACAATGACCTGTTTACTACTGTGGCTGTAAAATTGTTTTAGCTTAGAAGAAAGAAAAACCTAAAAGAAACAAAACAAATAACTAGAGAAATAATTTTCAATTTGCAGCCTTGATGTATCTGGGAACAGAGTTTATAATTAAGAACAGCATACACAGCTTCTCTTTATTTTTCTTTTTCCTTTGACTGCAGTAACAAAGAACAACGTCTTTATGCCATCAAGCTTCTGTGAACCCTCGACAGGCAATTCTGACTCGGAACCAGGTGAGCTTCATCGTTTTTCTGCTTTTTCTCAGCAACCTGCTGTCAGAATCCAAAGTACTCTGATACTTCAGAAGTAAGACCCCGCCTGGGAGAATGGAAGTGGTGATGGTTCTGATCTTACAGCTGTTCTCTTGCTCACTTCATTGCTTGATTTCATGCTTGCTGGATGTAATTAAAATAACACATCAAAATTCTTAAATGCTTTGGGAGTGGAAGACTGCAATATGACTCTCTATGCTCACCTGTTAACCTCAAGCTAAAACTTAAGGGATTTTTTTCATTTATCTACTTTGGATACTGGTTTTTTGATTTTGAAAATCAAATTAACCATAATCTATGGTCATGATGATGTTCAACCATGACCCGTGAACCCTGTGTTGACAGCACCACTATTTTGTTCATCACCATTGTTCTGTGGTTTGGTTGCGTTGGTATCAGTGTGTAGGAATTATCGTATGCTTAAATGGCACAAGAATAACAAAGTACAGTAACATGGTAAGGTGCTGATTTGTCTTATTCTGAGCACAGCCTTTATGGTCCCTAAAAGGAAACGTTTTGTAATTATACCTTCTAAGTTCTTAGGAACTAATTTTGTAATAGTTGTGGTTTTTTTTGATAGTTTTGTATTTTATCTATATTATAAAGCCTTAACTGTAGTGAGGACAAGCAAAGGAATTTCTTGCCTTCATACTATAAAAGCATAAGGTAAGAGCTAATGGAATTACGAGAAACTAATATTAAGCAATGAAATTTAACTTAATTTATGATAATTAGCAGTCGGGTGCCTATTAGCAGCTGTCATGTACAGTCATACTTTTGTCCTTTCTTTAGTTTGATTCTCACTTAAAACCTCTATTAAACCTGTAAGTCCTTCACAGAAGGAACTCCATTTCTCTTGCAAAGATGGATTGTTCGTGTTTTTCCTGAAAAACAATTTTGAATTTTTTTCTTGCAACAACTTGTGTTTCTGTCTTGGTATATTTGGTGTGATCATCACTGAAAACTCTGACTTCTTTTGGAAGAAGGGAATTTGTTCTTTGGAAATCTCCTTATGACTCTGAATATTTACAAAACTTCTGTGGTGTTACAATGGGGAAAGCATGAGGAATTTTATGACTGAATTAATTTTACGTCTGAATGTATGTTGTATGTTACAGCTCTCTCCTTGTAATTTTGTATTTTGCTTCTAGAGGAGAAGAGCAGTGGATTCCGGCTGAAGCCACCAATACTTATCCATGGTCAGGCACCTAGTGCAGGTTAGTTCAATGCTTCCTGCAGCAGTACAAAGAAACCAGTTCAAGCATTTTATTTAGGAATTTCCTCAAACTGCTGGTGTAACTGGAAGGTGGCAATACCTATGTTTATGTAGAAAAAAACCTTTATTCTCCAGAGTGGTTATGCCCATAGACACTGTGTAATGTGTATAGACGCATCCAAATTTTGGCTTGGATCAGTCATGCATTTCTGAAATGTATCTCCCAGTTGTGTCTGCTTTGCATGCTTTGATTCAGTTCCTAGAGTAGTTCTGGGCTCTGGGAACTCAATCCCTTTGGTAGCAAACTGGAACCAAAGGGGCGGCCCAGGATTGCACTGCTCAAGTTCCAGCCCTTAATGGGCGCTCAGTCTGGGACCAGGCTAGGGCAAAGTCCAAAATGTTCTTCACTCCCCTCTTCCTCCTCTCCCTGGCTTTTGACGAGAGCATGGATGTCAGGTCCTTCATCCTATCTGTTCTGCTGTACAGTTTGGCTATAAGGTTTGGCTCCTGCTGAGTTTCCTGGCTGACGTAGACCTGGCCAGTATGGGAAAGACATTAATATTACAGCTCCTTAGGAGTTTAAGAGAAAAAAACAGCACTATTTCAGTAATGGAAGTTCTTATTTGCTATATATATATATAAACTGTTTAGTTTATTTGCAGGAAGAATAGTAAATTTAAAAAAAGAACAAGGTTTTTTGAGCTGACATGAATGTTTGAACTTACGATAGTTGTTATATTTTGGGAGTTGTCAAGTCCTTTGAATATGGGTGGCCTGGAATGGAACTTCTTGCAGAATATTCAGCCGAGTTGCTATGAGTAACTTCTGTTGTGGTATTGTATTGGTTCAAGAGTTCATCTTTGTTTTGTTCAGTGAAGAAAACTGAACCTTCTGGGATTGCCATAACCATCTAAAGTTGATGTTAAGATTTTTTTTATTAGGTTATTTAAGGTCAATTGGCTTTCTGAATCAAAGCAGAGTTGTAGTGCCATGTGTCTTACACTATAGCAAACCAGAGGCCAGGTTATTTAAAAAGCCAGAAGGTTGTTAAATGAAACAACATGTAAGAATATTATACTACCAATACACTTGATTGTATGAGGCAGGGAAAAAGTCATTTACCAGTATCTGGAAATTACTTCCTTGGAAGGAGAAAAGACAAGTTGGAACGTGTAGCTGAATAATATGTTAGTGAATAAATAGGATTGCTTGTGTACTGGTAATATCTTACATTTTTACTTCTATTTCTGAGTCAGTGTCATAAGCTTTCCTTCTGTGGTTTCCTGGTTAAGGTAGACAATATATTTTAAAGTGTCTTTTAAGGCTAGGAAGTTGTCTTCTCTACTTGGGACCAAATTCTATTTTAAGGCTGAGGGAGGAAGGGGGTGGAATGTCTGGTTTTCCATTGTATGTTCTGTTGGAAACAGTCACAGAGAAGATGAGATGAAGTTGAATTTTTCAACTTAAAAGCTTTATAGCTCTTGAAAAACTTTTGTACTTGCAGGTCTCCCTAGCCAGAAACCGAAGGAACAGCAGCGAAGTGTGCTACGTCCAGCAGTATTACAGGCACCGCAGCCAAAAGCTTTCTCGCAGATGGGTAAATAATGCTTTTGCTTTCTAGAGTACCACAGAGGGAGAACAAAACCACAAAATCTGTTTAGTGTAGCAGTTTGTTTTTACTCAGCATCCACCTCTGTTTTGCTAGGTTTCACCTTTCAGAGAAGAAACATCTTAAATGATAGGCATAGTATATCCGTGTTACGTAAGGGATAACGCAGTCGAACCTTCACTTGCTGTATACGACGACTGTCTGATGTTGCCAGGCCTCTAACTTTGGTATAGTCCATGCTTGGTTTTTGGAATAAAATAACTTAAGGGTGACAGCGTTGACCATGGGGTAATAAGCTACTGCTGATCAATTGAACAGTAGTGGTAGACTTCAGCTAGCTGCAGTGTGGTGTAAAATACTTAAATCGCTAGGAGGCACCTCTAGGCTTGGGGGCCATTTTGGAGTTGGGAGTTTGAGATACACTTTTAATTCTTAGCTTGGTCCTGTATATTTTGCTTATTGTACTGCTATGGAATTTGATATAAATAATAGAAATAGGCATGATTGAAAACTGGAAGTTAAAGCAAAAAAACTGTTCAAGGTGTCCATGTCTCCTAAACTCCTGTGTTTTCACCAGCCCCCTACCCTTCGGAAGTTCAGTTGAACTGAAACAGAATTAACTTCAGTTGAAGCTGAATCTGGCACAAAACCAAATGTTTCTAGCTTGATTTCTCAGTGTGCCTGTTGGCATGGATTTAATATTTGGGTACAAATTTTCAGTGGGAGTTCAGTATGTAAGGAGCTAGATCAGTCCAAAGAGGAGCCCTGCTGGCTGTGAACAGTATTAGATTGGAGCAGGGTGGTTGCTTGAAGTTTTGTGTTGAAGTCCCTGCAGCATTTGTACAGATGAAATGACTTTCTGCTGCCCTGGTGGTGTGATTTAACCCTGGCCAGCAACTGAGCCCCTCACAGCCGCTTGTTCTCCCCTGCTGGAATGGGGGAGAGAATCAGAAGGGTAAAAGTGAGGAAGCTCGTGGGCTGAGATAAAGACAGTTTAATAGGGAAAGCAAAATCCACATGCGCCAGCGAAGCAACTCCAGGAATAAATTTCCTGCTTCCCACGGGCAGGCGGGTGCTCAGCCATCCCCAGGACAGCCGGGCTCCATGCCGCGTAATGGTGACTTGGGCAGACAAACGCCATCGCTCCCAACGTCCCCCCCTTCCTCCTCCTTCCCCCAGCTCCATACGCTGAGCATGACTCCATACGGCGTGGGATACCCCTGGGGTCACTTGGGGTCAGCTGTCCTGGCCATGTCCTCTCCCAGCTCCTTGTGCCCCCCCAGCCGCTCGCGGGTGGGGTGGGGTGAGGAGCAGAAAAGGCCTTGACTCTGTGCAAGCTCTGCTCAGCAGTAACAAAAACATCTGTTATCAACACTGTTCCCAGCACAAATCCAAACCAGAGCCCCGTACCAGCTACTATGAAGAAAATTAACACTATCCCAGCCAAACCCAGCACACTTAGTTTTCTGCATTTGGAATTTTGATTCTCCTAAGAATTGCTGTATCGTGGTCTTCATGTCTCTTGCAAAATACTATGGGAACTCTGTATTTTACGTTGCAGTGTTTCATGGACTTAAGCTAACAGTGTGCAATTTTGGTCTCGAAAGCTTACTACTTTTAGGACAGTCTGAATATCTAGTGAATTTGTCATTTTTCTCATTCCTTCTTGCAGTTCTCAGCAGCGGCACTAATGGTGTAAATATCCCGCCAGATTCTGTAGCCACGTCAGAATCGCTAAGTAATGCAACACTGAAAAGTTCTGACTCTGAAGACAAGGTGAGTTGGAGAGGGCTGGGAAGGACACTGAAGGTGACAGACCCAGCCCAACCCAGCAGGGGCTCAAGCAGGCTCACCCAGAGCAGGGGGCTCAGGACAGTGTCCAGGCGGGGGTTGAAGATCTCCAGAGAAGGAGACTCCACAGCCCCCCTGGGCAGCCTGGGCCAGGGCTTGGGCACCCTCCAAGTCAAGAAGTTCTTCTTCACATTCTAAGAAGAAAGACTTCAAGAGTTGAATGGCTTTTTAAGGTTTAGTGAAAGACTACTGCCATAATTAAGTAGCAATAAGTATATTCACTGCATGAATCAGTATGAAGTTTTTGTGGGATGCGCTTGTTACCTCTGGGTATGTCATTAGTGAGACCCTCTGTACATTTTTAACATCCAAAAGTCCTCTTGAATTTTTTTAATTAAAGTCCAGAAATACTGACCTGGGAGGAAGCTTTCTGGTGGAAGAAGGCTCTTAAATCTAGGTATTAAGGATCACTGAAAGCTAAATATTAAATGGTATAAAGCTTTATAGCTGAGCATTTGCAACTTTACCAAGGAGCGTGGTGGGATATTCTTCATAGTCTTGGCATTTGTAGTCAGGATGGACCATCTGCCTGAAGCTTTCTAGCACAGCTGTAAGTAACTGGAGTTCCTACAGTAGTTGTGTTGAATGCTGGAGTATCTTTGCAGCACACTAGATTGCTTGATAAAAGTGGATGGTTACTTCTGGAATTAAGTTTAATATTAGTAATTGTATGTGCTGATCTGTGGCAGGGACTTGAGAGAAAGCTTTCTTGTGAGGGCAAGTACGTGGTATTTGGTAGTTATGTATGAGCCTGGCCTGCCCTTGTTAGAGCAGATGTGAATCATGGTCTTATTTTACTGGCAGGAGAGATTTTTCTTTGAGGCCTCTGTCTTGTGTTAGTAGCAGAGCGGGAATGTTCTCTATCTGTTTGTTGTCCTACTCTGAGCATCTCTCTGGTGACCTGTACCTCTTTGGGCTAGACCTTGTCTCTGTCTTGAAAATCCCTGGGAAACTGCAGGAGCCCTAAGCAGCATAGTCCTGAGATGGGTACAAGCTACAGCCTTCTAGTCAACCCCCCTTGACTGGTGGGAGAGTTTGGTGGCCAAAAGTCATCAGATGTGCAGGGAAGCTTGGTAGGCAGCTGTTCAAGCGTACCATGCAGCCCTTGGCCTTTTTGGCAGCAGGGAGATTCTGATCCTTATCCAGAAGGAGGAGGACCTGTTAAGGAGACCCTAGGCTAAAGATTTTTCCTTTTGTTCAACAGAATGCTCTTGACCCTTTCTACACCATTCGGTGGTAGAGGACTACTCCCAGCAGGCAACACTGGCCCATTTCTGACTGCCATTTTGAAATGCCAGAATTAGAATCTGAAGGCAGATAACAGCTAGGTTATGCAAAGGTTATGTCCCTTAAATATAAAATGGGATTTGCAGAACTCCTTTGGACCCAAACCAGTGTTGTTTTCCCACTGCTTTCTTTCCGCTGTACAATATGTGTGGAAAGTGCCATGGCTGGTAGCCCATCTGAAGTACCTGTAGACAACAACACCCTGCACGAGAAACTAACAGGAGGAATTGGAAATCTATGTGCAGTGGCAGTTCTGTAACCTCACTGGGATCATGGATACAGGAGGCTCACTTGGACAACTGGAGTAACGCATTGGATACATACGGGCTTTTTGGAAAGTAAAGCAGGAAAGACAGGGGGGTGGGTTCTACTGTGCTCAAAGGAGCTGCTTGCATGCAGAGGCTTTGGTTTGGGAAAGGTTAAGATCAGAGGAGAAGCCAATAAGGGGGAGATTAAGGTGAACCTTTGCTAGGGTTGGACTGATCAAGAGGAGAAAGTAGCTAAAGCCCTTGGAGAACTGAAAGCTTCACAGTTGCAGACCCTGGTTCTAAAGGGGAACTTCAAGTACTTCGGCACCTGATGAAATGGCAACATGTCTTGGTAGAAATGCTCCTGGAGATTTTAAGAATAAGTTGAGGACAGGGGAGTTTTTTGATGCAGGTGCTGGATGAGTTGACCAGGGAGGTACTCAGCTGGACCTGATATTCACAGCAGAGAACTGCTTAGAAACACAATGGTTGAGACTAGTTGTGATTGCAGCAGCTATGAGTTTGAGATCCTGAGGGAAGTGGGGAAGAGAAGTAGCAGAATAAAGACCCAGCCTTCAAGAGAAAAGACTTCAGCTTGTTCATTGAGCTTGTTGGTAGGATCCTGAAGGACAGAAGGGCTCAAGAGAGCTTGTTGCCTCTGTTGCCTCAGAGAATGTCCCAATGTGCAGGACATTGTGCAAGTGTGGCAGGAGGCCAGCATGGATGAACTGGGAGCTCCTTAAATCCGGAAAGGGAGTGTACACAACTTGGGAAAGAAGTCAAGGTACCTGAGAGGTATACAAGAGGATTGCCTGGATGTGTGGGGAGAGAACTGGGAAAGCCAAAGCTTAACTGGAGCTGGAAATGACTGGGGAAGAAAGGACCACAAGAAGATTGGACTCAATGATCTTGAAGGTCTTTTCTAACCGAATGGTTCTATGATTATAAGAGCTTTGATGGGGGCAGCTGCTGCGTGCTTATTAATTGTTAGGTTTTGTGCATGCTTATTGTTGGGTCTTCTAATGGAAATCAAAAGCTACATGGCGGGAATTAGGAGAGAAGAGGGAGGGGGCGATTCCCATGCTGGCTGCAGTTGCCTCCGAGCACCCCTATAGGGGTTTGCAGGTGCAAGGCCCTGAGTATAATGGGATGAGAAGTATAATAGGAGAATAATACGAGAAAATACTGCCAGAGGTGATCTGGAAAACACTGCCATGGCAGCTGTGGTGAGAGGTTAGAGCCGCTAACGGAAAGCAGGCAGCCGAGGTGCAGATAGAGGGTCCTTAGCATGACAAAAGGCTCATGAACCTTGAGGTCCTGTGCAACAGTGTTGAGCAAGTTGAACACTAATGAGCAGTGCATCCTTTTATTGATTAAGACTGCAGCTGTTAGTTTCAGAAGAGTGATTATTCCCCTTTACTTGCTGGTGATGGGTGGCGTCAGGGGTATTGTGTATAGCCTGGGGCTTGCCAGTACATGAAAGACATTTATACATTGCTAAGGTGGCTAGTGGCTGGAGCATGTGGTGTCTGGTAAGAGGGGGGGAAAAACTGAGTATATTCTCCTTGGACTAGGGGAGGGGAATTGAATTGTTCTCCTCAACTATCTGGTGGTAGGCTGTAGCGAGATAGAATGGGACTTGGAAGTGCCTACCAAACAAGTGAGAGGCTGCAAGTGTGGGGAAGGGGGATCCCAGTTGGGTGTTAGGACCAAACTGTCATATTTAGTGCAATCGAATGTTGAACCAGGCTATGCAAACTGTAAAACTGCCATCCTTGAATTCTTTGAAACTTGACTGTATGAGGTCTCAGGTAGCCTGATGTTAATTTTTAAGTTGGTGCTGCTTTGAGCACAACTTGGACCAAATGCTTGTTCGAGATCCCTTTGAACCTTAACTATTCTGTGATTCATTAAGATCCTCTAAACAACAATGGAGGATTTTTTTTAAATGTAAAATTTAGAGATGTTACTGGCTTGTCACTGTAAGTGACTGTGTGACTCAGTGTCTTGTAATGTGTGCTTTTTAAATAAACTCAATTACCTAGGCTAAAGTTTTCAATTTCTTTTCTTTAGGCAGGAGAATGTCAGAAAAAAGAGTCCAACAATACTTCAGATGATGACAGCTGTGAGAAGGCAGAACTAAATGCACAGCAAGCGTTTGTATTTGGGCAAAACTTAAGAGATAGAGTTAAGGTAAGCACATGTTTATCTTGACTAAGAGTTGACATATTTAAGTGAGGATAAGGAGCAGTGGAACAGATTGGTTGTTGGCATGAGCATTACAGGCTGTTTATGAAGTACTTTGAAGCCACTGTATAATGGGGTTAAAACTTCCATGTATATATGCAAAGCTAGAAGCTGTGAACACAGTTCTGTTGGCTGTTTAGTAAACCTGGTCTTCCAGACATTTAATAAATTAATACAGCTGCTTAGCATAAGAAGCTTTTTTGAAAATAAACACATCTACTGCAATCATAGGTACCATCTAAAGCTCAGTGCGATGTAATGTTTTCTCTTACCTTTTGGGTCAGAATTAAGTTGAAACGTGTTCCTAAGATGCTCTCATGCAACCAAGATTTCACAGAAAAGGTGAGAAAAGAAACACAGGGCAGCCTGGGTTCAAACCTGTGCATGGAGTAATTGAGTTGGATCATCAGTACCTCCTGCTGCAGACAGGTTTGCACAGGTTTCCTAGCATAAAAAAGAAAGTGAAATACTGGGACGTAGGCTTAGATTTTATTGTAGAGAGTGTTTGTGGATGAAACTTTTGTCTTGGGAAAGAATGAACTGAAAAGTTTGTGGTCAGTGGTTAAGACATACTTGTTCTTTTTGTAGCTAGGAGATGAAAGTGATGAAACTGCTGATGTGCAGAATGCAGGCCTTCCTACATCAGATGTACCTTCTGCAACAAATTATTTTCTACAGTACATCAGTTCCAGGTGAGACTACAGGGAAACCTATAGGACAGTTTTCCTTATTTCTGTATTCAAAATTACTTGTGATTTGGCTCTTTAATGGATGCAGTACTTACACTGGGTCAGTGGGAAGCCGGGCTTCTGAAGAATGAGATGGCAAACTTCAGGTCTGAGGGAATCCTCAATCATCTGGTCAAGGGAGATGCATTTGACACCATTTACTTGACCAGGTCCTCACCAAAGCCTCTTCAGAAAACTAACAAGCACAAGATGAGAGAAGTCTTCTCATGAACTATTAGAAAGAAATGGTGATGAAATAAGTTGGGGCTATCAGAGTCCTGTAGAGATCTGTGCTGTGTTTGTGGTGTTCAATATGTTTCCTATGATATGGATAAAGGGAAGAATAGTTTAAAATTATTTTTTCATGATAAAAAGCTTTTCAGAGTGAAATAGAGAGCCCATATGAATAAGCAGGAACCTGTGGGAGGTCTTTGAGAGAATTTTTGATTAGCCAATAGCATCAGAAGAAATTTGATGTAGGTATACGTAAAGTGAGGCAGCCAGAAGAAAACTGTTCTAATTCTATATATACAGTGATGAACTCTGAACTGACAGCCTTCACTTGAGGCTAAGATGTAATACCACTCCATGAAAATGTTAGTTCAGTAGTGGTCAAAAAAAATCAAGCAGTGTTACAGAAAGAGTAGAAAACAGAAGGCAATTTTAGCACACAGAGCTGTGAATTCAAGCAATAACTGGAAAAGCATGAGGGGAAAATCCCACTGAGAGCAATAGAGCAGGAGCTCTGCTCCTAGAAGAACTGAACTGCAGATGTTTGAGGCCATGAAATAATTGTAGGAAAAGCACCAATGTGTGCTTGCCTTTTTCTTATAGTCTGCATTTTTAAGACCTGTTGTGATGGCCGTGCAGGTGAACCACAAAGTAGGCACTAGGCAGTTTTGCAGTGGTAATCCCTCTTGACATTGAGATTTCCAGATGATGCACTGGAGAGGTAGAGAACACCACCGAGTGACTCTGGATGCCAGGTCAATGCCTTTCCAGAGACAGTGTCTGATTTTTTTTTAATCAGATTTGGCAGACAATAACTTCTAATATGTGGCTTCAAATACTGGAATATTTATATCTTTCAACCTGTATGACATCTACTGCCATATTTCGATTGAGTCTTCACTTTGGGAGGATTTATTCATGATGGGTCAGTTGCTAGAAACCTACTTTTGGGTTTGCCTTTAAAAAATTTAAGCATCTCTAAGTGGGACTGGCTCTGCTTTTTTTATCTGAGATGGCAAGACATTATGGCAGTTGACATGTAAAAGGAAAACTCCTCCCCTCTGTGTAACGCGCTGCCAGTCCTTCTGAAATTGTAAATGTACCAGGTCACGTGGGAGATATTGGTAGATCATACCAAGTTCCCAGTTGGCATTTGGAGCTCAGAACTGTGGTATGTAATTCCCTCAGTAGGCAAAATTTTCTTCCCCTGAGGATTTCCCCTGTTTTTTGAATCTCCTTAATCAGAAGTAGCAACTCTACAAGCAGGCTTTAAAGGTTTGGCTGGTTCCCCTTGAATAGCGTAGTGACGTATGTGCCCCCTTTTTCCAAACTTGGTGATGTGCACATAGGCTTGATTTCAAATAGTCTATGTTCCACAAGTATTGTCCTTCCTAAATGGAATTTAAAATCCATTAATAAAAATTATAGAATCATAGAATTGTTGAGGTTGGAAAAACCCTTTAAGATAATCAATCCCAACCTACCCCTGCCATCCCACCCCCAAACCCTGGCCCTCAGCACCGCCTCTGCCCGGCTGTTAAATC
>NW_009259692.1:121124-137024 GCF_000687185.1 Egretta garzetta | reverse complement strand
CCCTCCTCTCAGGCAGTTGTAGGCAGCGATGAGGGCTCCCCTCAGCCTCCTCTGCTCCAGGCTGAACCCCCCCAGCTCCCCCAGCCGCTCCCCAGCAGCCTGGGGCTCCAGACCCCTCCCCAGCTCCGCTGCTCTCCTCTGGACACGCTCCAGCAACCCAAGGTCTTTCTTGTAGTGAGGGGCCCAAAACTGGACACAGTATTCGAAGTGTGGCCTCACCAGTGCCCAGGACAGGGGGAGATCACTTCCCTACTCCTGCTGGCCACACCACTCCTGATCCAAGCCAGGATGCCTTTTGCCCTCTTGGCCACCTGGGCACACTGCTGGCTCATATTCAGCTGCCTGTTGACCAACCTCCCCAGGGCCTTTTCCAACTGTAGCATTGCATGGGGTTGTTGTGACTGAAGTGCAGGACCTGGCACTTGGCCTTGTTGAACCTCATACAGTTGGCCTGGGCCCATCCATGCAGCGTGTCCGGGTTGCAGAGCCCTCCTCCCCTCGAGCAAATTGACCCTCCCACCCAGTTTGGTGTCATCTGCAAACTGACTGAGGGTGCCCTTGATCCCCTAGTCCAGGTCACTGATAAAGATATTAAGACCGGCCCTAGAACTGAGCCCTGGGGGACACCACTTGTGTCCAGCCACCAACTGGATTTAACTCCGTTGACCACAACTCTTGGGTCTCAGCCTTCCAGCCAGTTTTTCACCCAGCAAAGAGTGCGCCCGTCTGAGCTGTGAGCCGCCAGCTTCTCTAGGAGAATGCCACAGGGGAGGAGGATGCGTATTCCGTAAGGAAGATATGAGGGCTCAGATTTGGTCGTGAAACTTCTTGGGGAGGTTGTAGCGCTGCAGCTCATCTAATGAAAGGCATTACTTATCCCTGCTACTTTTGCTTCAGTTATGATACTGCAAGTGGTTTTGTTTCAGTTCTTTTTCTTTATGAGAAAATTGACCTAAAACCACCTAGCGGTTCAAGTTTGTGCATGTAGAATACTGTTTAAAATAAAAGTACGTTATATGATTAAACAGCAAGCCCTCACATATTCAGCATTGGTTAATATGTAATCAGATGTATGAAGGGAAGACACTGACAAAATTATTTGTCATTATTCTGAGAGAATTCTCATTCTGTAAACCCAGCGTGTGTTCTCATGTCACTAAGCTGAATTCATTTTTGCTTATGTTTCTGTGTCAACCGGTGCCTAATTCTTAAAGCCAGTGCCAATGGCTCACCTTTCGAGGAATTTTATCAGTAGAAGATCAACAGATATTTTTCTGACTTACAAAACCTGGTTTGATTTGGTTTTTTCTTTTTTTTTTTTTCAGTGTAGAGAACTCTACAAACAGTGCAGATGCATCTAGCAACAAGTTTGTTTTTGGACAGAACATGAGTGAGCGAGTCCTAGTGAGTATCCGCTGTGTGTGAAATGTTGTAATTTTGTGAGTAGTTTGTTATAGGTTCTCTCAGGAATTTTGAGAACCTTTAACTATATTTGTCACTGGAGCATGGGGGGGGTGTTCAGTGGTTTCCCTTGTAGGTAACTTATTTTGAGCGCAGCGTGAGGGCCTTGTTAGGAGCTATTGCTGCAACAGCAGTGCTCTCCAGGATTTCCCTGCCAAGCTCTACCGGTGTATAGGAGACTGAGGGCCTTCTCGGTAGCGCATGTGGTCCTCAATTCCAAGCACTTTATGGCACAGCTTGCTTCTTTAAATGGCTTCTTCAATACAAGCATTTGCGGGTGTTTTGTGTTTGTTACCCTCCAAATTGAGAACGGGTCAGTTAGGAGACCCCCAGTGATGGGATTTCGGGTCTGGCAGTAAGGCAGCTGCCCCAGTACTGAGCTAAGACCCCCAGTGATGGGATTTCGGGTCTGGCAGTCTGCCCCAGTACTGAGCTGTGATTCAGGAAAGTCTGTCTTTATTGTGTAAAGTATAACTCCTAGTGCCTCACCGTTTCCTACCGTTGTTTTTATTGCTCTGCTGGTACAAAAGGGAAACGCTTAATGCTGTGCATTCAAACCTGTCTGACCACGGAGCAGGGAGTTCGGTCAGGTGTGCCTTGCGTTGAACTGTGGCTGAAATTGGTTTGCTTTGGTGAATGTAACTTCAACATAAGGGTTGAAATTTGGTTTCAGTTCGGGTGAAAATAATTTGAACTAGTTTTCAGGTCATGCTCCATGCAGTTCTTTGGCCGGAGCAGTAGGATAGCTTTTACTGTGAAAGGATGCGATTTGTGGGATTCTTCTTTTGCTGCATGGTTTATAAATGCTGGGGCTTCCCTCAGTAACTGATCACTAGTCTTGTTCTGCAAAATTAATGTGTGCTTTCTCTCTTCTGTTTACTGCCGCCTCTTTTTGCGATAGAGTCCACCAAAATCGAATGAAGGTAGTACAGAGAGTAATAAGGAGAATGCTGCTACAGAGTCTGGGTCTGAATCATCTTCTCAGGAAGCCACGCCAGAGAAAGGTGAAAAACAAAATATTATCTTGGGAATGGTAGTTAATTGTTTAAATTATTGCCTTTTTCATTATCCCATTACTTTATAAAAACGTAACATTTTTAGGTTGCCTTACTGTCTGCTGTAACCGAAGATACAGGCTTGCAGTGTGCTGGATGCTATAGGTTCTCTTGTCTTTTTGTCTTTAATATTAACACGTACAGGCTACGGTGCCTTTTTCATAGTCGTTCTGTGGTATCGGGAGTATCTTCAGCAGAATGAAAGTAGATGGAATTAACAGAGCAGGTACTTGGACCTACAGAGCGTAGAAGAGATGTGGCAAACTGTTTTTTAACAATTCTATTACACTTCCAGTGACTGAATGTTTGAGTCAAAAGTGTGTTGTATTGAGTGGGTGCACCAAAAGTGCTACTTGAACCAAGAACTGCTTGCTGGATTCTAGACTTACGTGACGCCTCAGATTGGCAAGATTTTCTGGACATTTTGGGAGCTGTGGGTTTTCTCCAGAAAAACTGCTTGCAATCCAAAACAAATGTGGAAAATGAACCGTGCTGTAGGTGTGCAGGCACAACTGTATGGCTGGTAGCAGTATCAGTTCTGCTGGAGCGCCTATAGCTATGTAGGTGTCTGTGTGTTAGCAAAGGCTTTGAAATATTGTATGTGGGGAGAAAATTTGTCAATAACTTACCCCTTCTGTCCCTTTTGTTGTCTTGTGCTTTTAAAACAAGTCTTAAAAGACAAGCTTTAACTTCTGCTTTAAACTTCAGTTCTATTTCTAATGTTCTATTAATGTCTGTCCGCTGTACTTTATTCCTCCAAATTCCAGTATACTTGTGTGAGACCTTTATAAGTGTTACAAAATTACCTGCTACTCATTCTCAAACTTTCAAAATGTTGTTCAGCTAATAATATTTCAGAGTCGCTGGCAGAGTCTGCAGCAGCCTATACTAAAGCAACGGCGAGGAAGTGCTTGTTAGCGAAGGTAGAAGTGATTACTGGGGAGGAAGCTGAAAGTAATGTGTTACAGGTAAGACGCGGATAAAGTGGAGGAGCTTTGAGTTACTGGGGATTCACGTGGGTGTCCAGTGAATGCACACCAGCTCAGCCATCCTCTTGCTAATGGACTTTCTTGTGTTAAACCGCGAACTTTGAATATTTCTTATCAGATCCTTACTTTATTGTTAGTTTCTTCGTGCTGAATAAATTTTAGTGTTTGGGCATCCAGATGAACCTCAAGCATACTTTCCTGAATCCACCACACAAAAGCTTTTATCTTCTACAAAACGATTGTTTGAAGAAAATTTAAATGAACTAAATATTTTTAAGTTCTTTAATTATTGTACTAAAGATTTTTTTAAACTCAGCATGGACTGTTATGCCAGCAGTCTGGTTTCTCACATAGCAGAAACCATAAAACCGTACTCAGGAATTTGTCTTGAGGTACTTAATTGAATTAGTGATGTTTTAGAAGGACGTTCGGTCATGACTTAGACTCCCGATTTTAATCGTGATTTATTTAACATTGTAGTTATTCATTAACTTAAATATACTTATTAACTTCAGTATGTCCTTAAAAATGTGCAGGGTTTTCATGTAACGCTAAGTGGTATATCTGTTTTTCCTTCCTCTCTTTATCCTCCAATTAGTTTTTTGTTCTTGATCTTTACAGTTTCTCAGCCTTTGAACTGCATTAGCTTTTAAGGACAGCTTTTTGTTCTTACAGACACGCTGGTCTGTTCTGACATCACAGATGCACTCTACCAGTACACTCTGTGTATCAGTTAAACCTGTATTATCCCACAAAATAATAATATATAACATTTGTCTTCTCAGACTTAACTCTGGTTAAGACATGAATGGTCTTAAACGGTTGTTCTGGTGTTTCATAGAATCACAGAATCGTTTAGGCTGGAAAAGCCCTTTCAGCTACCCCAGCCCAACCGCTCCCCTACCCCTGCCATCCCACCCCCAAACCCTGGCCCTCAGCACCGCCTCTGCCCGGCTGTTAAATCCCCCCAGGGCTGGGGACTCGACCCCTTCCCTGGGCAGCCCCTTCCAGCCCCTGACAGCCCCAAGGGGAAGGAATTGTTCCTAATGTCTAAAAAGACATGATGAAACCTCTGTTTCTGTATAATTCAGAAAATCCTGGATGCTTCATGTAATCGAACAAGACACTGAAGAGATGAATGTCCTGTTTCACTTAGGAAAACAACAAATTTAGCAGTTGTTATACTTAATAGAGGACTGATTTGTGTGAATATGTTGTAACTGAACAGACCTCTCACCTAACTTCTGTTGGTTTTTCCCGTGAAATTCAATGCACTGGAATCCTGAATGGGACTTGTACGGACAGAACTATGTTAACGTTGCAGAAATGAAGTGCACAGAGCGAGGTGTTCTATGTTGGAGAAAATGAGAGAAATGGAAGGAATGAAAAATGGAAATATATTCTCCACCTGGTGCATGCCATGTGGGGAACTCGAGGGGTGACGGTTTGAAGTATGAAACCTTGGCAGTGACAATGAAGGTGGATTAGAGAGGGGGATATAAACCACAGATGTTTAGCAGGGCAGGTAAAAGGGTGCTTTTATGGGAAGCAGGAACAGTCCTACTGTTAGAAAGTACAAAAGGTGTAGTTTTTCAAACTGAAAAACGCTGCTTGTTTATTTCTGACTTTGTGTGGGCCAGGCTGTATGAATTGGTAATGAACTAACACATTTGTTCGTCCTTTCTTCCTTAATACAGGAAGAATTTTGCTTTGCTTTCATTGTGCTGGGTCTTCCCAGCAACAAATACCACTGTTGGTGTGAAGTGCAGCTGACTTTGAAAGAATTGACTGATGTAAGACTATAGAGGGCTCTTACCCAGTCTCTGACCACAAGAAGTTTCCTCTGTGGAAGTTTGTACCTTATCTGAAAATTGTTCTTGTTGTTTGATCTTGAACACGGGTATTCTTTAAGAGTATCCGTCTTCTGTTACTAAAACCGTATGAAACCAGATGGCATATTTTGAGGAATAGACTGCAAAAGAGAGGAAGACTACTCTGGCTTCCCCAGCTATAAACAATTTAGAATTCCAGTTTGAAATCTGAGGGGTTTTTACCCAGCTGTAGATGATTAAATATGAAATACAGTATTACTTCAATCAACCATTATGCTACAGAGATATTTTCTGTTACAGATTCAGTGCAAGCTGTTTGTATTTGATAAAAACTCTCAGTCTTGGGTGGAAAGAGGTCGAGGACTTCTGAGACTCAATGATATGGCCTCGACAGATGACGGAACATTACAGTCTCGGCTGGGTAAGAGGAACCAGGGAAATGAGGTACTGGGTGATGGTCAGTGCTGTCTTCATGGGATGCTTCCATGACACAGAGCAGCATTCACTTCAGGTTATGTCCTAGCTACAGAAACTCAGAAAGCAGTTTGGACCTTTTCTCTTGCTTCAATTTATGACCATTTCTTCCCGAAGATAGTATCTCTTCATATCCTGCTATTGTAGCAAATCATCCAGTTACTGCTTCCCACACACACCCCCCCAAAAGCAAGCTGTATTTATAACTAGAATATTAGACTAGAAATTCCTGGTAACATTCTTCAGGTCTGGACTTTTTACCTTTTTGGGGTGGGGTGCTTGTGGGCAAGGGATTTTTGAATAGTGCATGACGGTTCAGAATGGGCATTATCCTGAGATTATCAGCTCAGATCCAACCACTGAACTTTGGTATATTAATTATAAGACTTTGGACTAAATGCCTTTAGACATGACTGATAATCTTTAATAGCCTGCGTTCTTCTCAGTTGTGACAAGACTTCTGTTCTAAGGGCTTTCCCCTGATACTCTTTGTAAAGAGACTTAAACATTCACACAATAAAAAGCCACCTGGAGTGTTTTGAACTTCCTGTTGTGTCTTTTTCCACCTAACTGATCTTTTATGTTGGCTTTAGTGATGAGGACTCAGGGGAGTCTCCGGTTAATCTTAAATACCAAGCTCTGGGCTCAGATGCAGATCGATAAAGCCAGCGAGAAGAGTATCCGGATCACCGCCATGGATACAGAGGACCAGGGAGTTAAAGTTTTTCTTATATCAGTGAGTACTGGTTTTTGTTTAGATCTTAACCTTCCTACTAAAATTGGTGCTTGCCTAAAATGTAGTTGAGGGTAACGTTCCCACTCTTCTTTGCACTCTACCTCCTTACCACTACCCTCTCCCCAAAGACAAGGGGCTTGGCAGGCTTTGCTTGTCTGAAAAGCCTTCCTAATTGTGAAGAAATTCCACATAAAAGGCTGCTCTAGGAAGCCAGATTGTCCAAAGCATTGACCATGGAGACATGGGATCTGTTCTACACGTATTAAGACTGTAACTAGTGTAAGATTCATGCTAATCATTTGTTATCAAGGGAGACAGACATTTCATAGATCTCTGTGTAGTAGCTTAACCAAAATTAGATGTACCAGAACTTGTAGTGTGAGAAAGCTGTCATTGTCTGTCTACAGCATGGGTGGATGTATCAGTGCTCACTGGAAGTGAAACGCTAAATATCTGTCAGGAACATTGTTAGTAGTTAAGGGTGCCACATTTAAACTTTGATTTTTCTTTTAATACAGAGTTATTCCAAGCAGTAGCAGAACAGGAAAGTGATTTCTGTGCTTGGAAACGGGGAAACAGCAATCCCAATTAGAATTACTAAACCACTTGAGAGGTTATGACACAGTCAGCAAGAAAGAAAGGTCATTCCCTAACGTCAGCTAAGAGCACTTACAGATTTTTGAGAGGTCTGAATGCATTCTTTTGACTTACACTGATTCTAGGCAAGGGGTTACTAAAGAATTAAGTGTTCTTGTGGATCAGAAATTAAGAACAGCAACAAATGGTCGGCTTCCCCTGTGACATTAGGTTTGTAGGACTGGGATCTGGAGTCCCAGAACAGAACTTAAATGGTACCGAATATCCACTGATGAAGAAAAAGCAGTGAAATTAATGGATAACTCTCAGCATTTTTCTAAATTTGACGAGTTAGTCTGTCATCAGGTTATTCACTATTTATTTTAGTATTGATAAAAAGTATCTTGTATGGAATAATTTATTCACTGCAGCTCAATGCAGGGGGATTTTGCAGATAGAGAGGTGGCAGATTTAAATGACAGATGAGGAGGGTGGAAACAATTTTTTTTATGAAAGAACCTGAGAATTGGGATGGTTGCCTTACAGCTAACTTGGAGTAATGGTCATAGTCGTTAATATGAAGACTTCATTGATATACTGAAGACAGTTTCATAGTATTCAGAAGTGAGTTCCCTTTTAAATAAAGTCCATTAAATACTTAATTAGACCTAAAAATGGATTCTTTTGAAGGCATGAAGTAGCCATTAACCTTAGAGTAAAAAAAAGTTCTTGGACAGGCTGTCACAAATGCTTCTCTGAAACACCTGACCGGTATAAGAGTGTAAAAAAAAAAAAAAGTTGAATTATCACTTGGCTGACTGCATGTCTCTTCAGTTTTCTCATTGAAATTTTATGTCAATGCATCATGAAACAAGAGACTTGATTGCGATTAACTAATACGTGAAGTTGAGTGATAGATGAACCTGGAAAAATCTGTTTAAGACAAACTTATTGATTACACATCTTTTTAGCCTAAGCTTTTCGGGGGGTATCAGGAAAGCTGCGTGACTCCTAGGTGAAGGAGGTGATATAAAATCAGCTAGTACTGGTTATGTTAGCCAGAGAAAGTCGGTGCTGAGCAGAGAGGAATATACTCTCACCATCAGGGTTTAGTATATCCAGCATCTTGCTATGTATACCACAACCCCTTCTGACCTAGTTTGAAAAACCCTGTATGAGAAAACTGAAGAGTAGATGGTGACATTTGGCATGACCAGTGCGTATTACATAAGCGGTGTTTTATTCTGTTATAATTATTTGCACCTTTTTCTTGTTTTTAATATTTAAAAAAAAATGTAGGCAAGCTCTAAAGATACAGGGCAGTTGTATGCTGCGTTACACCATCGGATCTTGGCCTTGCGGAGTAGAGTGGAACAAGAGCAAGAAGTCAAGAATGTAGCACCAGAGCCAGAGGTAACGCAATCAAATGAGGAAGACAGTGATGATGATGTCATTGCACCTTCAGGATCAGTTGGAAGTGGTAAGCAAGAAAGACAACGGAGTTTCCTGTTTTCCTTATATTTTTCTTTGTTGTCCTTTAAGGCAGGCTGTCCTCTCTGTGAATTATAGGTGTACTTCTGGCCTGTTAGTTCTCGTAGGTGTTTGTGGAATAAGACTCATTGCCCGAATTGCCTTTTTGAACGCAACTGTTTCTTGCTGCTTCTTCAAACTGGTAAAAAGGCCCCTGTGCTGCTTCCATCCGAGTTACATGTCACAGTTTAGCAGAGGTTATCTGTGCTACAATTAGTTCTAGTTTTGTTTACAGGGTTTTTAAGGGGTGGCTCTGAGTTTCGTTTTTGCCTTACACGTGGCCAAGGCTTGCACGGCAAACCCGAGATGACTGTCTTGGGCTACCTCCAGCAGGCAGGATCCAGACTGACCCTTGAGTAGTGCTGTTTGGAAAGCAGAAGGTTTGCAAAGGGGCGTGAAAAGAGTGTAATTAATTTCATTGTGCGTGAAGAGACCATAATTTAAGAAAAGCATGAGTCTTCCATTTGAGGAAGGCTTCCTTCTGTACTCCTGACTTGGGAGTCATCTGTGCTCTGCTTTCCTGTGGCTTGGAACTTCCAGCCTTTGACAGAAACTAGTCCTCGATCCTGATTCACTGCAGGGGAAAAAAGAATGAATGAATACAAACAAAAGCAGTGGGTGGATTGAAGAGGCTGGAAACTGAGCTTTTGGGCTCTGGGATGCTACGGGGATCCCCGGACCAGATTAGACAAGAACATAAAATTCTGCAGTGGACAGAACTTAATCTGGAGAAGGAAGATGTAAGGCAGGGGGAGGGGGAACTTCACAGTTCTCACCTGTCATTGGAATCCTAAGTCTGGGACTTCTGTAGGCTTTTCAGGCAGGGCCTCGTATTGTAAGGCAAGAAACAACAGATATTTCTTATGACAAAGAACTACTTTCTTCGTTTCAGGTCCTAATGATGAAGGTGACGGGCAGAATGTTGGCAGCACATAGCAGATGTGAGCCGATCTGCTTGCAAGGCTGCTATGAACACCATCTTGCAGGCATCTCTGGATACCCCAGGCCAGCTATTATTTCAGGCAGTGTTGAAGGCTCCAGGACTTAAGAACTGTGCATCCCTGTTCTGTTTGTTTGGTTTTTTGGTCTGGATCAGTAGATTCCACACAAAAAAAGCAGACTTGGAAACTACCTGAATGTGGTTTGGGACGTGAAAGCTCATCATATTGATGAGCCAAAAAAAAAAAAACCAAACATTTCCCCTCTTCCTTGTAATTGAAATGGCACATTACAGCTTGTCACAGCTTTTCATTGGGACCTTTTGACTGTTTCTTCAGTAGTTCATGTCTTGCAGGCCTCCGAGATAGAACTTTCCGACATGGTTCCAACTCGAATTCTGCTTTCCTAACCCCTCTCCCCCTTATGAGTTTCTGCCACCTGCAGGGAAACCGTGTCCTCAGCAGTTCCTACGCTCACTGACTGCCCTTTCAGGTTCATTCTCTTTCTGAACTGCAGATGGGGCAGGTGATGTTTTTACCTTTCAATCCCGCCGTAGGTTGTGGACACCGTTGTTCCCTGTCTAGTGGGTTTGTAAACAGAGAGAAACAAAACATTGTGGTTCACGAGAAAAGCTTTTTTTAATGCGGTAATAAGAGACTTCAAAGTCTACAGGACGTTTTGCTAACTCCTTTTCTTTCTTCCCATTTCATTATTATTATTTGGGGATTTATATTGTGGTGATACTTTTTTATTTTAGTTTTTCAATAAGATGCTCTTGTGTGTTGAAAAAGTGAAACTATTGTTTTGTACTGTTCTTTTCTGTTACTATTTAAGGGAGAGCTAAGCCACTATATATAATAGATGTTGCATACAATTTTTCTTAGAAAATTCTGTTTCTGTGGCTACAGTAATGCGTAGGAGGCATACAGGTTACACCTTCAGAAAAGCGGATGAGGAAACAGCTGTGTTAGCCCTTGGAAGAATAAAATAGGCTCATGTAATGAGCTCTGTCAGCCATTAAGATAAATCTGTATAATAAAGCAGCTCTCATTTAATGGCTTGATTCAACAAGCCATTTAAGCACTTGCCTGACTTAACTACATGTGAATAATCTTATTGAAGTCAACGCAACTATTCACGCTTCAAGTTGAGTACGTTTTTAAACACCTTGCTGAATTAACGGCCTTAAATAGAAAATTAACTTCTAACCCTTCCTGTCCCTGTTCTGTTTCCTGAAGTCTTGCAGCATGAAGAAAAAGGTAATCTTGCCAGCTTTGAATAGTTTGGGCTGAAGGATATTGTACTCTGTTCCACCAAAATAAAAGCAAGAATGTGTTTTCCTGTGTGTAATTCTGAAGTCCTCCTACTGTAACCATAACTCACGTTTTGCTTTGGATGTTTTCCAATCATTTGGGCCTTCTGTGTGAAAGTGGAGGTTTATTTTGTTATTAAAACATACGGTAATTCTTGGCCAGCAAAGTTGGAATTTGGTAGTCACTAAGAACAGTGACCACATCGCTCTCCCTAGAAATCCCCCAAACTGTTCTGTTTCCTTTTGTAGTTTACTGATAGAGAATTTCTGACTTGCTTGCTCTTTCTCCTGTAGGTTGAGGAGCTCTGAAATGTACCGTTTAAAAGAAAATTAGAGGGGAAGAAACATTTAATGTAGCCTGCATTGAAAATGAAAACCCAGGTTGTAGCACAAAAGCAACTTGGCAATGATTCAAATAGCAAAACGGTCCGTATTGCCTCTATGTCAGCGAAAGACACTTTCCACTGGGAGGAAAGAACACGGTTTTTACCTGTTGTTGGTTGTTAACCCTTGTTGGAGACTTAAGCTGTTGGGGCAGGGGGTGCTTTACTTTTCCTGACAGCCCGTTGAAGGAACATCTTGGATTACTTGTCCAGGGTGTGAAAAGGGCTAATGATTAGCTGTGCCACTGCATTTGTGATTTCTCTGGATTGTCTGCTCATGCCTTTTTGCATTTTGTTTTTTATTTTCTCCTTAGAGTTATGGGGTTTTTAACCATGCACAAACCTGTTGGTGCACCCCTTCTCATGCAGCTCACTAACAGAAGCAGAGCGTGTTTCTTACCCACCCACCCAGTTGTTTCTGCATCACAAGGTCTGGGGAACTTGTGTATTTTCCAATAAGTGATCTGCATTTTTGGATCTTGCATCTGTTTTACACTGAGATAGTCAGATGTAAACAACCTTGGCTTTTCAAACAACCTTGCAGCATGAAGCTGCTTGTTGCCAGCATAAAGAAAATTAACAAGCGGGGCCTAATTTTGGAGAAATGAATGTTTTATTTCTTGGTCCCACACTCCACAGGGTCTATGCAGAGCCTCTCTTCCAGGTGCTTTACCTGAAATGAAATTTTAGGTGCATGGAGATTCAGAAAAACGGACTAAACCGTTGCTTTGGGGTTTAGTGGTGGTACACAATCACCTACAGCATTCTAAAAAAAAAAAAAACCAAACCAACCTGGCAACTGTTTACTGATACAAATGTTATTTAGGCTGGAAGCTTTGCATATATGTTTATAGTGAAGAGGAAAATACCAATGAAAACCACTAACGGAATTGGCCACAGATTGAGTTCAGGCCCTGCCCAGCAAGATGGAGTTAGGCCAAAGCAAAACTCTTATGTCACTCTCTGCTTTAAGCCTTAGGAAACCAGTGACAGGTAGAAGCAGATAACGCCCACGCCTTTTGCCAGATTTGTGCAAGGCTGTCATATCAAAACGTACGCGGGAACTACATGAAAGCTTTTATCAGAAAACAGGCAAACAAAATGCCCGAAGCCCTGCGTTGTATTTCCTGTGCTGGGCAAGGGCTGTTTGGAGGGAGGTTGGTGATGGCCAGGTTTGCTGTCTTACATCAACCTTCCCTTTGCACCACCCTCCTGCTGCATCTTTGCTCATAGGTGGTGTTAAAGAATTGCTAACAGCATCCATAACTGTGTATCTTGTTTGGGCTGCCTTTCAAATTTTCCAGGCCTGCTGCATCTTTGCTCATAGGTGGTGTTAAAGTATGGATGCTGTTAGCAATTACTGTGTATCTTGTTCGGGCTGCCTTTCAAAAAAAAGGAAAAAAAAGATACTGAAGAGTGTAAGAAAGTTGAGCACATCTCATGGGGAGAATGTTGCAAGAATGGTGGTGTTACTAAAAGCTGAAGTAAAGCTCTTAGCCATGAAATTAAAAATAAGATTCCACCCACGGGAAATACAAATGTTAAGGTAAGAAAATGTGTAGTTCCAACATCTTCCTATAGTCTGGTTCCCAGCAGATGATGCGCTGCTTCAGAGAAGGCAGGGCAAGGGAAGGATCTGAATAAACAAGTCCTCAGCAGTTGCCACTGAAACCAGCCTGGGCAGACGTCCAAACTGGTAGAAGCCTGCAGGAATAGAAAAGCTCCAGCTTCGTGGTGGTGAACCCCCCCCCCGCCCCCCTGTTTCCAGTCACTGAGCAATTCTGTTGCTTAGGTATTGCTGCCATTAAACGACTGTTCCTAAAGCGTTCCCCTTCTGCGGTTCGGCCTCTTGTTCTCCCAGTGAGTGTAGAAAATGGTTTATTTCCTTTCTAGAAACATGTTACATATTTGAAAATTTACCATGTTTCCCCATAATCTTCTCTAGTTTTAGGAATTCCAATTATGATAATTGCCATAATTTGTCATGCAAGATTTCATTAAACTGACTTTTCACTGTGTGTGCTTTTCTCCCCTTGTTCTTTTGGTCTTGCCGTGCACTGACTTGGCTTAAGCGGAGCTCTGGAGTCCATGATGCGGGTAGCAGACAATGTTATAAAGGTGTTTTAATTTTCCAGGGTAATTTCTTTTCCCCCCTGTGAAGATTAGCACAGAGGTGCTAACAGAGTTGCTAAACTAAACTCTTCGAGTCAATCCTGTTTCCTAGGTTATGGCATAGGTATCTTGTGAAGGAATGCTCAAAGATAATTTCTGTAAATAAAAGTCTCTCGTTTAAAGATGAGCTTTCAGAGTTCCCTTTCGACTACCTCCTTCCAAGGGCCTAAAGGCACAAAAGCTTAATTTGTCATCAAGAACACTGAGTTCTGTTGCTGGAGGCGGGCAGTGAATGCCTTTTCCAAGGATATCGGTGAATGGAACTTGGGGTATATTTTAAAGGAGCCATTCCTGGTCGGATTCTGGTAGCTTACCCTCGGTACTAATGTTGTATTTGATGTCCTCCTCCTGCTCAGGAGACTGGGAGGTATTGGTTGAGCCCCCAGCTGGAGGACATCAGCTGTGGGTAGCAGTTACCTGAGCAGTCCCTGCAAAATGCTTTTTGTATTGGCTGCTGGGAAGCAGCTCACTCATTGGAGTCGATTTTGCAGATGAGATCTGATTCCTGTTCTGGAGAGTTGAGAGTGGGAGTTGAGATGCAGACAGGAGGTCTATTGAATAAGGCCATAAAAAAGCTCCAAAAGAGGGGGAGGATGGGGAAATGTTTTGACTGTGACTTGGTGGTGGGTGGTTCTGCCCTCATTTCTAAAAAAAAAAAAAAAAAAAAAAGTTGCAGAGGTAAAAGGAAACAAGTTATTTGCAGCTTGTACGCTGGCAGGTCGCTCCCCCCATTAGTGAAGGGAACTAACGCTCTCCCTATTCGCTAATGGGTTTGTAGCCATAGCCTACAGTTAATGATAAAATACTTGGGGTTGTTAGAGGTTGGAGAAGCCCTTTAAGCTCATCAAGCCCAACTGTTCCCCCAGCCCTGCCATCCCACCCCCAAACCCTGGCTCTAAGCACTGCATCTCCCAGGCTGTTAAATCCCCCTGGGCAGGGGGAGGTTCTATCATTCTATGTTTAAAGAGTAATGTTACTTGCCTGGATTGATTTATAGTTGCTTTCCCTGGAAATTGCCTGTTTATAGTAAGATAACCATTACCTCTTACTATAATGGTTCTCTAATGAGCACTAATTGCCTAGGAAGTGCCTTACAGCATGAGGGTGGGCTTCTGAAAAATAAAGCCGAGCAGCAGTGTGCAGGTGCCCAAGGTTAACTCTGGTCTGTGGGTGAAGGGAGCAAGGAGCTGCACAACCCCAGGCCCTGGCAGCTGCAGGCGTTGCTCCTGCGGCAGAGGAGTCTGTGTCCTACCCCACTCATCGGTGGAAGGCAGAGTTTGAATCCCCTGTGTGTGTATAATGCTCAGGACCAAACAGCTTTTAACCACTGCTTAAAGCCTGGCGGGCTGCATGTTGCCTAATGCTGGGGAGTCTTGCCCCAATGCCAGGCTGGGGGACTTCCCTGTGTTCATATTTGGGAAAGAGCATTAGCACCCTGTGCTGCCACCCCTGTCCTAGTCCTGCTGTCCAGAACAGTCGCGCAGCCTGGGGTTAGATGTGCTTAGAAAGGTCCTACCAGGGGGAACAGAGCTGTGCTGTGAGCCACGGCCAGCGAGGGCTCCAGCGTGGCCTTTGGGCTTGCGGGGGAGAGCAGCCGAGCAGCTCTGGAGTCACAGGGAGTCATAGAGCTTCCCAGAGCTCCTGTCCCCCACTGTGCCCCTTCTCCAGGGCTGGGAAAAGCCGCCTGGCAGCGCCCCGCTTAGCACTGGGGACAAACAGCTTGCTCTTGGGATAAGCTGGGGCAGAGCTAGCGCAGGGCTCCAGCTGCTTTGAGCTCCTATCCCAGGGAAGGGGTGCTGGGGGCGCTCCAGCACAGCAGGGAAATGCACAAATAAAGCATTTAATGCCCTTTTCACATAAAGGGGAAGGAGAAGCCGATGGGTGAGAGAAAGCTTGAGCCAAGCCTCGGTCACAGACTTCTTCCATTCTGCTGCTGGAGTTACTTCAGCGGGGGGAAGCAGACCTGGGAGCGCATGGCTTGAAGGAACGCTGCTGAGAAAGCCTGGCCCTGTGTCGCTGAATGCTTTTCTTGGCAAGCTGAGAAGGGGAAGAAGAAATACTTACAGTATAGGCGACAGTAGAGCATGGCCTAAGTGTGTCAAAACATCTCCATTATGTCAGAAGGAAAAAATGGAGTTTCCAGTGTAACTACACAGCGACAGCTAGAGAATTGGGACATAGGCCTTGAAAATTCGTAAAAAAATAATTAAGTACCATTTAGTTATAACTATAGCCCCTGCACAAAAAACACCTCACCACCCCCCCCACAAGACAGTCACTGAGAAATGCAACCGGTCAGGGCTGCCCGATGTGTGGGTTTAGGTTTGGACACGGAGCTGCACCACCTGAAAGCAACTTAAGAGCCACGGATTGGGTGGGAGCTGCAAATATGAGAGGCAACTGCTTTTCTAAAGGATTTCCAAGGGAACGCTCCAGCCGGG
>NW_009259692.1:106527-120252 GCF_000687185.1 Egretta garzetta | reverse complement strand
CAGCCGCCCCCGCCGGCTTCCCCCTCCGCACCCCGAGGGCCCTTGCAAGGACGGAGGCCAAGAGCCAAAAAGCTGAATGGGAAGAAGCGCGGGGCTCGGCAGTTGGCATCTCCTTTTGCTGTGTTTCCTCCAACGCGCTCCTTATTTACATGTCAAATCGGAACAGAACAGAAGAGTTCCTCCCACGTGGATAATATTTTCTGCTGGATAATGTGGTACCGGTAATCATATGGGTGACAGCAAAAGAGACGCCTGGATTGATGGTCGAGACGACAAACAGCCATGTCACCCCAGGCTGAAGATGCGTCTGGGGCAGTCTCTGCCTCCCCTGTCCTTTATTTAAAGCCATGTTCTTTATTTAAAGTTTAGGTAAGGCATTTTTTTGCAACCTAGAGTAAAAGGTACGTATTTTCAGTGTTTGCAAAACGGCTCGTTTCTGGACAAAAGTATAGCAGAAGCAAACTTACCTTACTCATTTACTCCACATATTTAGGCATTGCGCTTAATAAATCACACTTGCTGAAGAGCAAACACTGTTCTTGATGGCAAAAAGAAAGTAAGTGTGGGTTTTTTCCCATTGTGCTGTGTAGCCAAGAAGAAACCACTTGGCTGTCTGGAATGGTCTACGTTTTGCAAGAGAAAGCAGTCACCGAAGAGATAAGCAGGGACCTAGGGGGCTGATGCAGGTACAGATCCACAGGGCTGAAGCTCCCCCAGCCCCTTGGCAAGGGCATGGTTTTCCTCTCACCAAACTCGTCTTGGCTTTCAGTCTAATCTAATGGCTCGTGTCACCGCTGTCCCTCCCCGTGCGCTAGTGCTCTCAGCTGGGAGCTGGTTCACAAGCAGTCCAGATCTGCATTTTTGAGTTGCTCAGCTCTAAAACAGGACCCAAAATCTCCTGTAATGAGTCATAAAAAGTCATTCTAATGGACCAGGTGATGTAACCAGTTAAGATTCCGATAAATCCCGTAATCCTAAACCAGAATATTGCATCCTCTCACCAGTTCTCACACCTGAGCAAGGGCTTATCCTGCCCACTGTTATGGGGCCAGAACTTGTGGCCTGGAGCTGTGTGTTTCACCTACGGAATCCTTGCTCCAAAGCGGAGAAGCTGAAATACAGTCCTTGGTCTGGGGGTTTTGTTTCTTCAGTGCTCTTTTTGGTTGATTTTAGGATCCACGTAATCGCATTTTCTGCTGAAAAACTGCAGAGGTTTGTAACGTGAGCTTGTGTTTACCACAGAGAGTGGAAATTTTTATCCTGGGCATTTTTGTTGTTCCCAAGAAAGATGAATGGAAATCTGCAGATGGTGCCTGGTAGCCAGTTCCACATTTCATGATCAAGAACCTGCATTACAAAGAAAAGCATTTTGTGTATTTGCTGACACAGCTATTTGCCATACTTTTTGTTTATTTAGATGTGGGGTCTGATGGGATGAGGTATGTAATTCACTGGGCAAGGCAGCATGGTTTTGCAGTTTCTTAATTCAATATGTGAAACTGATTTACAAAATCAGTTTACAAAAAGAATAATTTACAAAACTCCATGCATTTTTCTACTGTCCGAAAATCATGGCGAGCCCCGGGCAGGCAGAGGTGTGAAGTGCTGGGACAAACTGACCTTAAGGAGAGCGGAGCCGCCTGCGTTTCTCTGGCTGAATCCCTGTCGGGCTGGATTCACAGGGACTCGGGAGCTGAGTTTCAGTGCAAAGCCCAGCTCTGCTGTCTCTGTCTCTTACACCCTGGGGGAATGTGCTGCAGAGAAACCTGCTTCTCCCTTCTCTTACCCCCATCTGTTTGGGGGCTGCCCCCTTGCCTCAGCTGGAGGGGGTTTTCACAGAATCCCAGCCTGGCAGGGGCTGGCAGGGCCCTCCGGAGCTCACCCAGTGCCACCCCCCTGCCCAAGCAGGGTCACCCAGAGCAGGGGGCACAGGACAGCGTCTGTGCGGGGTCCAGCGGGGGTTGAAGATCTGGAGACTCCACAGCCCCCCTGGGCAGCCTGGGCCAGGGCTCGGGCACCCTCCAAGTCAAGAAGTTCTTCCTCCCGTTCAACTGGAACCTCTTCTGCTTCAGTTTGTGCCCGTGGCCCCTTGTCCTGGTGCTGGGCACCACTGGGAAGAGTCTGGCTTTTATTAAGTCCGAGGCAATAACCAAGCTGGATGTGGTGGCGTTTGTCCGTAGCCCTGTGTGCTGGCCCGCAGCAGCGTTCCTGGGCATCCAGCTCACGGCTGAGCTGACCTGCGCAGCACAGAGGTGGCTGCATGGCTGCGTGGGAGACACCAGAAGAACGGGGCTCCTGTAGTGCTGAGTCGCACCACCGTGGCTGGGATAGGTTGCCCCTGGGTAATGGAAAGCAGATCGTGCTTCGTTTCCCTCTTTTCTCCCAGAGGAACTGTTGTACAGCGCCGTGCGTCTCAGAACTGTGCTTTGTACGATTGTAATTCTCAGTTCCTTGAAGGGGGGGTTGGGTTTTTCTCTCGTTGCAGCTACACTAGGAGCTGTGTTTGGCCTAACTACCTGCCTCAGTGCCCAAATCCGAGAGAAACCAGAGGATCCCTTGAACTACTTCATAGGAGGCTGTGCAACAGGAGCTGTCCTGGGTGCAAGAGGTAAATGTGGTAACGCCTGTAACGAAATGAGCCTGCTCTGCTTTTAGAAACCTTTCTATTAGGGAGAAATGTAAAATAACTTGAAATTGCAAGGTATGAAAAACATAATTGTGGAAATCCATGTTTTCTTGGCAACAAATGTGATTGATTTTACATGGAAAATACAACATCTGCCTTTTGAATTCTTCATGCGCTCTGAGGGCTAAGCTGTATCTTGCCGCTGCCGCTCCTGCAGCGTCTTGTCAGGCGAGGTTGGCTCCTGCGGATGTTTACGCGGCTCTGTTTTCTCTGGGCGTTTTCAGGCTCAGTGTTACAGATGCAGGGGATTTATCTCAGTTGTAATCGTGCGAAATAGAATTTATCTTTACTTTTCCTAGTTGTTGAGGCGATGCGGGTTCGAAGCAGTGATTGTTAGGTTTGTCGGCGAAAAAAAGTCATTTAAGATTGCCTGAGTAAGGAGATGGGGTTATAGGAATTGGTAGGTATAGAAATTGCGAACTGCAAGCTGAAAGCGTGAGAAAACTTAATTTTAAAAAGATCACTTTTCTGATTCCTCTTGGCAAAAACATTACTGATGGTCAAGGGACCGTGAGTAGCTGGTGGAAGAATTGCAGAGTCTGTCGAGATCTACCGTAATGGTTTGGTTTGTTTTTTCCAGCTCACAGCTACATGACCGGTACCACTGCGTGTTTGGGGTTTGGAATTACTGCTGCTCTCATGAAGATCGGCAACAAGGAGGGCTGGAGGCTGACGGGACCTCCCAAGCTGTAACTGTAGCCTTTCCTCCCCGCGAGCTGTCTTTTGAATGCTGTATGTAAGAAGCCGTTGTGTAATAAAGATACTGTCGAGTCAGCAGTTGTCACAGAATTTGGACGCCGTCCAGCTGTTTACAGTGTTGGGGCTGAGTTGCAAGAAAAGTGGAGCTGTTGGGGAGGAAGCTTCAATCTGCTGCACCTGCTGAGATTTCCTTTCCATGCACGAGTCACTTTGCCTCCATGTCTCTGTATTGCGCACGCAAGCCTGAGGGGTACAGTTACCGTTTTCAGTCTGGTCTTTTAGGAGTTGTTCTTGTAGTTCCGAGTGGGTCCTGCAGGATTTTTTGGCAAGGATTGGAATTGCACCGCACAGTGACCGTCAGTAAGGGCTTGGAGTCAACGCTTCTGAAGAGGCACTTGGCTCTAGGTTGAGGATTAGGAATTTGGGGTGGGGGGAGGAGGTACAAGATTGCCCACAGGGTGTTTGTGAGCCTGGGGGCTTTTTCTGATAAGCATTCATACAAGTCTGGAGCACACAACTTCAGGGTTAGAATTGGGGAATAGCTGAGGTTGGAAGGGATCCCCAGAGATCTTCCTGCTCAGAGTTGGAGCAGGTTGCTCAGGGCGGTGTCCAGTTGAATTTTCTGTGTGCAAACTGAAGTGCGTCCAGCAAAGCTGGAAGGCTGCGCTGCCATTCAGTGGGACCTGGACAGGTTGGAGAGCTGGGAGGAGAGGAACCTGATGAAGTTCAACAAGGGCCAAGTGTTGGGTGCTGCCCCTAGGGAGGGAGGGTGGACCCCCAGGCACCAGTACAGGCTGGGGGCTAACCTGCTGGAAAGCAGCTCTGCCGAGAGGGACCTGGGAGTCCTGAGCCAGCAGGATGCCCTGGTTGCCAAGAAGGCCGATGGCATCCTGGGGTGCATGAAGAGGAGCGTGGCCAGCAGTGCGAGGGAGGTTCTCCTCCCCCTCTGCTCTGCCCTGCTGAGACCCTACCTGGAGCACTGGGTCCAGTTCTGGGCTCCCCAGTTCAAGAAGGGTGAGGAGCTACTGGAGAGAGTCCAGAGGAGGGCAAGAAAGATAAGGAGGGGACTGGAGCATCTCCCCTAGGAGGAAAGGCTGAGGGAGCTGGGCTTGTTCAGCCTGGAGAAGAGAAGGCTGAGAGGGGATCTCATCAACACCTACAAATATCTCAAGGGTGGGGGTCATGAGGATGGAGCCAGACTCTTCCCAGTGGTGCCCAGTGCCAGGACAAGGGGCCATGGGCACAAACTGAAGCAGAAGAGGTTCCAGTTGAATGGGAGGAAGAACTTGTTGACTGTGAGGGTGCCTGAGCCCTGGCCCAGGCTGCCCAGGGGGGCTGTGGAGTCTCCTTCTCTGGAGATCTTCAACCCCCGCCTGGACGCTGTCCTGTGCCCCCTGCTCTGGGTGAGCCTGCTTGAGCAGGGGGGTGGCACTGGGTGAGCTCCGGAGGGCCCTGCCAACCCCTGACAGTCTGGGATTCTGGGATTCTGTGAAAGCCACCAAGAAGGTGTAGAGGGTTAAGGCATGGGATGCACAAGGAGAGGTGAGGAGAACTGCCTCATTCAGCCTGGAGAAAAGAAGGTCATGCAATTACCATTTTTTCCACAGCTTAATGGTTACAGAAAAGGCAGGCTCAGGTGCTCGGTGAAGGATGAGAAATAACAAGCACAAGTTGCAGAAAGGGAAATTCTCACCATTGTAACTTGAAACTGGGCAGAGGTGTCAAAAATCACAAGAAAGGGTTCTTCAGGTATGTGAGCTACAAGCAGAAATAGAAGGAGAGGAGGCCCGCTGTTGAACAGAAGAGGTGAATCGGTCACCAACAGTGCTGAAAAGGCAGAGGTTCTCAACGCTTTCTTCACCTCTGTCTTATCAACACTGTCGGGTCCCAGGCTTTGGGAACAAAAATCCAACCATAGACCCCCCCTCAGTGAAGGAAGAGTTAATGTGTGAATTATTACAGGAGCTTGACCCCTACAAATCAATGGGCCCTGACGCCATTCACCCAAGGGTGTTGAGAGAGCTGGCTGATGCCATCGTGAGGCCGCTCTCCATAGTCGTTGAGAAGTTGTGGAGATTGAGAGATGTCCCAGAGGACTGGAGGAAGGTGAACATTACCCCTATCTACAAGAAGGGTTCAAGGGAAGATCCAGGAAATTACAGGCCCATCAGTCTTAATTCAGTCCCCAGAAAAGTTATGGAGCTGTACAAAAAAGCTGTGGGCAGGCTGGAGGGGTCCAGAGCTGGGCCACCAAGGGGATCCAAGGGCCGGGGAGTCTCTCTCAGCCAGATGGGGATGGGCTGAGAGCTGGGTTTGTTCAGCCTTGAGCAAAGGAGGCTCAGAGGGGATCTCATCACTGTTAATTAAAATTAATTAAAATTATCAGTGATGAGTAAAGTAAATAAAGTAAAATTAACTCTGTCCCAGCTGAAACCAGGACAGTACCAGTATTTAAAGGGTGGCTGCAAAGAGGATGGAGACTCCCTTTTCACAAGGAGTCCCATGGAAAAGACAGAGGGTAATGGGTACAAGGTGATCCTGAGAAGCTTCCGATCGGACATGAGAGGGAAATTTTTCCCCGTGAGAACAGTCGCCCATGGGAATGATCTCCCCAGGGGGAGGGGTTGACTCTGCCACATTGGGAACTTCCAAGCCTCAGCTGGACAGGGTGCTGGGCCATCTTGGCTAGGCTGGGCTCTTGCCCAGAAAGGTTGGGCCAGTTGATCCTGGAGGTCGCTACCAACCTGGGATTTTGTGATTCTATGATTCTGTGGTTTTAACTAGATAGAAGGAAAAAAAAAACCCTCACACTTGGGGTGGGTAAGTGCTGGAAAATGGACTTGGAAAGGCTGTGAAATCGTCATCTTTGTGGCACAGAATTCAACCAGGCACAGGAATATGAGGGTACAGGGACAGGACATTTGGGGACGGGGATATGAGTTAATAGAGGCAGGGAATATGGGCGCTAAGGGAAGCAGGGATGTGGGGTAGGGGCCACAGGGAGGTGGGAGGGGACAGGAGATTGGGGAACCCAGGACAGCAGAGGAGGGGGCAGAGCGGCACGGGGGGACACATGGTCACAGCCATGTGCTGCTCCCTGGTGTGTGCTCTCTGTGGGCAGGTGGGGATCCCGGGGGGTGCAGGATGGTCCTGGGGGTGCATGAGGCTGGGCCAAGGGGCCGGTGTCCCCGTGTGCTTCCTGGCACCGGGGCTGGGGGACCCCTGGCTCTTCGGTGGGGGCTCAGTGGGGCTGGGCTCCCGTTCAGGAGCACAACGGGTGGGGCTGGGAGAGCAGGGGGGTGTGTTCCTCTCCCACCCCAGGATTTTTGGGGGATCCCTGCTTCGCCCTGGACTCTGGAGGTGAGTGAGGTTTGGGGGGGTCGGATGGGCCAGAGACCCCCAACAAGCCCTGCCCAGGGTACCCCAGGGTTTACAGCCCTGCCTGCCCCTTCCCGCTGCCTGAGAGGGGAAAAAAATCCTGGCAGCTTCCGCCTGCCCCAGTGCCTGTCCTCAGGGAACCTGGGTGTCCCCACCGCCCTGTCCCAGGGCTCCGGGGCCTCGGACCTCCCTCCGCCTGGGCCTCTCCCAGCTCCTGGCCGCGGCCACGTGTCCCGTCTGGGCTATAATTACCCGGACACATTCCTGGGGGGTCACAGGAGCTTCCCGGAGCAGCAGCAGGCGGTAAGGGGGGACGGGTGCGTGGCACAGCGTGGCATGCCACGCCGCAACGCAGGACTGCAAAGCCGGGCTGCAAAGCGCGTGGCCCAAGCAAGGACACGCGACGCCACGCAAACACAGCGAATGACACGTGAGGTGCCACTTGTGACGGGGAGGGGGGGGCGGCAGCGTGCAGCGCACCATGGTGTGACGCGGCATGGCGCATGGGGATCGGCACACCCCGCCAGTAAGCAGTGCAAGAGGGCGCACGATGTACGGCCTCACACGCATCTCGCAGTGCAACGTGTCGCAACACACGACAGGCGTCGCAACACGCGACAGCACACAGCAGTCGCTGCCGTGCACCGAACGGGTGGGACAGGCGGCTTCCCGGGGAGCCGTTCCGGGGGCCGGCAGCTTTGCCGCTGTTGGAGCACCAGTAATTTCGACTATGGGGCAATGGGCAATGGTTGGGGAAGGGCTTGGTGGCTTCTGCTGTAGGGTGGAGGGTTTGATGGGGGACAGTGGACTGAGCTATGGGGCTGTGGCTTTCAGTTGGGGCAGCAGCGTTGGCTTCATCCTCAGGGTTCAGCAATGAGGCAGATGAGGGACGTCAGCCCGGGCGATACAGCCCGTTGGTCTCACCTACTGGGCTGCAGTTTTGCCAAGGGGAATTAAATTCAGCCATGGAGCAGTAGCAGTTCCTGGTGGCCTCAGCTGTGGGGTGGGAGGCTTTGGCAATGGATCCGGTGGCTTTCACTATGGGGCAGTGCCAGCAGCACTGGCAGGCCTCCTGCCACGGGCCGGAGGCTCTGGCTATGGAGATGGCACCCTGACATCCCCACTCCGTCTGTTCCCACAGGCAAGATGTGGGTTGCAGAGGAGCCGGCCCCAGCCCAGTGGAGCCTGCGGGACGGGGCCCATGCCGGCCACTTCCTGGCCAGGGCTGACCATCTCCGCACCACAGGACAGCTGGTGGATGTGGCTGTGGGCCCGGAGGGTGACGTGGCCCATGCCGTGGTCCTGGCCTCCATCAGCTCCTTCTTCCTCCGCTTCCTGGAGGGCAGGACCAGAGAGCTGCGCCAGGGCCCCCCACCCCGTGTCCCCCTTCCACCTGGGGCCACGCTATAGCCCCCCGGGTGGTGGCTGCCTGTGCCCCACGGCTGGAGAGCAACCCCCAGGACGGGGGTCCCAAGGCCCTGGAGGAGCAGTGGGAGACACTAAGAGCCATGGAGCAACTCCACGCCAGCGGCCTGGGCTGTGACCTCCAGCTCCGGGCAGGGGACGAGGTCATCCCAGGTGAGCCAGGGGTGGGGGTCCCCTGGGAGGGGTTGGGGAGGGGGCAGGGCACGCTGGGACAGCCAGGTCCCTGCCAGGGTTGCTGGGGGCTGAGGCTCCAGGCGGGGATGAGGAGGTCGAGGTGCCTGTGGGGCTGGTCCACTGGGAGAGCTGGGCCCAGGACACCTGGGTTCCCAGAGGGCTGCACGGTGCAGAAGGTCCCCCGCTGCCCCCACCGTTCTTCCTCCTTCCCCCCAGTTCAGCGCCTGGCCCTGAGCTGCTCCTGTGACTTCTTCCGCGCCCTCTTCACTTGCCCCATGCGGGAGGCCACCCACGACCCCGCCGCCCCACTGGCCACGGGGCTGTCCCCAGCCGAGCTGCGCCTCCTCCTCTCCTTCGCCTACACGGGGGCTGTGGCGGGGCCGTGGCCCATGGTCCTGGAGGCAGCCGAGACCTCCCTGCACTACCAGGCCTGGGGGCTCCTCACCCTCTGCCTGGATGTTTTCACCCATGGCCTGACCCCAGAAACTGCCCCGGACGTGCTGGCCTTTGCTGTGGCTTACGGGCTGGCCCAGGTGGGCTGTGTAGCAGAGGACTATATCTTGGCCACCTTCCCCAGCGTGGTGGCCACACCAGCCTTCCTGGATCTTCCTGCACACCTTCTCATCCGCCTCCTCCGCTCTGACAGTCTCAATGTCCTCCATGAACTGGAAGCTTTGGAAGCAGCATCCCGGTGGCTTACGGCCAATGGAGATGGCCAAGAGGATCTAGCCAAGGAAGTCCTGTCATCTGTTCGCTTTGCCCTCATGTCCGGCCGGGAGCTGAAGAAGGTCCCATCAGTGACTGCAGGGGTAGCTGACCCAAAGGTCCTCCACAAGCTTGTGGTAGCAAGTTTGGCCCCCATGGCCCAGCTTCCATGCCGGGTGCGCTCCTTGCAAGAGGTGCTGGTGGTTTGTGGTGGAGACAAACTGACGACCAACTTGGCTGCCCGGAAGCCCAGTGGACACCTCTGGTTTGCCCACTGCTACCTCAGTGCTGTGGGGCTGGTGAAGCAGGTGGAGTGGCGGGCACTGGGGCACTTTCCTGATGGCCCACGCTTCCGCCATGCTGTAGCTGTAGTGGGCAACATCCTCTATGTCCTGGGTGGAAAACGCTACTATGGGGTCCATGATACCCTGGCCAGTGTCTACAGGTGAGGGCTACAGAGGACCTAGAGGTGCCATGTGGCATCAGGACATTGTGGGATCAGAGGAGGTGTTGGTGGAGCTAGAGCTGCCCATGGACCCAAGGCATTTGGCATTGCGGTTCGTCAAGTGCCTCCAAGGCATTCTGGTATTGGCTGGGTGTAGGACTGGGAGGTGCCCTTCCGCTCTGGGATGTTACAGGGGTTTTGGGGAGTAGGGCAGAGAGAATCCTATCTGGAAATGCCTCAGGGAATTATGGGTTTGGTATTGGCCAGAAGGAGGAGATATTCCCATGCAAGGGGACCACATGGCCCAAAAGTGTTATGGGATTGGCAGGTTGTAGGTGGGTTGTTGTCCTCAACAGTGCCAACATGATAGGTAATAGGTGGTTCCTTGTCCCTTTACCTCTCAAACCCAGGTATCAGCCTATGGACGATTCCTGGGAGCGCCTGGCGAGCATGACCTGTGGGCGGAGCTACTTTGCCGCTGTGGCGCTTGGGGATTTCATCTATGCCCTGGGGGGCACCTCGGGGGAGCTCTACTGCACAGACACTGTGGAGTGCTATGACCTGGCCAATGACACCTGGAGGTGAGACCGCTCCACATGGAGACCTGCTTCCCTCTGCCCGAGCAGCCCCTGCGTTGGCCAGTGGTGCCCACTGCTCTTTGGGTCACTGAGCCTCTGACGGAGAATGGGCCTACAGTGGCCTTTGGGAGAGGTCTACTGGGTGTTGAGCAGCTGTGTCCCTTGGAGGTCACTGGGTGTTGGCCAGTGATACCTATTGGGTGGTGAATGAGTTTTTGGCCAATAGTATTCACTGAGGGCCTGTTGGCCATCTGCCAATGAGGTGAATAATTTAAACATCTTCCAGCTATGTTCATTGGGTGCTTTGTTGGGTATTGGCCAATATTGTCCATTAGGGAGTCTACTGTGGGTTGACCAATGGTGCCTTTTGGGATCTACAAAGCATTGAACAGTGGTGGGCAGCCATTATGTGTTGGCTGATGCTGCCCACTGGGGTTCATTGGGTGTTGGCCAACGTTGACTGCTGAGCAGCCAATGCAGCCATGGCCCACTGGGGAACTCCTGGGCAGGCAGTCACCACGGGGCAGCCATGCTTCCTGCCCTTCACCCCCTCCCTCTTTCCTTGCCCAGGAGCTGCCAGCCCCTGCCAATGGCTCTGTGCGGTCACGCGGCGTGTGCCCTGGATGGTGCCCTCTACGTGTCAGGGGGGTGTGATGAGGCATGCCAGTGCCAGGCGGCCATGCTGCGCTACATCCCGGGTGCGCCTGCCACAGTCCTGGCCCCCATGAACGGCCAGCGAGCTGGGCACATCATGGAGGAAGCGGGTGGGCAGCTCTACGTGGCTGGAGGGCTGTGCCAGCAGGAGGGGCAGACTGGCTACAGGGACCAGCTGGCCTTTGAGGTCTACAGCCCCAAGCTGGACATCTGGGTCCTCCTCAGCCCCCTGCCCCATGCCCATGTTGTTGGGGGTGCAGCTGTGCTGGGGGGGGAGCTGCTCGTACTGGGAGGGTACAGTCATGAAACCTACCGGGACACCCACTTGATCCATGCCTACCAGCCAGGCACCCGGCGCTGGATCACCCGGGGCACCTTACCCCATGCCTATACTGACCTCCAGGCTTGTGTCCTCACCGTACCCCCTGCCTTGCGTGGGCCCAAGTGCCTTGAGGACAACTCGAGCTCATCTGACACCCCCAATAATACTTAGGGGGTGCTTAAAAGCTCTGCACCCCTTACTGGGATCCCCAAGTAGCATCCATGGGCACCTCTATGGCACAAAAATCACTCCTAGATCCCTTCACCACAATGGGTTCCCCCTGTGGTTTCCAGCAACCCCCTCACCCCCAGGGTACGTGCCCTAGACTGTGAGGACCCCGTGGGACACAAAGACTCCCCACAGTGTAACCCTGTGCCTCCAGAAATACTCCCCTGCCCTGACCCCCTCACTGGGAGCTGGGAATCCCCCAATTTCCCCCCACACTTGGGTTGAATAAAAGTAGCTCCTGAACTGCCCACCTGGGTCTTGTGGTTTCTGCTGGGAAGCCCAGACATCCAGGTGCTTCTCGCAAGGAACGGGAGCAGAAGACCAATGGTCTGAGTGTCCTGGATGGGTGGTGTGGGGGACCAGGATTGCCTGGATTCCTGGGTCCCCTGGGAAGCAGTGGAGGGCACCGGGATTGAGGGCATTAGGGCTCTGGGTGCCTGCGTTCATTGGGCATGGGGGAGGGTGTGCGTGTGTTTCAGGATTGAGAGGCATCTTGGGGTGCGTGGGGGATCCTGAGGGAATAGGAGGGTCCTGGGGGTACCAGGGTTTTGGAGTAGATGGGGGGCACTGTGGGGTCCTGGGGGCTTTGTGGTTCCTGGGTGGTTCTGGGAGGTCTTGGCTTCCTGGAGTGACCTGGAGTGCTTGTGTGGAGAGGTGGGAGAATCCTAGGGAGGACTTGCAAAGAGATGTGGAGGCAATGGGGATTCTGGGAGATACTGGGGTACCAGTGGTACCTTTAGGGAGGGAATTGAGGGTCCTAGGATGTGTAAGGGAGGGTGCAGGTTCTCATGGCTCCCCAAACCAGTATTTTAGATGTGGTTTAATGAGCGCTGAGCAGAGGGGAATAATCACTTCCCTCGGTCTACTGGCCATGCTCTTGTTAACCCAGCCCAGGCTTCTGTTGCTCTGTCTTTGCTGCCAGGATGCGTGTCTGGATCTTGTTCACCTTTCTGTCGATGAAGACACACAGGTCCTTTTCCATAGCTCTGCTCCCCAGCCAGTCGGTCCCCCACCAGCACTGCTGTGGTCTTTCTTCCAAGGCACAGGACTTTGCATTTGTCCTTGTTGACTTTCATCAGGTTTCTGTCAACCCAATTTCTCCAGGGCAAACGGTGCTCCCTGAAGGGTGGTCCTGTTGGAAGCGTACGAACTGATCCCTCCCAACCTGGTGGCATCTACCAACGTGATAAAAGCACACTCGGTCACATCCTCCATGGCATTCATAAAGACGTTAAATAAAAGTTTCCGGCACAGCCCCATGGGGTACTCCACACGTTACCAGCATCCAGGTGGAGCATGCTCCCTTAACCCCTGGTCCTGACCTTCACGCGTCTTTTTACCTGTCCAATTCTCCAGTCATTCGGAGCTTGATAGCCTAACTTGGATGCCATGACATTGTGGGAGAAGCATCAAAAGGAAGTCAAAGCTCCTGGAGAGGTGAGAGCTGATGCATGCTGGCCCACCACAGAGCCCAAGCACAAGAATGTGAGAAACAGCACCGTTACAAAGTAAGAAAAGGTCTCCTTAACCACCAACATTGCTATGTAAGAGCAGAGGGGGTGAAAAATGTCCCAGGATGTAGTAAAAGTATGTGATAAAGGAAATAAAAAGGGCTCTCTGGGTCTTCCCAAGGCCACCCATGTGTCCTTTGGATGCTCTGAGGGTCTCTTGGGCTGTTGCAGTCACCTCTAGAGCTGTTCAGAAGGATTCTGGGTCAAATTTGGGGTCTCTGGGGCTGTTCCTGTTGTCCCAGGAAAGAGGGAGAGAGTATGGTGGGGTCAGAGGACAGCACCAACTCACGGATGAATGCTTGCTTACAAACACAGAGCTTGCATGGCCACAGACGCGCTAGCACACGGGAGCTGGACTGGCAGCCCCAGCTGGCCGAGCACAGGCACATGTACCCTTCTGTGGACCAATTAATTAATCCAGCAGAAGGCCTGCTGACCCATGGTAGCTGGGCAATACATTTGGGACAGAACAGGAGCAACATTTGAGACTGCAAGGGCGATTCAGATGTTCACTGCATTTGTGCACTGCTGCTGGGGCTTGCTTTTCCCCCCCTGCCGATGACAACGTCTGTCTCCTTCTCACACCTCCCAAAATCTTTTGGTGACTTCTGCAAAGGTGGTCACAAAGTTTGGCCAACCCCTGGCTATTTTGTCCTAGTGTCATCCCTTACAAGTCACTTCCATTGCCCTCTGAAGCCTTCTGCCCTCCTCCCCCCATTTCCAGCCATCCCATGATGGATCATGGAGATGCATCGACACCGTTTCCCGAACTTATTACATGGCAGTGGGCGATGCCTTGGGATACTCTTCCCATGTGATTCAAGCTCACAGTGAAGGATCATCACAGTGAAGTGCCCAGGTGGCCAAAAAGGCCAAGGGCATCCTGGCTTGTATCAGGAGTGGTGTGGCCAGCAGGAGCA
>NW_009259692.1:101738-105835 GCF_000687185.1 Egretta garzetta | reverse complement strand
GGCAGAGGCGGTGCTGAGGGCCAGGGTTTGGGGGTGGGATGGCAGGGGTAGGGGAACGGTTGGGCTTTTCCAACCTCAATGATTCTGTGGTTTTATGATTCTATGAGCATACATTTGCAACAAAAGCCAGGAAGCTGGATAGAAGAGGACTTTCCCTCTCTATCTTCACTGTTCCAAGTACTGAAGACAATTTTGTCATTCACTGTACCCTGCCAGGACTGTGGGAAGTCCAATGAAATGAAACTACCACCCATTTGAAATTCAGGCAAAGAGAATATTTATTCTGTGATTAGCAGCCTGGCAGGGAGTTGAAAGCAGAGCGTGTCGTTAGTGCAGCATTCAAACAGAAGCAGTTGGGACACAGAGTAAGCTCTGCTTTCCCACCCTCACCCCGAAAGCAGGCAGTGTCAGCCCCAAACTATCCCTGACCCATTCAGGACATCTTCTTCCCCTGTCACGTACCCAAGTAATTATTTCAGATCTAGAAAACTCAGCATGTCTGAGAGTAACAGCAGGGAAAAGAGCTGGATGGCTTCCCCCTGGGCAAGCAGAACTTCCTGTGTAAAACAAGGGTACGTGAAGCAAAGCCATAATTCTCCATCTTTTTCTCTGAATATACAGAAGTGTTTAGAAGGTGTTGCCAGCATATTTCACTCTAACATCACCTTGACACCCCTGTCCAGATGGTAAGCAGAAGGCGTCCTCAGGGAGCTGAGGTTTGTGACCATCAGCTTCCTGGAGAAAGACCTGAACTACTCATTCAGAGGCCTGTGGTGGACCCACAACTCCTTCGTGGTGCGGAAGGAGGAACATGCAGGAGAACTATGCTGTATCCCTAGGTCTTTAATCGTGCAGTAAGTGACCTCAGGGCACAACTCTACTTCCTTGATGGTACAGAATGTGGGGCTCTGGTGGGGGCTTTTGAAGCTGCTGAGATCCATCACAGGGCTTCCTGTCGACTCCCCCCACCTCGGCAGCAGACCCTGCACCTCTTGGGTCTGCCGGGACTTGTGCCGTCCCACCAGAAACATCCACGCCAGCCAGCCTGCTAGAGCCAGCATGGTCAGGACCAGCAGAACCAAGGAGGCCAGGTAGAGCACCCAGTGCAATAGGCAGCAATGCCTCAGCACCCACTGTCCCCCCTGCGGACCCTCCCCACCTGCCCGCGAGGCCAGTACTGGAGTGGAGCATGGGCAGAGGGGGAGAGGTGGAGGTGGAGGAGAAGGTGCAGGATGGGTGAAGTGTGTGGTGTCCAGGGGAGCTAGTGGTGTTGGGGCATGAGTGGAAAGCATGGTGGTGGAGACCACCGATGTCGTTGATGTCAGAGGAGGAGATGAAGATCCAATCATGGAAGAGGCCTCTAGCATGGCAGTAGAAGCCAATGCCACAGAGGTAGTGGAAAACGTGCCAGTAGCCACCATGGGAATGGCATAGGTGTTGGTAGTGTTGGCGGAAAAGGTGGTTTGAGGATGGCTGGTGCTCATAGTGGTTGGCAGTGAGGTGGTGGAGATGAGGGCAGTGCTGGTGGGAGCAGCAGTGAGGATGGCAGCAGGGCTGGGGGTCTGTGCAGGTGTGATGGTGATCGTGGTAGCTTTCTCCATCGTTTCTTCCTCATCATAGTTTTCATCCTCTTCCTCATCTGCATCTCCCACATTGCCGCAGTTGTTGGGCTTGAAGTGGATGATAGGCTTCCGCAAATGCTCAGGGGGGCTGCTGCACAGCACCTTCTCAGGGGCAACCTCCACCTTTGTCTTCTCCAGGCCCCGTTCTGGCTGGTAGACACTTCCTTCATTCTGCCTGATCCAGTTCCGCAGGTAGCGCAGGTCGCAGTCACAATGCCAGCGGTTCTCAGTGAGGAAGATGTATGCGAAGAGGTGGTCCTGGGGGAAGAAGTTGGTGGGCAGGGTCCGCAGGTGGTTCCCTGAGAGCCAGAGGGTTTCCAACGCTTTCAGATCCTGCAGCAGCTCCTTGGGGAGCTCCTCCAGGAGGTTGTCTGAGATGTCCAAGTCCTTGAGTGCCTTCAGCCCCTTGAAGGCGTCCTGGGGCAGCGTCTGCAGCTGGTTCCCTCGCAGGTCCAGGTCCTGCAGCTGTGGCACAGCGAGGAAAGCCCCCGGGGCCAGCGTCACCAGGCTGTTGTGGGCCACGGCCAGGAGGGTCAGCGCGGGGAAGCCCTGCAGGTCGGGCAGGGCCCCCAGCCCGTTGCGGGAGAGGACCAGCTCCTTCAGGGTCGGCAGCGAGGTCCCGGTGTGCAGAGCCACCAGCCCATTGTCGGCCAGGTCAAGGTCCTGCAGCTGGGTGAGGTTCAGGAAGGCGTCCATGGAGAGGGACGCCAGTTGGTTGTCATTGAGCAGCAGGATGCCCGTGTCCACGGGCAGGTCCTGGGGCACCGCGCTGAGGGCCTGCCCCGTGCAGTTCACCGCCAGGAGGTCCTTGACCTTGTTCATCTCCGTTGGGCAGGGCTGGCCTGGGTCGGTAGTGCCGGCTGCGGGCAGCAGGGCCGGGAGGATGAGTGGGAGCAGGGCAAGGACCCGCATGGCCTGGAGGGGAGAGCCGGGAGGTGTGGGCACAGGCAGGCATGCACCTACACGTCGCCTTTCTTCCCGCGCAAGCACCGTTCGCAGCAGACCTGGCATCTCCCACCAGACCCTCTGGGAGCCCTCCGAGCCCCGCAGCTCCTCCCTTGAAGGGTGAAAGGGAGAGATGAGTCCCACACCTATTGCCAGCGCCCACCCCGTCATCTCATCCCTGGAGGGCAGCAGGCTCAGCACGGCGTCACCACCTCTGCCCTTTGCTCACCTCATCCTCCTCCGTGGGAGGGAGACCCTGGCTCACGTGCCTCCTCACGGCGGTGCCGGCTCCGCCGGGGTGGCATGGCTGCCCTCACCGCTGCAAAAGCCGTGGCTCTGCAGTGTTCACGTCCCTGCACACCCAGCCCAGCCCAGCCCAGCAAAGCCGTGTGCTGGCAGAGGCTCCTGAGCATACGCTCTTACCCAATGCCAGCAGAGCCCTCTGCTTGATTTGGGTTCACAAGGCAGGGGCAGGAATCATGGGAGAAGAGCTTCCCATGCGCAGACGTGGCTCCCCCAAGTGCCCGGCCCCTGATGGACACCGCTTCCCTGGGACTCACCCGTGGACCCTCCAGCGTTTGCTCTCCTGCCACGTTGCCTCCCTCCTGCCCGAGGACCAGGCGCTGCTCTGGCAGCAGTGCCAGCGGTGGGGCTGCCCGGGCCCTCTTATCAGCACACACAGCTTTGGGAAGGGAGCTGTGGCTTCCTGAGCAGCCAACCCCATCTCCTGTCCTTCAGCACAGCCCTGGCTTTATCTGCGCTGCCACACCACCATCTCCATGGAAGAGTCTCAACCAGAGGTGGGCTCCGTAATTTCTTGCCTCTGCACAGCAGAGGAGGGAGGGTTGCACCTAGGAGGAGCCCTTGCATTGCCCCCTTCTCCCCCCAGGCCGCATCTTTTTACATCCCGGGAAAAGGGTCCCTTGCACAAATGTCTGCCCCTTCCTCCGCTTCAAGGCAGCTCGTTCTCAGCCCGCTCTGGGCTTGATCCTTGAGACGCCTCAACCTGGGGACCGCAGCCTGGTTGGCACACCAGTGAGAAACAGTTCCTGCCCGTTACCTTGGCTGGTTGTTCGCGGTGTAGGCGAGGGATCCTTTCTTTCTGGCTTGCCAGGAAAAACAGGGATGGCTTTTCTGGAGAGCTGAGAGGCAGCTTTAACATCTGTGGGAGAAGCCGCAGCACAGACCAGGCAAGGAGATTAGAGGCAGAGGAAGGAGCTCGGTTTTGCAGTTCCTCCTGCTGCCTGTTGCTGCAGCCAGGCTGTCTCCGCTTGCCAGGTCACTGCAGAGCATCTGGGGCTGCCTGGCTGCAGGGTCACCCCCAAGCTGCAGGGTCACCCCCAAGCTGCAGGGTCACCCCCAAGCTGCAGGGTCACCCCCAAGCTGCAGGGTCACCCCCAAGCTGCAGGGTCACCCCCAAGCTGCAGGGAGAAACTCTACGGAGGAAGGGAGATAGATTCTGGTTTGCTACTCGTTCTCCATTCTGTGGATTGTGGTGGGGCCGGCCCAGCCCGCCGCTAAGGACACCCC
>NW_009259692.1:97403-101642 GCF_000687185.1 Egretta garzetta | reverse complement strand
CCCACCCAGCAGCTAGGTCCCCCCCAGCCGCTCGCCCACGGCCGCTATAGCAGGATGGGGGAGAGAAACAGAAAAGCAAAAGTGAGAAAAAACCCAAACCCTCTGTGGGTCAAGCTAAAGGCAGTTTAATGAGTGAGGGAACGCGAGAGAGGAGAAAAGCGATGCAGAAGGGTTCACTCGCTGTGTCCCACCAGCAGATTGACGCCCAGCCAGTCCTCAAGCCACGGTACCTTGGAACAACTTCCCCCCCGCCCCCGCCGAGTTTTCTTGCTGAGCATAATGCTACCTGGTATGGAATGTCCCTCTGGCCCACGGGGTCGGCTGTCCCGCCTGTGTCCTCGCCCCCTCTCACCCCCAGCCCCCTCGCTGCAGCCGCAGTTCAGCTCAGCTTGCAGGAAGAGGCTGGAGGCAGCAGCAGGGGCAAAACCTGGGGTCTGGTTTTTGGCTCTGCGTCAGTGATTTCCAACAGAAAGCAGGGGACAGGAAGGGAGACAGCCAATGTAGCCCTGGCCTTCTCTTTGGATCCCAGGGATTAAGCCTGCAGGAGGTTTCCCCCCTCCACAGCACTACTCTCACCCTCACCCTGGACCTACAGCATCCCCCACGACACCACCAGTCGGTCTTCCACGCCACAGCCCCACAGCCCTTATCATTGCTTCTGCCTCTTTGTCTCCCTTTTCCAGGTGGATGAATGCAGTAGGACACTGTGAACGTTCACAGGTCCTTCTCCCCCCTGCTTCACCCCCTGAAGGAGAAGGAGCAGAAGACCCAAGCAGTCCACTGCGACAAGCCCTGCTGAAGGGGAAGGGGCATTGCCGTACCGGAGGAGAGGGGTGCACAGGTCAGGAGTCATCTGCAGGCACATTCTGCCCATGGCTGGTTATGAGCAGTGAGGAGGAGGCCAGGAATGATCCTGGGGTTCTGACATCCAGGTGGGGAGAGCAAAGGAGCGGGGACGGTGTCTTCTTGCTGAACCTGCTCTCCTCAGGTGAAGGCAAGAGGGGGATGAGGGTTACATCAGCCATCCTGCTAGCAAGGGTGCTTTTGCCCCGCGTTTGCAGTCCACTCTTTCATTTCTGTCCTAGCTTCACCTTTTTGTCCAGCCCATCAGCTTCCTCCCCTGCTCCAGAGCCTGTTCCCACATCCCAGGGGTCAATCTCCCAAGACGTTGTTGCCCCAACCTTGACTCCACCCGCAGACTCTTTCGAGTGGCTGTTTGGAGGGAACAAGGTGATCCAGGCTGTTTCCCACTTCCTTTAGCACCTCACCAACACCATATGTGATGCTGGGAAACAGAATCATAGAACATTTTGGGTGGGAAGGGACCCCTAGAGCCCATCCAGCCCAGCCCCCCTGCAGGGAGCAGGGACACCTTGAACCACATCAGGTTGCTCACAGCCCCCTCCAACCTGGCCTGGAATGTTCCCAGGGATGGGGCCTCCACCCCATCTCTGGGCAACCCCTGCCAGGGTTTCACCACCGCCAGGATTTCACCACCCTCACTGGAAAGAATTTCTTCCTTAGGTCCAGTCTAAACCTACCCTGGTTTAGTTTAAAGCCACCACCCCTTGTCCTGTCCCAGCTGGCCCTGCTAGAAAGATTTTCCCCGTCTTTCCTCTGGGCCTCCTTTAAACCCTGAACGGCTGCAATCAGTTCTGCCCGCACCTTCCCTTCTCCAGGCTGAACATGTCCAGCTTTTCATCCCCCAGCACCCCCAAGTCCCTCTGGGCAGGGCTGCTCTCCATCCCTTCATCCCCCTGCCTGTATGGATACCCACCTCTCCCACTTGTCCAGGACTCTTTGGATGCCATCCCTGTCCTGCTGGTGTGTCAACGGCACCGCTCAGCTTGGGGTCATCTGCAAACTTGCTGAGGGTGCACTCGATCTCGCTGTCTGTGTCATTGATGAAGATATTAAACAGCACTGGTCCCAGTAAGGACCGCTGGGGGATACCACTTGTCACCGGTCTCCATTTGGATATGGAGCCATTGACCACTACCCTCTGGATGCGACCACTCCACCAATTCCTCATCCACCGAAGAGTCCGCCCAGCAAATCCCTGTCTCCCCAATTTAGAGAGCAGGAAGCAGATCGTGAGGTGATGGTGCCTGCAGGGCATAGAAACATGCAACAGCGTCGGCCCTGGCTTGAGGAGCACGGTGCTCCTTCTCCAGTGCAGAAAGGAGGGTCCATATCGTCACCTTCCCACTGGCCTTTTTTGGGACATGGTGTTGTGGTTTAATCCCGGCCAGCAACTCAGCCCCTCACAGCCGCTCGCTCGCTGCCCCCTCGCTGGGATGGGGGGGAGGATTGGAGGGTAAAAAGTGAGGAAACTCATGGGCTGAGATAAAGACAGTTTAATAGGGAAAGCAAAATCAGGCAGGCGGGTGCTCAGCCATCCCCAGGACAGCCGGGCTCCGTCCCACGTAACGGTGACTTGGGCAGACAAACGCCATCGCTCCCAACGTCCCCCCCTTCCTCCTTCTTCCCCCAGCTCCATACGCTGAGCATGACGCCATACGGCGTGGGATACCCCTGGGGTCACTTGGGGTCAGCTGTCCCGGCCGTGCCCCCTCCCAGCTTCTCGCTGGCAGAGCAGGGGAAGCTGCAAAGTCCGTGACTGGTGTAAGCCCTGCTGGGCGACAACTGAAGCGTCACTTGCGTTCTCAACATTCTTCTCACACTAAATCCAAACCACAGCGCTCTCCCAGCTGCCAGGAAGAAATCTGTGGAAGTGTTGTTCAACAGGGAACCATTCTGAGATACGTCCAACTATTACCCCAGAACCAAGGGAAGACTCTTTTCCCCTCGAATGATGCCAGTGGAAATATGAAGACGGGAATCTTTTTGTCAACAATGAAAAATGCCACCCACCCCTCTTCATAATCCAGAGAGACCCGGATCCGCTTGGGAGTCCGGATTTCCGGAAAGGGAGTGCGCTCAGGGGACGTGAGAGCTTGGAAGGGCCCTCCCTGCTGCCCCACTGCCCAGATGCCCTCCTCCGGTTTAAACTCAATCTCGTCCTCCCTGTTCACATCTTCTCTACAGACCCCCACGAACCATCCTCCTTTACCCGCCACCTCCACGTCCCAGTAGTATCTTCCCGAACTGAAGCCTTTACAGCCCAGCACGCAGCGCGATCGTTTAAATCTCTCAGGGTTGTCGAGGACGTGCTGTGTCATTTCTATGCAGTACACACTTGTGCAGTCTTCAGACAGTAAAAGGTTGCAGTGGGCTGTGTCTGAATCCAGAACCACCGTCACTGCAGGAGAGACGGAGGCAACGCATCAGGGCAGAGCTCACCCCAGGAGAGGTCTTTGCTGGGGCTGCATAAGGAAGAAGAAAAAGGGTGCAAGCGATAGCTGGCAGACTGTGGGATGGGAGGCTGCACAAGGTACCGATACGGTGCAAGGAAGAGAAAATGAGGCAGAGGGCTGATATCTAGCAGAGAGGGAAGAGGATCGCCAGCAGAGCTCCACGCTGAAGAAGGTCCCACGTCTCTAAAACATGGCCAGCACTGCCCACTGAGGACCAAGGCCTCTCCAGATTTGCCTGGAACTTGGGCGTGCACCAAAAGAGCCAGGGGTCTGAGTGTTGCACTTCCTCCTGCAAAGCGAGGGTTGGCAGAAGCATCCCTGGTCCCACCAGCATCACCGCGGGAGGGGAGCTGCCAGGAAGGGAAATGAAAGCGGGGAAGATGATCCAGCACCCTGGAAGACCAAACTTCATTTACCTGCTGTTATAGGCACTGCATGTCTTCTCCACGCTTTAAAAAAAGAACACAAGAAAGCAGAGATGAGAGGTAATCTGAACAGACTCGTGCTGCCTTAGCGCAGGATAATGCTCTGCCCGTGTAGCTGCACGGTTTCTGAATTGTTGCTAGAGTGGTGACTTACAGAAGGATTACAGGGAATAGCTTAAACACTTAAAAAGCTTAAGAACTCTTAGAGAGCAGAGGAAAACAACATTTTGGAAATGAGTTCCGTATTGGCTACCCCTGCCTTTCCCAGAAGGACAACCAGAACCAGGGCATAGATGCAAAACCCAGGTGAGGAAACGGCCCAGCTGAAAAGGCTCCCAGGTAGGAAGGGGAATGATACTCACCAAGTTCTTGAGCTTGCTTCTCTGAAAAAGAAGACAAAGCAGCAGACATGGGTGGTGGGATACAGATTTGGGCATAGCCTCTCCCGTAACCGCCCGCACAGGCAGGAGGGCGGGCTTCCGCCCACCGGGGGGAGG
>NW_009259692.1:95672-97305 GCF_000687185.1 Egretta garzetta | reverse complement strand
GAGAGCCCTTTGAAAAGCAGAGGTCACTGGCAGCACAATATCTCTTCACGCTTTCCTTGGTTCTGCAATGGTTTTCCTTCCAATTGCAACAGCATTTCAGCATTTCAGCATTTTATAAACTAATTGCACAGCTTTCTAGAGCTGCTAGCCAAGCTATTTCCCTCCCCATTTCTCTCCCAGAAATGTACCCCACAAATTCTTCCGTTTGATGACCTCTAGGGGTCCCTTCCAACCCAAAACATTCTATGATTCTATGATTCTATGAATTCCTGGAAAATGGGAAGCAAAGCTTACCTATTTCTTTCTCCTGCTTTCCTGGGAAGGAGAGAAAGAAACATAAATAAGTTCAAAGCCCACCCCTTCCAAAGAGCGGTGATCAAAGCACAGCAGGAGTTACAGCCATCGCAAGGCAGAAAGGCCGCGGGGTCTGGAAGCGCTGCAGCGCGTGCACGACCCACCGGCTCCGTCCCCTTTTGGCAGCACAGAGAGGATTTCAGGTGCCTTTCTTCCTCTCTGTTACTTACCCTTTAGACCCCTTTCAGCGGCCTGTGAGAGGAAAGGAAGCCCTGCCAGGCCCCCAAAACTGCCAGGGCTCCATTTCTGCGGGCAGAGCCCACCCTGGCTGGGGCAGAGGAACCCTTGGCTCACGCTGCTTTAATCCCCACTTCCTTCCTTGATAGCCTTTGGTTGGAGATGCAACCTTTCCTGTCTCACCAGCAATTAAACCCCTGGGTCTTTTAGTTCCCTGGCACCGCACGTGTGCCTGAGACACCGAGACAAGACTCTGGGAGCACCCCGGCATTTCCCAAGCCCACTCGTCGGTCAAACCCAGCGGCAGATGAACAGGACAGCGCCCAGCCCCCTTCCCCAAACACCGCGCCAGGGCCATACCTTTAACTATATATAGATAAACAGCCAAAATAAGGAGGGCGACCACCGCAACCAGCACGACACCCAGGGCGATCATCCAAGGACGGGCGTTTTGGAAAAAGGGATCTGGAAAACAAAATTCCCACAGGGACTGGGTTACTCTGCAAGCAGCGCTGGGAAGCAGATGATTTCTGTTTCATACCAGCTCATCCCAAGCCGGTCTGAGTCCCATCGAGGGTGAAGATCAGCTCCTGACTGTACTCCGCAATCCGACAAAAGGTAATATTAAGAAAAAAGTCCATGTTGGCAATTCAGCACTTGCCTGAGGCTGATGATGTTTTGTCTTCAGACGTGGTGGGGGATTTTTAGTGGGAAAATGAACTTCTAAGCAAATAATTTCTAGTTAAATCATGCTTTCTTCTCCTCTGGGAAAAATGTGTATGTCACTAGGCAAAGGTTGTTGGTTGGCAAATGTGAGGCCCAGCTACAAGAAGGGCCGGCAGGAGGATCCGGGGAGCTGCAGGCCTGTCAGCCTGACCTGGGCACGGGGAAGGTGATGGCGCCGTTCATCCTGAGCACGCTCGCCGGGCACGGGCAGGAAAACCAGGGGATCTTTATCCATGATCTGGGCAAGGGGATCGAGGGCACCCCCAGTCCGTTTGCAGATGGCACCGAGCTGGGCGGGAGTGTGGGTCTGCTGGGGGGAGGAGGGCTCTGCAGGGGGACCTGGCCAGGCTGGAGCCATGGGCCCAGCCCAATGGGG
>NW_009259692.1:93503-94243 GCF_000687185.1 Egretta garzetta | reverse complement strand
AAGCAGGTGTAGCTCCCTCTGTCAGACAGTTGGACATGGAAAATTTTCAAGTCCACGTGGCCCTTGTTGAGGCCGTCCTTCAGCAGCTCGGTGCGCCCTCGGTATTGAGGCATCTGCTCCCCATACTGGTCCTGGCCCCCCTTGTAGCGATGCACAAAGGGCGATACGTTTTCCCGAAACCAGATCACGTCCAAGTCCCGCGCAGTCTGCTCCAGGGAGTAGCGGCAGGGGGAAACCCCGGCCCCCCCCCCCGGCCCGCGGGACGGCTGCTGCTCCGAGCGGTTCGTGTGCTGCCATGCCGTGCCATCGCGTTGGGAGCGTAACCGTGCCGGGGGAGCGGAGGCATTGAGGGGAGGGCGGGGAGAGGGACCCCTGCCATGCAGCACTGTGAGCGGGCTGGGGCCAGGCCACTGCCCCTTCCCTGTCCTGCGCTGCCGTCAAAGTTCTTCAGATCCCTAAAAGACAATTTGTCCTCAAGGGGGCAAAGTGCTGCCCCTGGTGCTCAGGGTGGGGAGAAAGCAGCACAAAGGAGGAGGGAAGCGGCTGGAAGGTTTCTGGGTGGTTGCCTGGAGAAGCAGACAAGGCGGGCACACATAAAACTCCAATATCCTCAGCTATTTGCACCTGTTACAGGAGAAATAAAACCGTCTCGGGTGCATCTGGGCATCTTTCCCCAGGGAAAGTGGGGAGGGAAATGGCAGCAGACTATGATCAAGTCATCAGCATCGTCTGATTTCCAC
>NW_009259692.1:92465-93483 GCF_000687185.1 Egretta garzetta | reverse complement strand
TATTTTTTGGCAAGCGGACTTTCAAGCCCGCTGTGCTACTGCATCCTTTTGCCAGTTCTGCCTGGAAGAAGCTGCTTCAGGTCAGCAGACTGACAGAAAAAGAGCCCAGACTATTTTTTTCAATGTTTCTTGTGTTTGTTGCCGCTTCCCTTCAGTGAATTACAGCCCGGCAAAGCGATGGCGTGCAGGGAACGTGCTGGGCCCAGGGAAAGTGGGGAGGGAAATGGCAGCAGACTATGATCAAGTCATCAGCATCGTCTGATCTCCACCTGGGTTCAGCGAGGCTGTGCCAATGCCTGTGCTGACATGGCCGGAGGAATAATCCAGGATCCAGAGGGATGCTGGTGCTCTCAGAGGGGGACAAGGTTTATGGCAAAGGGCCCGACCCTGCTCGGTGCTCTGCCGTTGACGGGGAGCAGCCGCCCTGGCAGCCGGGAGGATAGTCAGGCTGGAAGCAAGGCATCAGCAAACGCCGGGGGATCCCTACCTGACTGCAGCTCGTGAACTTGGAAAACCAAACCATAAATGATAAAAGCTGGCAGCGAGCAGCGGCGGTGGAAACCGGAGAGCATCCTCTTCACTGCTGCACAACCTGGAGATGGGGAAGGAGGGGGAAAGGGCACAAGGGAGGAGAAACAGGGGAATACAAAAACAGTCGTAGGAATTTCCCACGGGGAAGCAGAGGACAAGCTGCAACATCTCCTCCAATTCCAGGAAAAAGCGGCAGTTGTTTTAATACGGAGCCCTTGCTTTTCTTACCCAGCCCCAAGAAAGAGAGGTGGGAAGGAAGGGATGGGAGGAGAAGGAGAAACCCAGAGCGAAGGCACGCAGAGCTGGGGCTGCGCACGCCTCCTCCGGGACACATTTGGGCATCCTCTGGCAGTGCGTCCCCTGCCACCGCACCCAGGGCGGGAGGAGGTCTCAGACCAGGGAAAGCAAAATAACGGGGACACAATTCCCCCCCCAGCCAAGGTGGGACCCGGCCCTGCTCTGAGCCCCCAAGAACCCTCTTAGAACC
>NW_009259692.1:85860-90838 GCF_000687185.1 Egretta garzetta | reverse complement strand
CTCCCTGGGCTGCAGGGGCACAGCCTGCCCCACCATGGGCTGCACCAGGGGCTGTGGGGAATCTGCTCCGGTGCCTGGAGCTCCTCCTGCCGCACCGACCTGGGTGGCTGCAGGGCTGCTCCTCTCACGTATCCTCACTCCTCTCTCTGGCTGCTGTCCCACAGAAGGTGTTTTTCCTTCTTAAATATGTTATCCCAGAGGCACTACCACTGTTGCTGATGGGTTTGGCCTTGGCCAGCGGTGGAAATGGGGAAAGCTTCCAGCAGCTTCTCACAGAAGCCACCCCTGTAGCTCCCCCACTACACAACTTTGACATTGGTTGACCCTGCAGATGAGAGGGTCAGGCAGCTCCCACCATGTCATGTCCATGCCAGCGTGCAACAGTGATCCCTGACGGAATAGTCCCTGCCGAGCCAGTCTGTCCCCAGCCTTGCCTTCCCGGGTCCCTGTCCCAGCGCCAGGCTGCAGAGCCATCTGGCAGCAGGTCCCCTTGCACTCTGCTTTATTTTGTGCACATCTGGTGGCTTTCAGAGTGATGTGACAAAGCAGAGTGGGTGCCACCTCCCAAGTTCCCTGCGAGCCGGGGTGAAGCCATTGCCCCTGGGCACATGAAAAGCTGCCTGGAGAATGGAGAGGTGGAATGCAAAGCCCAGAACCCGCTGTCTCCCAATTACCAGCTGAGCAATCAAAGCAACACATGCCCTACAAATATCACCCAATTCATTGGCAGCAGGATGAGTATGGGCAAGCAGAGCCTGGAAGGAGCCAGACCGCTTCCCTCATCACAGCCTGGACACCCAGAGCACGGCCACTGCTCTGTGGCTGGTGTCCCCAAGTGACATCCCACCGGGCTGGAGGTACACATGGTGCCACTGACCCAGGAGAGCTCCGAGCATCCTGCTGCAGGAAGATACAGCCTCTTCCAGCAGTGCAGCAGGCTCTTATCACCCACCCGCAGCTGGGCAAAGGGAGGGGAGCTGTGGCAGACCTTGTGGTGCAAACAGGATGGGGGCACTGCAGGAATGTCAGCAGGGAACTCCCAAATTCAAGAGTTAGATGAGGTTACATGCCCGCCGGCAGCTTCAGGAGGCGGTCGCCAAGAGGAAAGGAGACAGAAGGTCCAGTGGTGTGGTCGCCCCCAGAGGAGTGAAGGTGCTGGACACCCAGCTGTGCTCTCCAGGCCATCCAGCCCCTCCGGACCTGGACCTGCTCACTCAGACAAGCTGGAAATGCTGTGCAAGCCCAGTCCAGCCGTGAGCTCATGAGGGTGTCAGGGGAGTGGAGAGCAGACTGAAGGCCTTCAGACCCATCCAAAATTTCCTTTCCTGGTGTCAGCCTGCAGGTGAGTGCTGGCTGTCTAAAAAGCACCTGAATGTTGTGAGTTTTCCATCATTCCTTCTGCTTCTTTAGCATCTTCAGGTGGTCTTGGAGTTTTGCATTTTCCACTTTCAACAGGGAATCCTGCCTCCCCTCCTGTTGATTTTCTGCAGACTTGCTGGTACCCAGGATGGAGAGAGAAGAGAGGGAGACCCTGGCCAATGAGGTGGAGGAGATGAGTGGAAGAGGTGAGTTTTTAGAAGGGAAGAGCAGGGGGAACTGTCTCCTGTTGAGGAGAAAAATGCATCCTGCTTCTGCTGTGGAAGAGCTATTTAGGGTCAAAGCACCTGGGGCTTGTCCCAGCCTTGTTGTGGGGTTGAGACTTGGTGGCTGCAACACCCCCAGCTGAATTCCTTGTGCTGTAGACCCACCACCACCACCAAAGACACCTGAGCTGCCATGCTTGGCTCCCACCAGTGCCCCCAGAAGGAAAAAGGAACCTGGGGTCTTGGGTCAATGCCTATCATGCTGGTTTGTGCCCAGACGTGCCTGCTTCACTCTCGCAGCATTGGAGGCACCCAGGCTGAGGTGCAGGTGTCTGCAAGGCAGATTTGCACCCATCCACGCAGGTGCATCCTCCTCCCGGAACCTGGGGGTCTTTTCGGCCAGGATGGCATGGAAACTCCTGGATCAGGAGCAGGGGTGGGATCAGGGCAGCACTGAGACTGGGGCCGTCCAGCACAAGGGGGTTTCCCACCCCACGCTGGACATCTCTGGGCAGGGGAAAGGAAATCACCCTGTCTCTTCTCTTGCTGGGGTGGATGCAGCCCCAACGTGCCCCTGGGGCTGCCTGTCCTGAGCAGCTTCTCCTCCTCTGTCCCCAGCTGATGTGACCCTGGACCCAGACACCGCCAACCCCTTCCTCATCCTGGCTGATGACCAGAAAGGCGTGGGACGAGGGGACAAGTGGACCTCGCTGCCCAACAACCCTGAGCGGTTCGACACGGAGCCGTGCGTGCTGGGCAGCCAGGGCTTTGCTGGGGGGAGGCACTGCTGGGAGGTGGAGGTGGCTGAGGGGGGGGACTGGTGGGCTGTGGGGGTGGCCCAGGAGTCTGTCAGGAGGAAGGGAGTCCTCAGTTTTACTCCCCAGGAGGGGATCTGGGCCGTGGGACAGTGGTTTGGACAATACCACGCTTTCACTGACCCCGACTGGACCCCCCTGCACCTTGCCTGCCTCCCCAAGGCCATCCAGGTCTGCCTGGACTTTACAGACGGGCAGGTGGCATTTGCTGATGCTGAAAATGAAGCCCCAATCTTTGCTTTCTGCCTGGCTTCATGTCCCAGGGAGAGGCTACGCCCATGGCTCTGGGTGGGAATGGACTCGTGGCTCAAGCTGAGCCCCTGACATGGAGGGAACGTGGGTAGCAGGGGGAAGGCTGGAAAGGTGAACACCATCATCTTGGGTCTTGGTGCTGGGAACTGGGAGGGTCCTGCATCCTGCCAGCGTCTCCTCGCATGGTTCCTCTGGCCACCAAGTGGACATCTCCAGGACTGGCAGGTCCTGGAGATGGACTCTGCCAAAGAGCCTCCATCATCCCCTCCACCCCACAGCTGGGACTGCAGAGACAAAGGGGGGGGCACAGAGACTGGGTGCATGGAGGAGCTTGGTGCCAGGTGGCCCCGGAGCAGAGAAGCAGCATCGAGTGCCAGGGCACTGCAGAGCTGCTCTGTACAAGGCCATGAAAAATACAGCAGGTTCAAACTCCTTAAAAGGTGCTGGAGTAGCGTCTCTGGCTTATTTTTTTCAATTAAGCTTAATGATTAAGTTAAAAAAACCCAACCAAACACAGATGGCTGCAGGAGCTATGATAACACTTATCTTCCCCATACATTCAAAGCCTCTCCGTGCCTTATTTCCAATCCTCACTGACATGTGCATTAAGCACATTTCTTACAGCAGGGCACTAGTAAAAGCTATAGGGACAGCCAAGGAAGGTAAGCAAGAAATCGAGAAGTGTCTGAAGTCCACAGGCGAGCCAGTTCCCACAGATCTGACTCCTCTGATCTCCCCCCATCAAAGCCTCCTTTTCCTCACACAGAATAGACTGGTTCAGGTGGAAGGGACCTCCAGCGATCACCTAGTCCAGCTGCCTGACCACTTCAGGGCTGACCACAAGTTAAAACTTGTTATTAAGGGTATTGTCCAAACGATTCTCAAAGATCGATGGGCTTGGGGCATCGAAAACCTCTCCAGGAAGCCCGTTCCAGGGCTTGACCACCCCCTCAGTAAAAAAATACTTCTTTATGTCAAGTCTGAACCTCACCTGGCCCAGCTTTGAACCATTACCCAGGGCTCCTGTCCCTGGATCCCAGGGAGAAGGGATCAGCACCTCCCTCTCCATGTCCCCTCCTTGGGAAGCTGCAAAGAGCACCCAGGTCGCCCCTCAGCCTCCTTCTCCCCAGATGAGACAAAACCCAGAGCCCTCAGCCCCTCCCCAGAGGACGTGCCTTCCAGCCGTAGATCTGCTCCAGAGAACTGGCATTTTGGGGAAATGATGCTCAAAGGACATGCTAGGCCTGGAAAATGTGGGGGAGTCCCTGCTCCCAGGGACGTTGCTTTGTCCTCTCCTGCTAACTCCTGCTAGTAGGAGAAAAGGTGAACGTAGGTGAAGGGAAACGTTGCCTGGGTCCAGCCCAGATTTCATCTTCTCCAGCCACATTGCTGGTTGGATCCTCTTAGTACCAACTCAGTTGTCATTCTTGTGGTGGCAGCTGGGCACAGGTAGCAGCATTAAGTCTCCCTGATCTACTCCAGTAGCTGGAAAGAGTTCTACCACTGGGTCAGGCACAGATATCCAGTCCTGGCACTAGGGGATGGGCTCACCAACCTCTCTGGCACTGTCTGGGTGACATCCCATTGGACACTCGTGGGACCAGCAATCAGCAAAGCAACCCAGGGGACTGTCCAAGGAGCCAACCCCAAAACTCATGCTCCTGAGAGAGAACAAAAGAGGGGCAAATCCTGGTCCAAGTGGCTGCCCATACCTTGCTGCCAGCGCGTCCTCAGCTTCTGGTGCCAAAGGGGACATTGTGCCCATGCAGGAGGAGGCAGAACTTACCCCCACCAGGGCCATGGCTCTGCATTTCCTTGAGCACACTGGGAGGAAGGCGAGATCCCACAGCCAGAGCGTGAAGGCAGCTGGGTTAGGGTCTGGGAAGAGCTGGAATCACATCCAGAAGGGCACCATGGGCTTCTGGCCACAGAGCAAGAAGAGGTGGGCTTCACCCTTGAGCAAGCTATGACTTTCACAGATGCTTTTTCACAAACGCCCCCTGCTTGTATTAAGCATCCTAGGAAGAGTTTGTGTTTGTAGCATTTTTTTCTCTTCGCCGTTCTTTGAATCCCTCCCCCCTGCTCCAGCCCCCAACCTCCCTTTCACAGCTCAGCTTTTTCAGCAGAATGGACCTGAGGTGTCAGCAAGGTCTTGTGGGATGGGACTTAATTTCACATTTGTTTGACCAACATTTGAACTTTTTGGTTGTTTATATAACTTTGGTTATTCATATTTTTCACTTCTACCATGCAATGTCACAAATCCTGGCAGTGCTACGAATCAGCAAGTCCCAAACCAGCAATTCGTACAGCCTCTTCCTAAACTTC
>NW_009259692.1:85293-85833 GCF_000687185.1 Egretta garzetta | reverse complement strand
TAGTTCCTTGGCTGAAGAAGATCTAAACCTCTACATTTTTGTTCTAAGAGCCCCATCACAACCAGAGAAACAAATTGAATAGTCAAACGTTGAAGAATTATCGGGTACACTGATCTGTTAAGAAGCAGGGATTATAATTCTACCCACAAAATTATCTGGAGGTGTAAATCCTACTAGCACCTCCCCAAAAGACAAATATTTACTTGTGTTTTCTCAGGCTAACACAAGAATCAAATCAGGCCAACCACAGGGACTAAGACATGGAGGCTGCCCAGGCTTCCAGGCCACAGAGCGTTGGCACCCCATGGCCAGAGGGGCTGCTGAGCAAGGTTTCATCCCCCTTACCCATCTGCCTACTTCCTCAAGGGAAAATATACCATGAGTAGGCACTCCAATGCCACTGCTGTGCCCCCCAGTCCCCCTTGTGGCTCCTGTAAGTAAGGTGTGTCTCCAGAAATGGCCATTCTTCATCCAGAGTCCTGCTCTAAGCCTCTTCCACTGTGGTAGGACCATGGTTGCGGAAGCCCATTGGCCTGCTTT
>NW_009259692.1:82529-85283 GCF_000687185.1 Egretta garzetta | reverse complement strand
AGAGTTTTCACAGCACAGCGCTGTGGTTTGGAGAAGAATGTTGATAACACACAGATGCTTCAGTTGGTGCTGAGCAGGGCTTACACTAAGTCAAGGACTTCCCCTGCTCTGCCAGGGGTACAAGGAGCTGGGAGGGGGCATGGCCAGGACAGCCGACCCCAACTGGCCCAAGGGCTATTCCAGACCATAGGGCGTCATGCCCAGTATAGAAACTGGGGGAGTTGACCGCAGGACAGCGATCGCTGCTCGGAAGGGGCTGGGCATCGGTCAGTGGGTGGTGAGCAATTGCACTGTGCATCTCCTTGTATATTCTCTTACCATTATTTTTATTACTATCGTTATTCTTTTATTAAACTGTCTCTATCTCAACCCACAGGTTTCACTTTTTTCCCCCCCTGAGGGGTGCAGGGGTGAGGGGTGAGCGAGGGGCTGGGCGGTGTTCAGCTGCCCACCGGGTTAAACCACGACACCCATGGATCTCTGCTCCCAGCGAGGCAGTTCCTGCTCTCGGCAGGCAGGCGGGGGCTCGATAGCCTCTGGGGCTCCTGGCAGAAGGTCTGCAGGCTGAGATGGCAGGAGGTCTGTAAGCAGATGGGAGTCCCCAGGGACTGGCCAGATGGGGATGCAGGAAGGCGGGGTGGCCACAGCAGAGTCTCCGTGGAGGGACCCACCTCCTCAGGTCTCAGGACACAGTTTGAGCTGGGTCCCCTTACCCACCCAGAACCAGGGGTGGATTCGCTTCCCTGCAAACACAGCTCGCGGGAAAGTGAAAATCACAGCCTCGCTGTCCACATTGACAAACATCACCTGCCCCCCTGCATGATCCAGACAGACCCGCACCCGCCGGGGGACGGTGCTGGGGAGGACAGGGGTGGGAGATGGGGAAGTGAGAGCCTGGAACTTCTCCTTATACCTCCCCACGGCCCAGATCCCCCCCACGGGGCTCATATCAATCAGTCCCTTTCTCTTCACGGACTCCAGGGCCACCCCCACAGCCCAGCACAACCCATAGGCCACCTCCACCTCCCAGCATGGTCGCCCCGAGTCGAACCCCTCGCAGCCCAGCACACAAGGCCATGGGTCAAATCGCTCTGGGTTGTCAAGCAGGCCCTGCTGTCTGGCTCCCTGCATCACACTTCTCTGGTCTGCTGACAAGACGAGCTGGGACTGAGCCGTGCCTGGATCCAGAGTCACCATCACTGCAGGAGAGAAGACGGGTCCAAGAATGAGGGGGCAGAGATCAGTCCTGGGAAGAGTTTCACCATGCCGGGTCCATGTTTGGTCCTGGCTTGGGTGGAAACCTGGCAATACTTCTCTTCCAGAAGGTGCCTAGCTCAAAACGGGGAGCAGCTCTGTGCCCTGAGCCATGCATGTGAAGATTCACTGTCCCCCAAAACACGTGTTGCCACCCCTTACAACCAGGGCTAATTGGAGGAGGCTCCCCAGCAGAACTCACCTTTTGTGTACGGTCCCTGTGATTCCTCCACGCCTTCCCCGGTGTCAATCAAAGCATCTGAAAGAGAGGTGGAGCCCAGAGGTCACCTCTGACGTCTGGATAACACCACCAACACTAGGAGGTGGTCTGTGGAGACCCAGGGTGGGCAGAGATCCTTCACCCTTCCCTCCCCAGTGCACACACAGCATGCTGCCTGCGCCTGCCAGCTTCTCTGGTTGAAGCAGGAAGGAAGAAACCTAAAGTAGCAGGAGCACAAAAGAATTTTGGGCTACCTAGCACAAGATGGACATGGCCATACTGCAGCACATCCAGAGGGTCACCAGGACAGTTTGAGGAGTTGTGGGATCTTCGTTTCAGGGATATTCAGAACTCAACTGGAGAAAACCCAGAGCAACCCCCACCTAATGGTGCCTGCTTTGAGCAGAGGTTTGGACTAGATGACCCCCAGAGGTCCTTTCCAGCCTAAATTACTCTGCACGATGCCGGGCTCTGCCTGACGGTCATCTCAATCACTTCTTTGGGGATGAGCCTCCTCGTTAGGAGAGTATGAGCTGCAAATCATTTGGGCACATTGGCACATCTGGGACTTGTCCACATTTCTGGCCCACTTCCAACATGGAGCAGGTCTGGAGCACAGACCTGGAGCAGAAAGAGCTGCGGCACCATCGAAGTCAGGCCTTGCACAAAGGGTGTTGAAACGGGTTCACATGCAGAGCAATTTACTCGTGGGCTCCAGAGCTGATGACGTGAACCAACACTAACATTGAGTATTCTTTTGGGGAAAAATAAAAGCAAAGGGAGATCAAGAGAGAGCGGGGAGGAAGGGGGGAACACCCTCCCACTTCAGCTGTCACCTCTCCAGCGTGTCCCCAGGGCAGAACATGCTGCACAAGGGCACTGACCACCCCTTCTTCCCACCCCCGGGATGCTTCTCTCTTCCCCTCCAAGATCCCTCCTTTGTACCTTGGGGTTTTCTTGGCGCCTCCTCGAGCGTGGGAGCTTTTTCTGAGCAGATGCTGGGCTCCTTCAGCTCGTGGCTCATCCACTCCTCTTGCTGGGGTTCTGCCCTCTCACACCTGGAGTCGTACAAGCCACAGCATTTATATCCCTCCCTTAACTCATTCTCCTGTTAGAGCCCGTTGCTAGAGACCACTTTCAGCTGAATCAATACCCTCCAGAGAGTTCATTCCAATTTTTTTTTTTTTTTTTATAAATTATACACCTGCTTGTCTGTATTAGTTTGCAAAAGTCATTTGGCTAAGTCACATCTGAAAGCTGAAAAGTGAAATAGAAGTCTC
>NW_009259692.1:79663-82138 GCF_000687185.1 Egretta garzetta | reverse complement strand
CTGAGGGCCAGGGTTTGGGGGTGGGATGGCAGGGGTAGGGGAGCGGTTGGGCTGGGGGAGCTGAAAGGGCTTTGCCAACCTCAATGATTCTATGATCAACAAGAGGAGAGCGAGCAGGTCTCATTTGCTAGGTCACAACTGTGTCCTGATGCTCTAATTGCCCATTAAATTTCTATTATGAGTGATGGCCCCAGTGCCCCCAGTCACCCTGTCCCTTCAGGGCAAACTTGCATCCAAGTGCTGAAGCCCTGAGCCAAGGGCACTACACCCTGGGCCCTGCCTTAGTGTTGCTACACATCGGTCATGGAGAAACCAACCAGGCTTGTGACTGGAGGCATCAGAAATGAAATGTCCTCCTTGAATCTGTCCCCAGGGATAGACTTTCTTGGTAGAGTCATACTGGTTCATCAGCCTCTGAAAAACTGAAATATGGGGCATCCCTGATATCTGAGGGATCTGGCTTTGTTCTGGGGCAGGAATCTTTGCAACCCCAAGGCAGCCGTGTGATGTAAAGGGGGAAGCACCTCATACCTGCTCAAATCATCACCGGCGTCCTAGAGGGGAGAAAGAAAGAAGCAGCTCAGTGCTACTTATCTGGGACACACATTCCTCACATTCCCCTTCCACAGCGAATGGACACACCAGCAAGGTAAAGCTAATAAATACAATAATCAAGGTAAGATTAGCCCGGTGCGGGTCACTGATCTGCTGGTGCCTCACATGCTGTTTGCTAGGCCAGCGCTGGTGTTTCAGCAGCCCTCACCTGGAGGGAATCCTGTCTTGACAGCCGACACTCCGTCTCCTTGATCAGGCCATCCAGGTAAGTAATCTTCTTGGAGAATTTAGCAGCATTTTCTTTCAGTCTTGTTTTAATCTGCTTCTCCAGCTCCCCCAGCCGAGCCAGCAGCAGGCACTCCTGCTCCTCCAGGTACAGTCGCAGCTGCTTAAATTCGGGTGCAATCTTCTGCCTCTCTGCCGTCACCTTTTCCTTTACAAGCAGAAACAGATCTCTCAAGGGAGGCTGGGACCATGGAAAGGGACAGGCAGCAATTAAAAGCATCCACGGCTTTTGCTTTCTGGTGTGGAGCGTGACTGCGATTCCTGGGGTGCTTATGGTACTGGACACAACAATTCAATCGCCCAGCTCCAAAGGCCAAGAATCAACCTCTCTTCACCCTCCCTGAACAAACTTCCCAGTAGCACTGTGCACCTACCAGATAGTCCTGGCAGATCCATCGCTCCTCCCTCTCCTGTCTCTCCAGTTCCCCTTTCTCTCTTCGGAGGCTCTCCAGCTGCGACTGTATTTGCTCCTGGAAGAAGAGACGTCCTTTAGGAGCCCCCACCACCCACACGTACGCTTTGTGTCCAGTCTGTTCCCTGGGTCGGACAGGAGCAGCCTCCGGCACAGCATCAGCCTCTGGACTCGTGGCTCCGGGATATTCGCGGGTGTCAGCGTGGCTGTGAAAAGCGATGGGGGAACATGCAAGGGAAGAGAACTGGGGAGGAACTGAGGAGGAATAGGCAGAAAGGGGTGTGACAGGGACTGGCCCTAGGTAAAACGGAGCTGGTCTGTGCACTTGTCTGACCCAGCCCTGTGATGGCCGCAGTCTGTCCTACCTTCCCCTTAAAGCCCTTCACTGTCTTTTTGCATCATCTCTCTGTGGGCATGAGGACACGGTGCCAGTTACTGGGGGACTGGCACGAGTGGATTTGCTGGCAGATGGGGGTCAGATGGGGGTGCAGGCACCCCAGGGCTGGGGTCGCAGCTCCTGGAGTCAGTGGGGTCTCAGCGCAGCTGCTGGAGTAGGTGGGGGTCCTGAATGCCGGGAACTGAGCCTGGGAGGGTGCACGTCCCCCAGACCAGCTACTGGGGGGGACCGGTGCGAGTGAGGAGCTCAGCACCAGGAGCTGGAGCGGAACCACAACTCAGCTGCCTGGATAGAATCCCTATGGAGTCAGATGCCAAAAATCAAAACAATATTAAAGACTGATAACAGTCAGCATCACCATGCTGGTCTGGCAGGCAGCAGCACGCAGGGGACACTGGAGGGGCCACCAGGGCAGGAATTATAACGTTCGATATATAAACCGCGCAGCACAGTGCTGAGCGCAGAGTGCCAGTACCCTTTATGAAACCTTGATAAATGTTACACCAAGCTGCAAAACGTGGAAAAGGGAAACTGCAGCAACAGGAAGACATGGGTTAAAAAACAAACAAACAAACAAACAAAACCCAACCAACCAAAAAGGCTCGGAGGGTGCAGTTATGGCGCTGACTCCTTGTAGGGAGCGCGTGGCTTCTGCAAACTGCACACTGGGGAGCTTGCACAGACAGGCATCGCGTTAGCAAAGACCTCCTTAGAAACCCAGAATCACAGAATCATTGAGGTTGGCAAAGCCCTTTCAGCTCCCCCAGCCCAACCGCTCCCCTACCCCTGCCATCCCACCCCCAAACCCTGGCCCTCAGCACCGCCT
>NW_009259692.1:78390-78873 GCF_000687185.1 Egretta garzetta | reverse complement strand
CCGCGGGACCCCGGGGGGCAGAGCACGGCCAGAGGAGGGGGAACACAGCCCCCAGCTCTGCTTCCATCCTGCCCTTACTTAAATTAAACCGGGGGGGGTGTTTAGAGCCAGTTGACTTTAACCCAGAAGGAGCCCCGCTGCCCTCGGCAGGATTTCCCTCCATCGGTCACCCAGCTAACACCCTTCAACCCCCCCTTTCCACAAACCACCTCCCCCTTTTTCCTGTTCCTCCTACACCTGCATTGCCCACAGTGTTGGGGTTTTTTTTTTCCCCTCCTCGCCTTTTCCTCCTTCGCAGGTCGCACAGTTGCGAAGATGAAGTTTCTTGCATTTTTCTGTGGCTGCCCAACGCCCCGCGTCCCCAGGCAGAGGCAGCAGGACCCCGCCGCGATGCTCCGAGCTCCTTTCGGCTCAGCTGCATCCTTCAGCAGCGCTCCCCCCTGTGCTCCGCTCTCCAGCCGACACGGTGGGGCGTGGGGCCCC
>NW_009259692.1:75813-78368 GCF_000687185.1 Egretta garzetta | reverse complement strand
CCCCAGGTTTTTTGCCTTTGGGTGCATTGTTCCTCCCCCCAGCCCCCCCATTTCTTTTGAGTTCACCCAGCTGGTTGGATGCATTTAAATATCAGCAGCGCTGAGAGTATTTGCATGGATCAGCATCCATGGTGTTGATAGCCATTTTGTAGGGGTTTAAAGATACTTAAACAGATTTCCTTGTCTCTTTAAATCTGCTCCTTCCCCTGCCACCAGGATGCATGGACCACTCCTCAGTCTGCAGGGGTCAGACAGGCAGCTGCGGGAATCAGTGAGCCAAAAGCCCTTTGCTGAAAAGGTTTTATCCCCTCCCTGCTAAAGGCAGGGCAGGCACACGAGCAAAACCCTCCCAGTGTCACCCCAAGCAAGTGTTTCCCATGTCAGAGATTTTGCTCTTTGTATTAATCCGCAGCGGCGTGGAAGGCAGAGCCCTGCTGTGTCCCTGCACAACCACAAAGGAGCAAAACCCTGCGGAGATGCTGCAGGAGGTGGCACAGGCTCCCTCAGTGAGGGACTTCACTGCTGGCCACTTGAATCCATAGCAGCCAGTGCCTCCTTACCTGGGTCTGGGACCAGCCCTGCACTCTCTAACATCTCCTCTGGTTCCTCCTCGTAGCTCATGGTTTGCATCTGCGAAAAGAAATTGCATGCACCTGCCCCCAGCCACTTTGGAGCTTTGCTTCTAATTAAACATTTCTCTCTCCTCCTCTCAGTTCCCTCCGGTCCTGTTCCCCAGCTGGGTTTGCAGTGCTGGGATCTGATCCCCCTGGCTCATGTCCAGCTTTTCATCCCCCAGCACCCCCAAGTCCCTCTGGGCAGGGCTGCTCTCCATCCCTTCATCCCCAGCCTGTATGGATACCGGGGGTTGCCCCCACCCAGGGGCAGGACCTTGCACTTGGCCTTGTTGGACCTCATGAGGTTGGCACAGGCCCACCTCTCCTGCTTGTCCAGGTCTCTTTGGATGCCATCCCGTCCTGCTGGCGTGTCAACGGCACCGCTCAGCTTGGGGTCATCTGCAAACTTGCTGAGGGTGCACTCGATCTCACTGTCTGTGTCACTGATGAAGATATTAAACAGCACTGGTCCCAGTACGGACCGCTGGGGGACACCACTCGTCATCAGTGGAAAGCTGTGATCCCCAACAGTTGGTGGCCTGGATCCTCTTCATGGGCATTTTGTGGTTTAGAAGGTGAGAAAAGCTTTAATGGGTTCCTTTTTGCTGTGCCCCCAAAAAAAATTTTTTTTAAAGATCAACTCTTTGGCAGCTGAGTTGGGTAATTGCAGCATTTTGGTGAGAAATACAACAATTTCAGGTAGGACTGCACCACGAGGACTGAAAGTTTAAACTCCTTGTGCAGTTCTGGTGCCACTGCAGGCAGGAGGCTTCAGGAGCACACGGCTCCCTGAAAAGCAAGGCCAGACTAACACGGGTCCTCCAAGGGGGTGCATTTTGGGGACACAGCCTGAGCCAGGAGGTTTTTGTCCCCTACCCAGAGCCTGCGTGGACGCTGCGTCACGGCTGCGACCGAGCAAAGGTGTGGGGCCAGCAGTCAATGGCGCGGCCTCATCGGCCGGTGGCTAGTGGGCAACTCACGAAGCCTGCGGTCCTGTTGGCACCAAGGTGGGGTCTGTGCTGGCAGCAAAGGCAGAGAGGGCATGGATCGGACTGACGCCATCCTCCCTGCTCCAGAGGGAAAGGCTGCAGCGACAGGCAGCGGAGCCACCCCAATAAATGGGGTTTTCCCAGTGCTGGTCTGTATCAGAGACGCTTCGAACACCTCCTGCTCAGATCTGGTGCGTCCTGAATGAAATGAGTGAAAGAATGAAGCCGTCCCTGTTAAAATGTGTCTCCTCCAGGGGTGAGCCCTCTTTCTCTGGGTTTTCTGTTTCTTTTACGCTGTTCTGGTGGCTGCTGCTGCTGCTTTTTCTCCTCATCCCAGGCAGATTCACAGAATCACAGAATGGTTTGGGTGGGAAGGGACCCCCAGAGGTCACCCAGCCCAACCCCCCTGCAGGAGCAGGGACACCTTGAACCACAGCAGGTTGCTCACAGCCCCGGCCAACCTGGCCTGGAATGTTCCCAGGGATGGGGCCTCCACCCCCTCTCTGGGCAACCCCTGCCAGGGTTGCAGCAGTTTTAAAGGACCGTGTGAGCCTTCTCCCCAGGAACACCTCCCCGCGCTCTTTGAAAACATTTCTTTCAATATAAACAAGCCCAGCGCCCTCTTGTCCAGGGAATGGGTCCCATCCAAGCTCTTGCCCAAGGCTAAGGCCCTGTCCAAGGCCTTGGAAACACATTCAGACATTGGTTCTGCAGTGTCTTGAGTGGCACTTTTAATATGCAGCTTAACAATTTCCACCACCCCCCTCTTCAAAAGCGGCGCAGCCTTTCTAACCCAGCTTTGCAAGGCAGGTCCAGCGCCCGCCCCACGGCCAGGGGCTCCGGGCAGGGCCGGGGCTGCAGGAGGTGCTGGGGCTCCTCACCACGCCATGGAAAAGGGACCGATGGGTGCCTGGGTCTCTGCCCCGAGGTGCCAGATCCAGCCCTGGGCAGG
>NW_009259692.1:70235-75787 GCF_000687185.1 Egretta garzetta | reverse complement strand
TGGAGCCACGGCCAGGCCATTCACCGGGGCAGCGGGAGCCTCTGTGGGGCTGCAAGGTGGCAAGCCTGGGGATTGCTCCTGCAGCCCCAAACCCACCCTCTGCAGAGGCCCAAAGGACGCCCTGGGCCCAACCATCGCCTTGCTTGGCTCACGCCAGGGAGGCTTCTGTGTGCAGACAAGAGAAACCTGCCCGTAAATGACAAAAAGCCCTGGGTTTTGTCCACCTTTGGCTCAAACATGAAACCTGCTGCCCCCAGCACCCCGCCTGGGGATTGCTCCTGCAGCCCCAAACCCACCCTCTGCAGAGGCCCAAAGGACGCCCTGGGCCCAACCATCGCCTTGCTTGGCTCACGCCAGGGAGGCTTCTGTGTGCAGACAAGAGAAACCTGCCCGTAAATGACAAAAAGCCCTGGGTTTTGTCCACCTTTGGCTCAAACATGAAACCTGCTGCCCCCAGCGCCCTGGGAAGCCGGCACACCAGGCTGCGCTCTTCAGGCACCCCCACCTCCCCCAGTAACAACGCAGCAGCCCAACGTTTGTCTCACTTTTATTTACATAATTGCACAGCCCATTTCCCCGTGACACTGGAACGTGGAGGGTCAGAGACACTGATTTCCCACATCCACGAGCTGAATGTCTCCTCTGGGAAGGAGGAGGAGACTCAAAGAGTCGCTGTTGGGTTTTGCAGGGGCACATGCAACAACTCCAATTACCGGCAACTACAATAAAGACAACGAAGCTGAGAGCGAAGCCACGGCCGCGCAGCAGCACTGGGCTGGGCCCCAGCTGCCCCCAGCCAGGGACTTCTGGCTTTCACAGTTGCATATTTGGATCAAGAGTGGGTTTCCGAACTGAAACACTGGTTCCATTAAGTCCTTACTAGGGGAACGTGGTGTGGGAGCGCACATCCTTCGTTACCTGCCAGAACGAGACGTGTGGCAAGAGCAAACTCCTGGGAGGCAGCCAGGGCTGGGAAGGGTAAACTAAACCCCCAAATTTTTCTTTGCTGGGAACATCCTGGTGAACACGGGGTTTGCTGGGGAGGGGCTGAAGGAAGGGGAACCCAGGACAAGGCACGGAGCAGCGGTGCAGCACTCACTGCCAAGGGAAGGGGCGCGCGGAGGGGGGCAGCGCCTGCGTGGCAGCTCCCCTGCACAGGCTGGTTTGAAGCAGGACGCTACCGCGGTGCGGGGAGCAGAACCGCAGCGGGGCTGAAGAGGCCTCTCTGCGCCATGGGCATCCGGGAGCTGAGCCATCCCTGCACAACAGGGAGAAGGGAAGGTGCCGTGGCAGAAGGGAAGAGACGGGCAGAGAGGGTGGCAGAGAGGGGAGCAGAGATGCACAACCTGGCCGCGACAGAAGCCGTTCACCCTGTGATCAAAGGAGACCCTCGTGCTCAGAACAGAGACCAGCTCGGACCAAACCTCAGGGGCTGCTGCAAGATGTGCTGGGGTGTCACTGAGCTGCAGGAGAACCCTGGGGCGGGAGGAGAGCAGGCACAGACCAGGCCCCAGGGCTGGAGCAACCCTACTGGGAGAGACAGGGCACTGGCCCCTACTGCTCATCCCACCAGCGACTTACAGCCTAGGGTCAGGGACACGGAAGGAAAAGCCGCCTGCTTTGCAGCTAGAGAGAAGGAGGAATGGCACGTGGTGCTTTGAATTCAAGAACTTACAGGTCTCGATCTAGCAGGGCATCGGACTGATCCACTCAACTTCAGGAAAGGAGCAGAGGGACGCAAGTGTGTGACTGTACCACCACCCGCTGCAAGGACACGGGCGCCTTGGAGCCTGCCTCCTCCCTGCTATCCACCCTCACCACCGCGGGAGGGAGAGCCAAGGCTGCCTCCCAGCTGCTGCACCCACCTCTGGTGGGCAGTGCCGGTGCCGGCGTCTTACGGCCCGCTCCTCTCATGGGGCTCCGGAGAGCACAGCACCAAGCACAGGCATCGTCTGGCAGGGTGGGGAGGCAGCAGAGAGGCGAGGACTAAAGCCAAACTCGGGGAGACCCTCGGCAGATTGGGCACTCCACGACGGAGGGGTTCGCTAGCTGGATGTGCTGGGAACGAAGGAGGAGGAGGAACACTGGCCCTGCAGGAGAAGGGACCCAGAGCCTGTTCTCCGGGAACCAGCGATCTTGGGGTGTTTCTCGAGAGGGGACAAAACAGGCAGGCAGCGTTTTCGGGGATGAGCCAAATCACAGCAGCTCCCCTGGCTGCTGCCGAGGAATGTGCAAACACAGCGCACAGAGACAGCGTCCTGCCGAGCGGCTGCAGTGCAGGGCCTGTCCCCTAAGGTATGGGTGTAACTGGGACTATGAGAGGTCCAGCCTCAGGGTGGTGAAAGGACATCAGCAAACAGAGACTCCAACTCTCACCTTTAGGGGTCAGGAAAGCTCCTTTCTGAATCTTTTAAAAGCAAAAGGCAATGGTGGGTTTAGCTAGGACGAGCCATCACCTCCCACCCTCAGCTCTCCATCTACCTTTGCCAGACACACCAGCAGCCGAGTGCATCCGAGTCCTGGGGATGAGCCAGGATCTGCAAGGAAAGCGTTTTGTGAGATCATGTCTGCACAGGAAAAGGTTTTTCTCATTTTGAAACTTATTTTGAAATTCTCAAAATTACCATACTTTACAATACAAAATGTCTCCATTCAGGATTACGTCATTTTACTCCTTCTGGATTACAATAATTATTAAAAACACACAACTTTCTAGAAAGGACAGAAACACCACGAGAGAGACCAAAGAGTAACGAGAAAGGCTGCTGCAGTATTATCAAAACCAATTTAGTGCAAAGGAGAAGGGGACTTCCACGAACGGCGGGTGAGAAGTGTTCTTTGTACGCTCGTTTGGAGAAAAGGCATCGATTTAACCTCTGAATGAGATCAGGCTGCCAGCTTCTATACTGAAGCTTAGAACATCAACACAAAAGGACTGAAACACAATATGCATGGCCATTAAAAAATAATATTATATATAGATATATATATATATATGGAGATATTTTCCACGTATGGTATTTAGTTATAGGAAAGTGTCCCGTGTTCTGTCGCCTGGCTCTTTTGGGCCATTTCACGTGACAGGCGTTGATTATCAACGTTGTTTGCCATAGTATAAGCACGTGCTGACCGCAGAGTCCCTCCGGGGGGGATGATTGCTTTCTAGTGCCTCCGCAGTTGCCACGTTTCCTGAGCACGCAGGGACACCCGCCCCTCTTTGCTCCTGCCAGCCCCCAAGGGCTGCCCTCGCCCCAGCAGCCACGCGGCGCGGCGGCCGAGGGACGGCTCAGACGGTGGTTTCATCCGCGGTCTTCTTCATGAGCTTGGCAGAGAGGAGGGAGTGGGGCACGGGGTGGGGGCTCCGCGAGGCTGGGATCATCAGGCGGACTTTCTGGTTGGTCCTTCGCCACTCCGAGTACAGCTGGCAGTGGTAGCGGAACGAAACCTGGTGGGCGATAACGCATCGGTCTGGTTACCAAACCCCTGCCACAAGTGCCGGAGCTGCCGAGGGCCGGCGAGACACAGTCACCCATCCGCCCTCTGCATATTCTTTGTCAATCCACCAGCACCCCCTAGCCAAGGGAGACAGCACTGACACTGTTTGGGGCACTGCACGTCCTAAGCCTTTGACGAGGAATCAATTAATTCCTGGTAGCACCAGGCTGAGCGTGGCACAGCCAAAGGGGCCTCCTGGGCAGCTCCGGGACAGAGGGACATGGTTTGCCCAGCTGGGTTTGGGTACCAGGCTGGTGAGATGTGGCGGGGAGGAAGCACAACTCGCCCCTTCACCCTCGCCACGGGCCGAGGCAAGCACCTTGTCTGGGCAAAACGAGGGGGTCTCAACAGGACCAGCCTCAAGTGGCAGAACCCAACCAGCCCCCTCCCACCCCACAGATCCCGGGGGATCTTCTCTGCCCTTTGCAGAAGCCTTCTCTCCTTGGTCTGCAGCAAAAGGACATCAATTGGACTCTTTCTTTCTTTTTTTTCTCTGACAATGCTGTGGCCTGGGAGACTTGTCCACTCGGAGGGAGATGGGAGAGGATGCCAAGGCTGGAGGGGACCTGGCCCAGCCTGGCCCAGCAGCAGGAGCTGGCCCTGCAGTTTCAGAGCAGCCCTGCAAGGGGGAGCTTCGAGCTGTGCCTCCCCAGGGGGCTGGACTCCTCGCTGCGTCCCTTTGCAATCATAAACCACTACGGATTTTCTCGCAGCTCCTGCGGATTCCTTAGCTTTGACATTAAACTTTTCTAGAATTTCTTGGGGAAGGAAAAAAACCAGCATGTACTTCCTTCCTATTTATTTTCCCAGAAATTGTGAGTAAGCAAATGAAATACTGAATCCAGTCAGCCACTCATCAAAACCAAGCCTTCATCCTTCGTAAAAGTACAGGAAACATTTAGCTGGCACGTAGGAAGTACCGGGAAGTACATCTGACCAGGAAAAGTTGGTACTCCTATTATTTTTGGATAGGTCTCAGGCATCTGCTATGACAAACGGAGCTGTGCCACAGCATTGGAGTGATTTCTCATTGATCTGTGCACTCCCTGTTTTCCTGTTGTAGAGGGACAACGGTGGGAATAAGGCTGTTGGCTGATAAACCAGAAGCTATTGCATCTCACGGTGTCTGGGGACAGCGTGTGAACGGGGAGCTGATGGTGCAAGCCCCAAGGAAAGCTCCTGCTCCACAGAGAGGGGCTGCAGCACTGGCCACGGCCTCTCCGGCGGTCCTCACGCTGATCACAGCCATCGCCACCCCCCCACTGAACCCCACAGCCCGTGGTGGCCAGGGGGACCTGCGGCTGAATACGGTAAATGTGAATAAAGGGGCTTCACTTAATGTCCTTCTGTTCAAGAGAGGTGAAGCACAGCAGAATTAGAGCCATTTTAGTCAGGATTTGTTATTTCCACAAAACCACCCCATTTTTCCATTTCCTCCAGATTTCCAGCTCCTCCAGACCAGCCTGGCACAGAGAAGACGGAAACACTTCCTGTATGCTTTCCAATTTTAGCTTGGCTTCCTACAGCAATGAAGCTTGTGCAGCAGCGGAGGCTTTCCTCGCCGGCTCCCCGCGCGCTGCAGTCGCCGAAGATCTGGCAGCAGCACCCACCAGGCACCCCCGCTGCAGGCAGCCCCCACCGCGAAGGCTGCAGCACCAACTCGCCCTCCCCTGGCGCCTGAGCCCGCGCGGGAGAGTTGCAAGGAATGTCCTAACCCCCAGGAAAACCATTAACCCTGAGAGATCGGAGCGTGAGATGGCAGGGAAAATGGGCTGCGGCATTTCTACTGCCCGCAGAGCTGCCAGCTTTTTGGGGTCCCGCTATTTTTCCCCCAGCATCTGCGCCTCTTCCCTTCCCAAAATTGTGCTCCCCAGCAAGCAGATGGAAAAGGCTGACAGGGCATGAGCACACACAGGGCTTGGAAGAGGAGAGCCAAAACCAAGGTCCCAACCCAGAAACCCACCTAGCAACAGAACACGAAAGAACCAAATGGGAAACAGCGGGAAGCCCCTGGCCTGGGAGCCCCGAGGGCTCGGGGGGCGGCAGGGCAGGGAGCG
>NW_009259692.1:69519-70205 GCF_000687185.1 Egretta garzetta | reverse complement strand
GGGGGGCGCTCCCAGATGTGCTACACAGCAAATCCACATCTGCTTTCCGGCTCTTCTGGACTCGCCCCAAGCTGCAAGCTCCTGGCTGCCTAATTCAGCATGTCCAAAAAGATGCAAAGCGAGGCGTCTGCAGGAAGCTCTTTCCTAGCACGGATCAGCTCAACAGCCAGGCAGCGTCAAGTGCAGGTTCCCACCGATCCCCAGCGCCTCCAACCCTGCGAGCGCAGCCGTAGAGCTGGGGTAGTGGGCCCGGGCAGGCTGGCTACCCAGCCTTGGCTCAGGGCTCGACTCCCAAAAGCCCAAAGCCCAGTACGAGACACGAGTCAGAGGTCTCCCCAGGGCCGGAGCGTTCCTTGCGCACACCCTTCTGTGCTACTGACATCTGAAAAATATTGTGTAGGAATTTGTTTAGTTGTGGGCCACAGAGACGGCCAACAGCCAGTCTGCACCTCCTTCAGGCATGGCCAACCTGTGCCGGGCAGCACAAAGCATAGAATCACAGAATCACAGAATCGCTGAGGTTGGCAAAGCCCTTTGAGCTCCCCCAGCCCAACCGTTCCCCTACCCCTGCCATCCCACCCCCAAACCCTGGCCCTCAGCACTGCCTCTGCCCGGCTGTTAAATCCCCCCAGGGCTGGGGACTCGACCCCTTCCCTGGGCAGCCCCTTCCAGTGCCTGACAGCCCC
>NW_009259692.1:57264-69335 GCF_000687185.1 Egretta garzetta | reverse complement strand
CCTGACCCCGGCAGTCGAGGGGCGGCCCCCCCAGTGCCCAGCACAGGGGCACGCTCCCTGCCCTGCTCCTGCTGGCCACACCACTCCTCATCCAAGCCAGGATGCCGCTGGCCCTCTTGGCCACCTGGGCACCCTGCTGGCTCCTCTCCAGCCCCCTGGCGACCAACCCCCCCAGGGCCTTTTCCGCCGGGCAGCTTTCCAGCCGCTCTGCCCCACGCCTGGAGCGCTGCCTGGGGTTGTGGTGACCCCAGGGCAGGACCCAGACATGGAGGGACACGATGGCAGATTATTTAGGGGTGAAACATTTTCCAGATTTTATTTTTCCCCTCAACCACCCGGGTACTATGTTTGTCCTTCTTCTTGTCAATAGGAACAGGAACAACAGCCGGACCACTGCCTGCCCCCAGCCCCAGACCTTCCCACCCAGCCCCAGCCACGCTCGGGCATGTCTGCGCCCAGGTACGTGACACCCCGGGGAACACGGCTCCCACGACAATCTGGAAAGCAGATGATCAGGAAGTGGTTTCTCATTCTCAGCAATAACTTTAGCAGCTCCCATTTGAAGATAATTAAATGGACATGCAAGAGAAAGAGCCCAAGATTTTCTCACAGTGGGGCTGGCCGCGCCGACGCGGTGCGAGCCGGTACGCCCATCTCCCTTTTGAACAGAAAGAAGGCCCTGGGCAGCTGGCACTTACCAGTGTCCAAAGGACGTAGATTGTGAAAAGTGCTATCGTTAGTGCTATGAGTCCGATGGCCTCCAGTCGGCTGTTGAACTGCAAATGATCCTGGGCTCCGCGCAGACACAGCCAGCCGGAGATCGCCGCCAGGGGAGTAATGAACAGGAAACACACCATGTCGCAGAAAAGGGTCCTCTTCTCGTTGCGGGGACCAGGATCCTTCAGCCACTGCAGGAGGGGAGGCAGAACGGGCATTAGTCGGCGGCACGCAGGACCGCTATGCTGGGAAGCTCTCACACGCTCCCTGCACTCCGTACACACCTGGTGCACACACTTAATTCACAGAAACCTTCACAAAAATAGAGTTAGAGGGTATCAAGTGTGTTTTTAAAAACCAACAGGGGAAAGGGAAGAGACAACTGAAGAACATAGAATCACAGAATGGGTTGGGTTGGCAAAGCCCTTTGAGCTCCCCCAGCCCAACCACTCCCCTACCCCTGCCATCCCACCCCCAAACCCTGGCCCTCAGCACCGCCTCTGCCCGGCTGTTAAATTCCCCCAGGGCTGCGGACTCGACCTCTTTTAGCCCCTTCCAGCCCCTGACAGCCCCAAGGGGAAGGAATTGTTCCCCATGGCCAACCTCACCCTGCCACGTGCAGGGAAGCCAATAGTAAATACAGGAGCTGCCTGGGCTCTCCACCGCAGCGGGCAGCAGCTAGCAGCCAGAGGGAGGTCGGTTCAGGAAAGCCTGGCTTAGTAAAGATCTGACAAGTCTTGGATTAAGCTTCCATGGAAACATATTTGGGACTCTGCAACTGGTGTAGGGGCTATGGGAAACCAGGGCATTGGGGTCTGTGGCCAGGCCAAGTCATAAGGGCAGCCGTTCCAAATCCAGCCCTCTGGTTCCTTTTGGAGAACTGCAGCATTTTTGAGTTTCACTCCTGATTTAAATCAAATCTGAAACACCCAGGTCCACCTGAGACTGTGCAAGACAGCTCTGCAGAAGGAGCACTCTCAAGGGTACAGCACTGGCCTTGGGGCCGGAGCGAGCCGCGGCAGAGCCCACACCCAAGCATGGCCATCGGGGGGGAAGGCAAACACCCATGTGCCTGGTATTTCCACCGAGACAGAGAGGACAAAGGCACATCACTTCAGCAACTGAGAAACAAAGACTGGAGGGGAAAAAAAAAAATAGAAAAGCAAAAAGAAAGTGAGTAACTAGCAGAAAGCTGCAGGACAGCAGCCAAGGGGCCACGGTCTGGGGCTGGCCCCAGCAGAGGAAGGTAACACAAACCCGTTTTCTTTTCCAGAACAACCTGTGCCCGAATCTGCACCTTTCTCACAGAGAAAGCCTTTGGCCATTTCTACAGAGGAAGCAGCAGAGCAGGTGAGGAGGGACGCAGAGCTCGGCTGCCTGGGGAAGATCCCCCGTCGCTTTCTCCCAGTGGATCACGAGCGACCACGGAGAGACGAGGCATGATCACACAGACAAACCCGTTTTCTTTTCCAGAACAACCTGTGCCCGAATCTGCACCTTTCTCACAGAGAAAGCCTTTGGCCATTTCTACAGAGGAAGCAGCAGAGCAGGTGAGGAGGGACGCAGAGCTCGGCTGCCTGGGGAAGATCCCCCGTCGCTTTCTCCCAGTGGATCACGAGCGACCACGGAGAGACGAGGCATGATCACACAGACACAGCTACTGAAAACTCCACCTCCATTGCTGCAAAATCCCAAAGACCTTTCCACTGCTGGTGGCCATCCGCTGGCCACCACGTTCCAGGCAGAAGGGACCTGCCAGGACCAGGACAGCGCTGATTCTGGTGTGTTCCTTCCCATTTGCAGGCTTGCTTTCCTGCCTCTCGGGCAGTAAGCGACCCATCACGGGGGGGTTACTGTGCTTTGCTTTGATGCCAAGAGGCTTTGCAAGCGCTTCCCTCTTGCAGCTCTCAAAACTGAGCAGGTCGCAGGACGGATGCAGCTCTGTTGCAGGCCAGTTTCCCTCGACAGGCGATCTCGAAATGTTCACTACTTTTAGGAGTCCCGACTTGCTTCCAGTGTGTGTTCATTTTAGATACTTGACTTTGACAACAGCAATTGTTCTCATTTTCCTGGGATTATGCTATTTTCAGCCTCTCCTTTCCTTTTTTAGAAGAGCAAGCAGCTGTGGTTCCTACCAATACCCAGAGTTGTTACAGCACATTTTTACTGGGAGTTCTGTACGCTGGGCTGCCAGATCCTTCCTCCTTTCCTGCACGAGGATGACTGGTCTCATTCAGGATGTTTTTTTCCCCTCAAAAAAAAATAATAATTGGAGAACATGATCGAGCAGGGCAGGGAACATCCCCAAGGCAGCCAGGGCCAGGCAGGCACGTCCTAATGCCAGACTTGGAGTAGGGTGCCTGCTGTTGAACAGGCAGCACGAAAAGGGACCCGTCCGAGAACGATGCACAGAAAGCTCCTTCCCTGCAGGGAAAAGAAAGAGGAGGAACTCCTAGAAAGAGTCCAGAGGAGGGCAAGAAAGCTGACAAAGGGCCTGGAGCATCTCCCCTACGAGGAAAGGCTGAGGGAGCTGGGCTTGTTCAGCCTGGAGAAGAGAAGGCTGAGAGGGGATCTCATCACCACCTACAAATATCTCAAGGGTGGGTGTCACGAGGACAGAGCCAGACTCTTTGCAGTGGTGCCCAGCGCCAGGACAAGGGGCCATGGGCACAAACTGAAGCAGAAGAGGTTCCAGTTGAATGGGAGGAAGAACTTGTTGACTTTGAGGGTGCCCGAGCCCTGGCCCAGGCTGCCCAGGGGGGCTGTGGAGTCTCCTTCTCTGGAGATATTCAACCCCCGCCTGGATGAAGTCCTGTGTAACATGCTCTAGGAGAACCTGCTTTAGCAGGGGGGTTGGACTGGGTGAGCTCCCAAGGTCCCTTCCAACCCTTGCAATTCTGTGATTCTGTGAAAACCACAGTTTAGATAGCAATACAGAAGGGGTGGTGGCAGGTATGCAAGCAATTAATGAGACCAGACCGGTCAAAACAGAGCACACGTAACCTGAGGACACGGCCGGCCAGAAAGGCAAGCGTTGGCCCAGAAGGGGAGCATGGAAGGGCGCACACAAGTTAGTGCAGATTTAACTACAGAGAGTGTCCAACGTGAGGGATGGACAGCAAGACACGGCAGAAGGGCGAGGACAGGATGAGAAGCACAGACAACTTCTGTTGAAATGGGAAAGAGGAGGGAGAGGTGGCAAACCCGGGCAAGGAGCAGGAAGGTGGCTGGGGAGGTCAGAGCCATGGCAGCAGCACGCTCTGCAGATACCTGTAGTGGGACACTGAGCTGGCCAAGAACGGAGCAGAGGATGCTGCAGTGACAGATAAAGAGCCTGGCCAGGAGTTTCGGCTGGGAGGGCTGATAAGCAAGGTATCTGAGAGATGTGACCCGAAGCATCTGAGACACCCAAAGAGAGCAAGAACAAGTGAAGCTAGGGAGCAAGCTGGGAGCTGAAGAGCGCAGACAGATCTGGGGACACTCCTGCAATAACAGAGGACAAGTTAGAAGCATTTTTAAAGTCATTCTGAGCACAACTTGATGGCCAGACAGCCAGAAGGGAATTTCAGAGCAGCCACAACTGTGGTTTGGACAGGAGGAGCTGGGAGAAGGGAGGCAGACCTGCAAGTCACCCCTTGTGCGGCTCTGCAGAGGAGATTAGTGGCGATGAGCTGTGTGGGGAAGATAAGGACCACACACGCAGTCCTGAGCAAGCCTAAGAGGAAGCGAGGGTGGACAGCAGCTCATCTGCGCAGCAAAGCTGCTCCTACAAACAGCGCGTTGGCAGCCCCATCGCTGGAACCCCCGGCCGTGCGCTTGGCTCTCCCCGCTCCGACCAGCCCAGGGCTGCCCCAGCTACCCAGCACCGGGGTGAACGCTGATGACCCTGACTGGGCCAACATCCCTCCAGCAGCAATCCCAGAGCACCCCGTCCCCTGTAAGAGGACATCTTGGGTCACTTTTGACCCTCATACAGTAAGAAACTCAGGGACTGAAGGCAGATAGGTGTTTTACTGCATTTTATTCTATTTATACTCCTTGTGACCTTTGAAACTCCTTCTTCCTCCTTAAGGTGGAAGCCAAACATGTAAAGGCCGGAAGCAAATTCATTTCCTTTTGAAGTAGTTGACTGACTTTGCCAATATGCCCTGACACAGTAAAAAAAAAGGAATACAATAAGCCACCCTATGGGCGCCAAGTTTCTGGCACAGCAGCGCATTAGTACATACAGGCCTTAAAATAAACCTTGCAAACAATCCAAAAAGTGGTCAGATTAAACAATTTTTGTAGGGAATTTTTTGGGAAACTATCAAGTAAACACGGGAAAGCAACAAAAGCACAATTTGGTCTTCTTCCAGGCCAAATCCAAACCCAACTGCTTCCATGCTGCAATCACGTGTGAGACTGAAGGGGAAGAAGCAGAGCTGGCTGCTTGCTGCCCGCTTCGGCTCCGAGCAGGGTCCCAGACCGCCCTGCTGGCAACAGCCTCTCTGCTTCTGCAACAAGAAGTCATTCCGGGTACAACCGTATTTCTTTGTCCTCCAGCACAATCCTGAGGCTCTCCCAGATGTTCCTTCTGCTGGGATCAGCAGGGTTGTGGAAAGGAGCTCATTCCTTGGACCCATGGCAGGGCTACAGGATGATGAGTATCTGATCTTTGGGTGAAACCAGCTCGGCTGAGCTCCAGGTGACAGAAGGCAGGAGGGGGGGCATGCAGAAAAAGGCCCCAGGACATCATCAGCTCCTCTGGAAGCCAAGAGCAGAACTCAAAGCGTACCAGAGCAGTCTCCCAGACAGCCCATCCCAGCATGTGCTTGGCTGCATTCCGCCTCTTGGGACCAAGGGGAATGGGCTGACGAAGGACATCCCAGCAGTGCTCAGCCCCTTACAAGTCTTTCTGGGGGGTTATAAATGCCTGGTTTAGAATAAGCTTGCATTTGATTTTTACAGCTCACTCACCTTGTGTTGCAAAACGTACGTGGCTGTGAGCTCTTGGTCCCTGTTTCACAAAACACATCGCACGCAGCATTCACCCCCCAGCCGATGGCAGTCCCATGCCGAGCGGGACCAGCACCGTGCGGTACCAGCACCGGTGGGACCAGCAATCTCTGGCCAGCAAGTGCTCTGGTCTCTCCCAGCTGGGCCACCCGCTCTGGTGAGCACCATTCAGGACCAGCGTGACCTGCCATCTCACCAGTGACCCTGCCGCAAAGTTCCCCATGTGCTTCACAGCTCCGGTATGACGCAAGCCGCCGCAACAACAGGAGGGTTTGGCTGTGTAAAGCCAGCTGCGTTACAAAACATCCCGTGTCCTTTCTGTCCACCACATAGTTGGCCTAGCTCAGGCGCCTGTTGATTTTCCTTTCACTGCTGACCTGGTAAGCCAGAAAGAAAAACATGACCTTGATTCACAGCAGCATGATTAGCCCTGTTCCTGCCCTGAGAAACGTGTTGAATCAAAACACACAGCTTCAGAAGAGGGACCATCACATCCCTTCTCCGGGTGGCCACCAAAACCTCCTTGCAGGCCACCAAACACCATGGGCAGCCCCAGCAGCATGGTCCTGTTTCCTTTACCAAGGTGGGGAGGGATGTTTTCCAACAGGGTACCCAGAGCTCAGAAAGCCAAGACCCAGAAATGCCGCTAGCCCTGCAAGCAGAGCAATTAAATGCTGCAAAGCGAAGCTGCCCCTCCTCATCCTCCTTTCCCCACTGTGCAACTGCCTGCCGTCGATGCTCCACAAACCTCAACAAGCTGAATCTCTCCTTGTACGGGCATGAGAGCCTTCCCGATGCACTCAGCCCGGCTCCAGCCGCCGGGAAGCCCAGGGCACTGGGCTGACCCAAGGAGAGCAAGAGCTGCAGGAGTGCTAGATATGGTGGACAGGAGAGGAACCGACCCAAGCAGCACTGCAGGTCACCAGGACACTTTCCAACATAGCAGAAGGTGCTTCTGTGGTTGGTGTCACCACGGGAAATGCCAGGCCACAACTTGCACAAATATGAAATTGCAGCACCACCGGCAGCCGCACCCCAGGGCAACCCCACTGGTAGCAGGTCCTCTAGATCCTCTGGGCACAGACAGGGCTGGAGAAAGTGGTGACGATGGAGAGGTAAGGAAGAGACTAGCACTGGTGAGCGCCAAGAGCGCAGGGATGAAGTATTTCCAGTTTGGGCCCCAAAGAGGCCGTTCCAGGTTTGCGGAGTGGTGCCAGAGAAATACCAAGAGGCTCTAGGGTGGGATCTGAGAAGAGCATCTCCGGACAGCAAACGCAAGCAAAGAGAGAAAGGAAAAGATGAGAGAGGAACGGGACTCAGCTGGAGCCAAGAGCGACGTGGTTTTCACGAGGGCAGGGATCTACCACAGGCTGGCACTGAGAAGGAAGAGGGACAAGCTGCGGAAGGGGGAGGAGGAGCACGGACAAGACTGAGAACGGTGCAGTGAGTTCAGCCCAAGAGTTCAAGGAAAGCAAAGTGAAAAGTCTGCGAGGAAGATAAGGCTGGAGGAAGGGTGGGGGAGAGTTTATGTCACATCTCAGTTCTCTGAACTGGAGGGGGGGCAGCAATTGCTGCAGCGGGCGCTATGACAAGAGGCAAAATTTTTTTTCCTAATAACATAAACAGAAGTAATAAGAATATCATTGCTCCCTTTGCTTGTACCAGAGACATCCCAGCAGCACCTCCCACAGCTACGGAGGTATGGGAGGCTAGAGAGATGGAGCGGAAAGACTGCAGCAGAGCCACGGGAGGCGTCCCGAACTCCAGCCTGACCCAAACAGCCAAGCAAACATCTCTGAGAATTTCAGCCACGCTTTCTTGCGGGTGACAGTTGTGTTGGGATGTCTCACTTTCCTTATGGGACACAAAAAAAATAAAAATCCACTGACCTATATAAAATATTCAGCTGAAGTGAACCAAGAGTCAGTGAAAAATAAATATCTTTTAATCAAAATTGCATAAAGAAACACAAAGCAAAACAACCTGGCAGTCTGCTGTACTGCGTACCGCCCTCGGAAGGAGCCGTTTTGCAGAGGCATAGGGACACGCAGATATTTCTAAAGCTGCTGGTTTTAAATAAAGCATCTTAGCACACACACACTGCAGGAAAGCACCAGTACTGAAGACACGGAAGCAGAATTCTGCTGGGGCTCCATCATGAGATCTGCTTGCAAGAACAGAAATACAGGAGCAAAGTGGCTGAACGGCTCCACTGGTGACCGATTCACCAGAGGAATCTTTTTTGGAATTAGCGAGCTGTCTCAAATGAGTTTTGCTTTAGCAAAGGTATTAAATGCTTAGCGAAGCATTACGAGCGAGGCATGCATAACACTCATTAGCTGTTACCACCAGGATGTGTTGGCTTTCGACATCCCGGCAATTTTAGCGATGCCAGAGCCTTGGCCTCAGCACCAGAAGTTCATGCCCACTCTCAGAGCAGAGTCCTGTCACCCCTCGGTTCCTCTCCCTGGCACTTGCATGTTGTGTGGACAAAAACACATCCTTCCTCTTTAACACGGGCTGACGTTTTGCTGGGATCAAACAGCCGCTGCGCTGACGCCCGCCCGAGCTGCCAGCCCGGGACATTTCCGCGCAGAGACCTCGGCTGCTCGGCAGGGACCCGCGGCGCCGATTGCACAGCGCCAGGGTTGCACCAGGCCGAGGAGGCAGCGCCCGTCTGATGGGCAACGTGGGCCAAAGGAGATGGGAAACCAAAGCTGACTCGCAGCACGGGCAGATGGCCTGAAACGGGAGTCCCCGGGGGCGGAGGTGGTGTTTCCTATTTAGAAACACTCGGAGGGGACAAAATGAAGGACAGGTTAAGGTTAAGACACTTTACAAGCAGTTAATGAGTTGAAAAAGAGAAGTGAGAGGGTCAGTGCCGCAGCAAATGCACAAAACATAAAATACTGCTGCTGGTAACCTGGGAAAGCGAAGAGGGCAGACGGGCAGGAGGGGGCCCGGGTGCACAAACCACGACTGACCCCGGCTCCCGCCTCGCCCTGTGGGCTGCGGGGAGAAGAGCCGGAGCCGTGCAGAGGGGCCGCGCTCACTTGTGGCTGGAGAAACAAAGCCCCGGCGTCAGCCTTGATAAGGCTTTCTAGAAATACCCGACGCATCCAATACGGTACCGAGTGTCTCGATCCATGCAGTTCTGCCTGAAATCCTGGAGGACAAAGAGCCTTCAGCGGGGAGAGTACCTTGTAGGAGAAAATAGGTTTGGGATGGATTTAGCCGCAGGCTAACTAAAGGAGTTTACGTGGAAGGGAGAGCACTAAGAGGGGGGGATATTTAGACTTGGACAACGAGCTGCTGTGCGTGTACCTTGGTTCTCCCAGAGCCAGCGCCCTGTGGGCTGCGGGGAGAAGAGCCGGAGCCGTGCAGAGGGGCCGCGCTCGCTTGTGGCTGGAGAAACAAAGCCCCGGCGTCAGCCTTGATAAGGCTTTCTAGAAATACCCGACGCATCCAATACGGTACCGAGTGTCTCGATCCATGCAGTTCTGCCTGAAATCCTGGAGGACAAAGAGCCTTCAGCGGGGAGAGTACCTTGTAGGAGAAAATAGGTTTGGGATGGATTTAGCCGCAGGCTAACTAAAGGAGTTTACGTGGAAGGGAGAGCACTAAGAGGGGGGGATATTTAGACTTGGACAACGAGCTGCTGTGCGTGTACCTTGGTTCTCCCAGAGCCAGAAAAAGGCAGGCACCTCCAGACAAGCGGACCCATCCTAACTTGGGTTTCTAAGGAGGCAGGAATTAATTGATCACAAGAGGCATTTCCTTCCCTCCGTAGGCTACAGGACTCTGAAGAGCAAGGTTCGGCTGAGGCAAATTTAAGGTGTAAAAAGTTAGGGCAAATAAACCCAACCCTGCCTAGGGAACTGCGAGACCACCCGTGGCCTGGGAGAAAGAGCTGGCTAGGCTGAAGCAACGCTTCACTTCCAAAGGCCTGCGCTCCTTCTTCAGCAATGCTCTGGGCAGCAAAGACACAGATGTTTCCTGAAGATGAATCCTAGGCAGTAATTGTGCATGTTCTGCGCTTAATGTTACTGGAACAGTGAAGACACTACCTGTTCCAGGAACGCTGTATGCACTGCAACTTATGGTTTGAACATCTCATCTAAGTATCTACAGCTGAAGCCTTCCAGGTAACATGGAAACGTATTTTGCACTTTGTGACCATGCCAGCCATGCTGGCTAGAGCCTCACGGATTCAGAGCACTTCCCTGTAAATGTATGGATGCACCTTAAACTAACATTGATGTAGGGAAGTCAAGTACCAGAAAACCATCCCTCTCCAAGGCCTGGCCACCTTGTCCGCTGCTGGGGACATGCTCCTCACTCGAGAGCCCCAGTCCACCACCCTCCAGGGCTGGAGCCCATTTTGGAGCCAAGCAGAAGCCGCTCTGTCCTTCCACAGCGCGGGCTCCGGGCACGACAGCACCCAGCACCTCTGGCTCCAGAGCCTCCCCGGGCACCTGCAGCCCAGAGCTCCATCTTCACCTGCAGGGCTGCAAAACATGCCCCCAAAAAAGTGCTCAGACTGTTAATCTCACAACCTAATGGTTAACAAAAGCCTTTCATGGGGTTTTTTCAGCTTTCAACCAGCTTCTTGGTTAAAAAATAACTGAACTAGGCTGAACCACAGGAGCTCTCCTCCCCGCACCCATGGGCTGCCAGAGCTGGCTCCGGGCTCCCCCACTCCCAGTTCAGAGATCAGGCACACTGGCAGCGAATGCTGTTACTATTTTTACATTGAACAGACCAAAACATAAATAAACGGCTGCTTAAAGAAAATAAAAATCCAATTCTATTAAAAAAATCCTCTTTAATCCATGCTGAACAAGGCTGCTGTCTTCCCTCCCTAAAGGAGACGGCAAAATTAAATTACTGTTTGTGAAGTGCTCGGATATCACAGCAATAAGTACCCCGGAGAAGCCCATGGGGAAATAAATAATTTTGTCTTTTGAGCAGGGATACGAGAGCACAGAGCCACACAACACAGCGGGATGAACAAAGTTACCCAGTGGGCATCTTCCCCCATGCACTGATCCTGGAAAACGCAGTCCGAGGCCACGTAGAGACCGCACTGCGCTGCAGATACACAAGAGGACCGAAGGAAAAACCAAGGCAATTTTGGTTGTGGCATTTCCTGACTTTCAAGAACTTTCTGCAGTTTCCGCGCAAGCATTTCAGCTTGTGTCCCCACAGTGCTCGCCAAAACGCCGCCTCCAGTCCACAGCCAGCTCTTGGCCTCTCTCCCTCTGAAGGCTTCGAACCCACGGAGGCAGAGGGAGTTTTTCATGGGGCTGATGGCCCATGCCCATGGAGATCGCCTGTGCTGACCAGTGACCACCGCAGCCGCCACCAGCAGCTCTAAGTCTCCCCAGGCCGGGAAGGTAGGACGCAGCAAGAGCTGGCTGCTTTCTCCTCCGAGGAGCAACCTCGGCCGGTAGCGCGTCACCTTGTGGGCTTCACGGTGGCCGCACGACAGCAGAAGAGAGCTTGGATGCCAGGACAGCCTTTCACACCTGGGACAGACCCTTTAATCAACACCACTGCCACAAAGCACGCTCCCACGTCGCTCCCAGTCCTTGTCTCCATCCTGTTTATCCTCCTCTGCTCACTAATTTCTATTTTGACTTCCCAGTTTTGCTTGGTAACAGCGGATTTTTCTCAGCGCTACCAAACGGCACACTCGCGCATGAGCATCACTTCCCTGCAAGTTTCAAAACGCTCCCCGCTCCTCCCCCCGACGAAGGAGCAGAGGATTTCTCAGATTAGAAGGCTGAGGGAACTGTGTCATTTTTAAATGACTAAGCAGCCTCTTTCCCCGGCTGTCTTCTCAGAAACAGATGAACAACCTGGGGATGACACTTCCCCAAAAGTATCTGGTGAAGAGTTTTGGCCCAGTCTGGTGTGGGGATGAGATTACACCAGACTGCAGACAGCGGGTATGAATGGAGAGCACCAGCAAGCTGGTGAAGGGGTTATCAGCTCCTTCAGAAGTGCTCTGCTCTAAGGGCAGAGCCTCTGCTACCAGCAAGCGTGCTTCTGAAAGCAGCCAAGTTCTGCAAGCTGGCCTCTAAGGGAACAAAAAGCCCAAGCAAAGATCACATGGGCAAAGCACACCCATTGCCACTGCTTCTGATGAGCACAGATTTCGGTGGGGCAGAAGCTCAGAGCGGTTGTAACCACTCCCAAGGAAAACAAGAAAATGAACTGGACAAAATAACGGACATGAACCGGCAACGTGCGCTGGCAGCCCAGAAGCCAACCCTACCCTGGGCTGCATCAGGAGAAGCGTGGCCAGTGTTGAGGGAGGGGATTCTGCCCCTCTGCTCTGCTCTGGGGAAACC
>NW_009259692.1:53680-57224 GCF_000687185.1 Egretta garzetta | reverse complement strand
AGAGTTGGGGGTGTTCAGCCTGGAGAAGAGGAGGCTGCGGGCAGAGCTGAGTGCGGCTGGTCAGGGCTTCAAGGGGGCCCAGAGGAAAGGGGGGGACATTCCCAGGACAAGGGGGGATGGCTTTAAACTAAACCAGGGTAGGTTTAGACTGGATCTAAGGAAGAAATTCTTTCCAGTGAGGGTGGTAAAACCCTGGCAGGGGTTGCCCAGAGAGGGGGTGGAGGCCCCATCCCTGGGACCATTCCAGGCCAGGTTGGAGGGGGCTGTGAGCAACCTGATGTGGTTCAAGGTGTCCCTGCTCCTGCAGGGGGGTTGGGCTGGATGGGCTCTAGGGGTCCCTTCCCACCCAAAACATTCTATGATTCTATGATTCTAACTCTAGAACATTTTCCCCAGACTCCAGGCAGGGATCAGAGCATTTTACAGCGTGGTGGAAATAGTACAACAAAACCAGGCAGTCTTTCCAGCCAGGTGAGCCGTTTGGCTCTAGCAGGAGCCCTCCACTCGGGATGTGCCAGGTACGCAGGGCACACGCTGATCAGCTGAACCACGTTGTACGGAGAGCCGGCAGACCCGTGCGCGTCAGCCACAGCACGCACTCGGTGCAGCTTGTACCAGACCCCCAGCACTCTGTCCTGTGGTGGGGACGTGCTGCTGGCCCCTGGGAAAGAGCAAGAGCAGGCTGCTATCATGGGATTTATCAAACCAGCCTACAGGCTGCTCCTCAAGCCAGGGAGAAAGCTTGCTGCCAAGGAACTGGAGGCGAGGGAATTGCTCTAGGGCTGTATGATGGTGGTGAGCTGCAGGTGAGACTCTGCTCTATGGCAGGGGTCACTCTCACCGGCTCACTACCGACTTTTCATCAAGTGCTTCCCACAACACAAGGTACCAACGGCACTTTACACAAGTCGCTCCCCCAGCAGGCACAGGAGACACCAGAACAGGGCACATCATCCCGTCACTGTGCTCACAGATGGTCCCCAAACACGAGAAGTAAGAAATAATTCACATCCCAAAGCCTTTGACAGCTATCAGGAACAGCTTGAGGGGTCTGTTCTGCTCTGAAAACACAGCAGCGTTTCTCTTGCGTTTGAGGCTCCTTAAAGGCTGCCCACCCATCACCTCTCAACGTTCATAGAGTGCTTGTTGGTCACCATGCCCTTACAGGCTCCAGTTCAGAGGCGCTCCTCACAGATTTCGACAGGAATTAAAATTTGATTGTCCCAGGCTGCTCACTCATCCACCTTGCAGGACAGACAAGGTGGCACGCAGAGGCCCCATGACATCCCCGTTGTACTGTCCCAGCAAGTTTCTCTTGCCTGCTGGACGCACAGAATCCCAGAGTGGCAGAGGTTGGAAGGGACCTCTGGAGCTCACCCATCCCACCCCCCTGCCCAAGCAGGCTCACCCAGAGCAGGGGGCACAGGACAGCGTCCAGGCGGGGGTTGAAGATCTCCAGAGAAGGAGACTCCACAGCCCCCCTGGGCAGCCTGGGCCAGGGCTCGGGCACCCTCCAAGTCAACAAGTTCTTCCTCCCATTCAACTGGAACCTCTTCTGCTTCAGTTTGTGCCCATGGCCCCTTGTCCTGGTGCTGGGCACCACTGCAAAGAGTCTGGCTCCGTCCCCGTGACCCCCACCCTTGAGATATTTGTAGGTGTTGATGAGATCCCCTCTCAGCCTTCTCTTCTCCAGGCTGAACAAGCCCAGCTCTCTCAGCCTGTCCTCGTAGGGGAGATGCTCCAGTCCCTTCATCAGCTTTCTTGCTCTCCTCTGGAGTCTCTCTAGGAGTTCCTCATCCTCCTTGAACTGGGGAGCCCAGAACTGGACACAGAGCTCCAGGTGGGGTCTCACCAGGGCAGAGCAGAGGGGGAGGAGAACCTCCCTCGCCCTGCTGGCCACGCTCCTCTTGATGCACCCCAGGATGCCATTGGCCTTCTTGGCAACCAGGGCACCCTGCTGGCTCACGACCACCTTGTCGTCCACCAGGACTCCTAGGTCCCTCTTGGCAGAGCTGCTTTCCAGCAGGTCAGCCCCCAGTCTGTACTGGTGCATGGGGTTAAACATGGGGCACAAACCTCAGTGTCCGAGGAGAAATTCCTCCAGTACTCACTGGTCTTTGAGCTTTATTCAAGCGTGCAGTTCTCTGAGCCTGTACTCGTTATGAGGTGCTACAGCATCTGTGAACTATGACTAAACGCACTTCCACATGTTTGTTTCTGGGCATGAATATTTTACTAGCTCTTAAGCTAAAACATCTGAAACCTGCACTCACAATTTTGGCCCACATAAGCCCTAGCAAGCTCACTGTTGCTGGCCTTGCCTGCAGCGTGTCCTCAAAGCCAAGATAGAACCCTTCCCAATGCTTTAAAGCCATGGTTTTCAACCTCTGAACCAACCATTTGAGAGGTTTTGGTCCAAGAGCCATTTTATATGTTTTAGGAGCTGGGAGAAAAGCAGTAAGACTCAGACAGCACTAACCACCGACGGAATGCTCTTTTACCAATTGCTTTGCTAAATAGATGGTTTGGTTTAGCACCGTAGCCTAAAGCCTGCTCCTGCCTGGGGCTGTCAAGTCAATGGCAGTCGGTTGTAAATTAAACAATCATTAGAACTGAACATCAATTTTCCAAACTGAAGGTTGAATGCTTTCCCAGCTGGGGGGCTCTTCCCCCCTCCAAGGCTCGCTGGGCACCCAGAGGAGACGGGAGTGCGGGAAGGAGAGCTGGGGAGTGCGGGAAGGAGGAGGGGGCAGGTATCGTTTCCAGAGGGAGGTGGGAAGGGAAAGGAAATAACCTCTAGAATTGATGGGAACGGAAACAGAGATGGGAAAAGCACCTTGGAATTCCCATTGTGACTCTGTTTAACTGATGGAGCAAGGGGAAGGAGAGCAGACGAGAGCAGTCGCAGCAACCCCCGCCTCCCCACACATACGTGTCTGGTGGCAGGCACCGACAAAGCTCCGGCAGCCGGCAGGTAACGGGTCTGCTGTTAAGAATCAGCTCACAGAGCTCCTTCCGCAGCCTCGCCGGTGACAGCGCGGCAGCAGCAGCACTGCTTTGCATCGCTTTGAAACGCCATCAACAGGAGAAGCAACTTGTGAAACAAAAACCAGAGCTGTGTGCCATAGCCCGGACATGTGTGCCATAGCCCGGACACAGCCAGGGAGGCAGGTGATGAAAAACCCCACGGGGACAGGGTGCACCCAAAGAAGTCGGGTGTTCGCCCCTGGATGAGGCTTTCCCACTCCTCTCATTGCTGATGGCTTGGGGGGCTCCCACAACTGTTACCTGGAAATCCCCACCTGCCGACTGATGCTTCTCTGCCGCTGCACGTTGTGGTGGATGAACACCCAAGCCCAAGCTGACCCCAGCAGCAAGCTGACACAGGGAGAGCCTGCCGGCAGTGTCACAGGCAGTGAACGGGATCCGAATGGGGTGTGGGCAGTGAGAGCTGCAGGACCTTGCTCTGATCTTCCAGGCTGGACCTCAGGTGTGCCAGCAACATGCTCCTGCATGGTCCTGCAGCACCGTCAGAAACGGCAGC
>NW_009259692.1:49928-53659 GCF_000687185.1 Egretta garzetta | reverse complement strand
AGTACGACTCACGCAGATTGAGATTAACCAGTCCCCTAAACCAAACCGTTACAGCCTTTTGTACCGTAACTCACTGATCTACTTATTCCTCTTTGGGGATGTATGCTTGAAGTCTGAGGTCAGAAGGTGGCCAAGTCCAAGCTGCCCTGGTTCCCCACATGTAAAGGGCTTCATTACAGGCAGCTGCTATAAACTTTGGGGCCCAAAGGAAGTCTGAAACGTGAGCACAGCAGGCCGCCTAAACAGGGGAATGGAGAGAGCCTTGTGATAAAAAAAAAGAACAAAACCAACCCAACCCATCCACCCCAGCCTGGATTGTGCCTTCCAGCCCTGGGAGGCCGATGGACCCATCAGGAACCTGGTCCCCCTGTGGTCAAGACAAAGAGGGACGCAAGGACTGGCTGAGCCATGCCCTGCTTTCTCCTTCGACGGGGAAGAACACAGGGCAGCGGTAGGGCACCACAGCTCAGCGGAAAGGAGCAAGGCCCAAAGGCTTCGAAGCACTCATCGATATTAGGCAAGGGAGGACGGGTCTCCTATGCACAGCGCCAGCAATCGCCACAGCTCACTTCTCAGAGCAGAACATGACAAGGAAGTCACCTGCAGGAGGGCTGCACTAATGCAACACCAGGAGGCGGGTGTTCAACTTACAGGAAAAAAGAATATTTTGGAGAGCTTTCCAAATGGAGACTGTATTTCAGTCGGACACGTGCTGACCTCTGCGTTTCGATGCTCAGGCATTAAAGTAGATCTACAAGCACAATGTTGTCTGTAGTCCTACAGCCTGCGCTGGTAGGTAGCACGTGGGGGGTTCACAGGTAAGAGTTGCCCCAAACATCACTACTGCATTTTTGCAACTACATCGCTTGGTCTGCTAAGAGATTTGATCTCTCTAAGCAAATCGTTCTTTGTGAGCCCTAAGGTACTGCGAGGAGGAGGAGACAGCAAGAACCACAAGGACAGTAGGGCAAATCAGTCATTTTCTCTCAAATGGTAAGGAAATAAAAGTGAAGCAGGAAGAAAGCGGTACCTCTGTCAAAGGTCTCGGTCTTCTCTCTACAACAAATTCTGTGTGGCAGAGCTCACAGTAACTTGTGTTGGAGGAGGATAACCATTTTTCCAGGCAGCTCTTGTGCACGGTGCCCAGTGTTCCTGTGCAGTCACACGGGGAAAGCAGTCCCTCCCCATTTCCACCTTCATGACAGATTCGACAGATGGGACCGTCACTAAAGAGGCAGACAAACAGAACGAAATCACGGTCAGAGCAGGCAGAACGATACAGCCACGTTGGAGAACGGGGTCTGAACCCACCAAGCCCCAGAAGGGCGCAGGCACAGCGGGCAGCGCGTGCTGGGCGAGCTGCGTCTCTCCAGAGCAGCCTGCCGCAGCGTGAAACCAATCTCAGGGGAGCGTGGAGGTGCCCGGGACATTTTAGGTCAGTAAAATCTGGAAGCCATGTCGATGAGCACCCACAACACCCAAGAGAAGCTGGCAGGTCAGCCTGGCCAGCTCAGCTGGCCCCAGAAGGGACCGCGGTTGTCCCACAGCCTCCAGCTCCACTCACAGCGGGCAACGGGGCTGACACCAGACCCAAAACCACCCCTGAAGCACTGCTGGAAATCCAGAAGCCCAAAGTGATGCTGGGTGACCCACGCTAGTCCCAGCGTGCCTGCAGCCACCCGGAGCCAGACAAGAGGTTTGCAGAGTCACATTTATCAGACTGCCTGCCCACTCTCACTCCACCTCTGCTCAGCATCCTGGGTTTATTTATCAGACTGCCTGCCCACTCTCACTCCACCATCTGCTCAGCAGTAACTGCGTCAACAACAGTGATATCTAAGGACACGGCTACATTGACCCTGGAAGCTCAGCTCTCCAAGGAGGTATTCCATGGCAAGCAGTCACCCAGACTAAGTTCTCAGCATACAAACCCTGCGCCCACCACAGTGCAGTAACATGCTCAGCACCCCATCCGCACACCACCACGCAGAGAACCCTTCTGCAGCATTCAAGCCTTTAACTGGCTGCAGAAACGTCTTGGTGCTTCACCACCCACCACCTCTCACCCCCCTCCCTGACTAGAAGTCTCAACTACAGAATCAAATCTCTTTAATCATGCTCAAGATCTGCTCTCTTGGGACCTCACAGAACCAGAGGTGCTTATCAAGGGAAGTACCAGAAACTTTCAGAGACACTTGCAACCTTCCCCACAGGAGGCCTGCGCTGCTGATCGCACTCAAACCACCCATTCAGTCCCAAGATGGTCCCTCACGCCTCTAAGGGGCACCACTGACCGTGGACTATTAGTGCTACTGCTCCAGCATCCAGCAACTGTTGGCTCAGGTGCACCAGATGATATTCATGTGACAAATTTCCATCGCAGACTAAAGTCATTTTTTTTTGGTGCCTGCATAACCTGAGAGCATCCAGTGTCCTCCTGCAGCAAGGACTTTCTCTAGCTGCACAAAAAACCAAGTCCTTTTCACTTGAAACCTCTCATTTGCTTGTTTTGTGTACTATCCCCTAATTCTTGTCCTGTAAGGGACAATGTTTTCCACACCCCCCAGATGTACAGACCTCCACCACAGCCTGCTCAGTCACTTCTTTCACGAGCAGAAGAGCCCTAGCCTTAGTCATGCCGTAGACAGAAACACATCCACCTTTCTGATCACCTTCACTACCTTTCCCTCCTCAACATCCTTTCGGAGCTGCAGGGACCAGAGCTCCAGTTTTCAAGACACAGGCACCCCCGGGATTTTTGCAGTGACTGTGTTCTGTTCTTCATTTGCTTTCCTAAATCTTAGCATCTTACCCGCCTTTCGGTCACTGCTGCACGTAACTGCCACACGCCCGAGATCTCCTTCCTCCAAACCCACAAGCACGTACGTAAATCCCAGACTACTGTGCTTCAGCTGCATCGCTGCCCATTATTTTAGCCTGCAGTCACTTCCAGTAATGTTCAGCTCCCTAAACTCAGGCATCAAGTACCATTTTAGGTCTGGGGGCATCCCAGCTGGCATCCGAAGGCCCAGGTTTCCTAGAAGCCCTGTGCCACACCTGCCAGCCCCATAATGAGGTGGTCTTGGGCTCCCTGGGAAACCTCAAATGGCTCAAGACACCAAAGTTTGCTATTCTCAGCAATTCAGTCCATCTCTTCAGTGCTCACCGTTCATCGAGATCATTCAGGAATAAAATGCTGGGCAGGAGAGGCCCAGGGCCCTCCCTGGACCATGAAAAGGAGCCACTCACTGGATCTCACTTTCCCACCTTCCACCCAGCCATTGCTTTCACACAACGACCATTCTCTTACATCCACAGCTGCACAGATCTGGGGGTGGGAGGCGGGGTGAGAAAGGGAAATCTTTATCTCAGAGACCCTAATTGCATGCCCTCTTGAAATGTGGGTGAGCTAGATCAGCTATCACCTTTTTCCACTTATTGCTGACAGTACGAAAGCCACACTGATCCCATCTCACAGTTCATACTTCGCTGCTATTCCGACTTGGAAAAAACACACCTGACTGCAAAAGTTTGTGGGATCAGAATCATGGAATGGTTTGGGCTGGAAGGGACCCGCAGAGGTCACCCAGCCCAACCCCCCTGCAGGAGCAGGGACACCTTGAACCACATCAGGTTGCTCACAGCCCCGGCCAACCTGGCCTGGAATGGTCCCAGGGATGGGGCCTCCACCCCCTCTCTGGGCAACCCCTGCCAGGGTTTCACCACCCTCA
>NW_009259692.1:39336-49045 GCF_000687185.1 Egretta garzetta | reverse complement strand
CCATCCCCCCTTGTCCTGTCCCAGCTGGCCCTGCTAAAAAGCTTGTCCCCCCCTTTCCTCTGGGCCCCCTTTAAGCCCTGACCGGCCGCACTCAGCTCTGCCCGCAGCCTCCTCTTCTCCAGGCTGAACAAGCAACACGAGTCAGAACAAGCAATGTGCAATTTTCAAAAGCAGCAGCACTACTTTCATTAATTTGCACGACCAGACACAACAGAAAGCAAGAGCAGGACATGGAAATAGGGCGCAAGGAAAAGGAGCGTATGGGGAAAAACATGCTGGTGGGACATGAAGGGAAGAGAAGAGCCAGCAAGAAAGCACACGTCAGCTCACTACAGAAGAAGCACAACTCCTCTCCTGGTGCACCACAGGAGATCTCTACCACTTTCAACTCAATGTTTAGCAGGTTCCATCCCAATTGGACTTTTTAATCTTATTTAGGGCTGTGAAGCAACGTACACCCACTGCACCATCCCCTTCTCTCTGCTAAACATCACTGGTGAACCACTGACCCTTGTTCTCTCCTCATTTCACGTGCCTTTTATTTAGGGGACTGCTTCAGCTGGGACAACCCCTGCAAGAGGAGTCTGGAGGTGGTGGAAACTCCATCCTCAAAGATACTGAAAACTGCATTGGCCTTGTCCAGCCTGATCCAGCTTTGAAGTTGGCCTTACTCTGAAGGGAGGCTGGACCAGATGGCCTTCAGAATTCCCTTCCTATCTGAATTATTTGATGAGTCCATAACCTCTATTGCCATAAAGCTCAGTGCCGTATCAGAACAAGATTACAGCCCACTCACACAGCCTTAGTGACAGGGACAGACCAAAAAAACCCCAAGCCTCCAGTGCTCTCATGCATCTGTTATTTCCCAAGAAAGCATCTGTAAGAGATTTCACCCGTTCTCTTCCTGTTTGAGAAGTTTCATATTTCCAGCACATTAATATAACCTTGGCTACCAATAAACAATCCAGAAGGAAAAAATTTGCTGACAGTGCAAGAGAAAAAAAAAAAAAATTCTTATCAGACTCCATTTTCCTTCCTTCCTATCCGGAGGGGGAGGGGGCCTGGTCACACTCCCACACGATACACCCTCAAACACAGCTTTCCAGCAGGCTGTAGAGACCATATCACTAATCCAACCTTCCAGTACAGCCACGCTGCTCCCGGCTTTGCTTCGCTAAGCGCTGGTGACAAGAGACTGAAACCCACCACCACCAAAATGAACAAACTGGTGGCCCATGAAGACCCTCACATGAGGAATCCTGATGGGGGGCGGTGGGGGGGTGGGGGTGTTAACCTGCAATCCCAGGCAGTTTTCCCACCCGATTTTTACACCTTCACAAGTTTTAAGGGCTTGCATAACTTCTTTCCCAGCCTATCTGCTGTCGGAGAGCAAGCTCAGTTCCCCTTGCGTTCCTATTGACCTGCTCCAGGTTTGCTAGATACAGCAGCTGCGTTTGCCGCAGTTCTCCTCTAGCTTTCTCACTTTCCTCCCCCACATTTGCAGTCACTGCTTTCACACCTCATCAGCGTTCAGCCAAATTAATTGAAAAAAAAAAAATAACAGCTGTTCAGATGGGATTTGAACACAAAATGTGACTGGTCTCACTAGCCGGACTGAGCAATGCTGCCAAGTGTCCTCTGCTCTGGAAGCTGCTCAGAATCCACAATGAGAAGTCACATCAGGAACAGTCTGAGCAACGAAGCTGCCATACGTCCCCTCTATCCATAGCTGGACGCTGCAGTTCCTGCGACACAAACACCCTCCTCGCCCTGGGGCTGCAAATGGACACCATGCCTTTGCTCCACGACCATCTTGGAACAGGGGCTGTGCTCCATTTTCAGCCCTTAAACCATCTCCACGAACAGCACACTGCCCTTGCTAGCACGGCGTCCCACCTTCACTTCTGCTCAGCAAGGACTTGGCAGAGGCACACGGCAAGAGGCCGCCTGTGCCATCCCACGCTGGGGCAGCCGCAGGCCTGGGGGGTTCTGATGAACACGAGTCCCAGTCCACCAGCACATGTGACCGGCATGAGCTCCCACAAAGAGAGCACAGGCCTGGGAAGCATCTGGCTAACGAGGATTTATACTCAATATTAGCACCCAGCAAACTCCTTCACAAACAAGACTTCGCTGTCTCCCTCTACCCCTAGAGCCACAAAAAAAAGGGGAAAAGCAGCCCCAATGCAGTCATCCCCAGGCCCTTCCCTGCAGCAGCCTCACCTCTGCGTGCCCAGTGCCTTGATGACCGTCGAGAGGAGCCGTCCATCCTTGGCGGTGACCTGCGTGACGTACTGCGGGCGACCGATGTCAGAGTCCTCCACGGACTTGGAGAGGGCGGCGCTTCCCGGGCAGTCGCACAGGGAGCCGGGGAGATGGCAGCAGTCACCCGTCGTCATGGCAGCTCCGGGTCCCTCTGTCCTGGGGACCGGCACCGGCGGCACGGAGACCTGCGGGAACGCACGGCGGTGAGAGCTGGGTACCCCGGATCGCAGCCAGGGCATGGGCCCCACTCACCACCCTCCTCCACCCCACGGGGGCTGGCAGCACCCCGGGACCCCAACCACCCTGGGTTTTGCTAGTCTCCTATCCCCTTTAATAGGCTTTGTGAGGATGCTTTACCATAAAATTAAGGCTCCAAGTGTCCTACTTACATAATTTAGTGTCAGAATTGCAAATTTGCCTTTCCCAGAGAGAATTCCTGGTACGCACCCTTCAACCTGATGAAGCCTTTTGAACCGAACGTCCCGTGCCGACACAGAGACGCAGAAGGCAACCAGAAGCCCTGTGGGCCAGCGTCCTCCTGGCTAGAGCCGTCCTGAAAACTTAGGTTCATACCCTCTGTAAAAGTCACAAAGTTTGACCTGAACGTGGCACTTAAACCACTTTGTGTGGCTCAGGTCAGGGAGGCTCCTCTCTCAGCTGCGCTCGGGCGTGTTCCGAGCCCTGTGAAGCCTGTCCACCGAACTCAAAAGGCTCCCCCTGATCTTTGATTTGCCTTTTTTTTTTTTATTTCTTTACAGAAATGCTTCCATTTCCACATCCTCTGTGGTATGTCCCAACAGCGAGCGTGTGGGTATTACCCACCCAAAAGCATTGCAAACCCTCCCAGAGCTCCACAGAAAGGGCAGCGGGCCAGTTTTCCTCCCTTCCCTTTTGATGGTTCAGACCGATCGCGATTTTTGTAACAGCCACGTGCAAACGGCAAAGCCCACCATCCCATTTTTGGCATCTCTGCGATTTACCCAGCACAAGGAACAAGGAGCAAATGCAAGAATCGGGGAGAAGAAAAAGCCCAAGGCGACAAACCAGGAGCTGGCTCAGAGGAGCCACCTGCAGCCAGGAGAGCTCTGCCTTTGAGGGAAGGCAGCGGCTCACCCAAGCTGCCAGCAACAGCCGTGTTCCACCCCGGCAGGGGTTATCTCAATCCCAAAGCCAGGCATGCTTTGCAGATTCAGAAAAATCCCATTTTCTCCAATCTCCTTTAGCCTGGTCCCTAAGAGGCTGCTGAGCAGAAATAAAGAGCTGGGGTTACAATTAGTCACAAGCTTGAACGCAAGCCAACAACATCGTACTGCTGGTAAAGACCAAAAACCTCGTGTCTGTAAACAGGACTGGCTTATGTAAGGCACGCACAGCAATCCCTGTGCACCAGCACTGCTGGGATCGTAGCTGGAATGGTGTCTCATCCTGGTGGCCGGATTTCAAGAGAGAAACAAACCCAGAAAAAACTTCAAATGAATGCAAGGAAAAGGATAAAAGGTTGGGAGGGGGGCAAACAAAAATAACCCTCCCCCCCAAACTTACCAAAGGAGAAATATGAAAAGAATTAGGTTTGTTTAATTTAGGGGGTGAGGTGGGGAATCTTCAATCTCCGTCTCCTGAAGGCAGAAGCAGGCAAACAAACCCTCGCCATCCCATCGGAGGAAACGTGGTTTTGTTTCCGAGATCTCTGTGCACAACAGGAGTCAAACATTCCCATGAAACTGCAGTTTTGTCAGGTTCAGCTAAGCCTAAATCAAACTAAAATAGCTAAAGAAAATAAGGGCTTGTTCCTGGTTGGAGGCTTGGCCAGGCTACAGAGGAAGAAAACAAAAAGCCGGTATGAGAATGTGATCACTGGAGCCTTGAAAACACTGATTTGGGAAAGCACAAGCGTTCTTGCATGTCTTGGGAATTAAGCAACTCTTACACAACCAAGGGCTTCATCTGTCAGGACGGCTCCCTTCGTGGTGAATGTGTTCAGGAACGAGAGCGCACTTCGCTGGTGTCTCATCACCAGTCGCCAACTTTGGTAGCATACCCTAAGTTACTGAATATTTTCTAATTCACAGAATCCCAGACCGGCCGGGGTTGGCAGGGACCTCGGAGCTCACCCAGTGCCACCCCCCTGCCCAAGCAGGCTCACCCAGAGCAGGGGGCACAGGACAGCGTCCAGGCGGGGGTTGAAGATCTCCAGAGAAGGAGACTCCACAGCCCCCCTGGGCAGCCTGGGCCAGGGCTCGGGCACCCTCACAGTCAACAAGTTCTTCCTTCTAATACCTTTATTAAAGCTGCTCTTGATAACTACCCGTAATCCTTCCTCCACATCCAAACAGGAATAGGCTTGAGCTTGCGGGCATGTCAAGCCCCATCAAAACACATGGGATTCTTTCCATCAATTTAAAAATGAACTTAACAGATTCAGCATTGCCTCGACCCTGCCTCTCCCTCCACCTGTGCAAAGAGCACACAGGGTTAGAGCCACTTCTTATTGCTCTCCTTTAAAAGAAAAAAAAAAAAAAAAGAAAAAGGCTACAAGCTCTCCAACTTTAAGGAGCAAAAAGTAAGATGATAAATGCTATTGGAATGACTTAAGTCAGCTGTTTTGCAAGTTGAGGAGTTCTTTCAATTTTAAAAGCCTCTTACTGAACCAGGCAGGAGAAGATATATGCTTTTAATAAAAAGGTTGGTTCCATTTGTTCAGCCAAAACGTTGTTTATTTTTAAGTCCAGAGGAAAAAAGGTCCATTTTGCGTCTTGGAATAAAACTGCCCTCACTCCCCGCGTCCTGGGAGTATTTATACTGAGGCTCTTTGTGCTCCGCATCTGACAGATCCAGGCAGCGCCGTGTCCGTGCCCTGGCAGCCCCGTTCGGGGCCGGACGGGAATCGCCACCCTGCCGTCCATCAGGAAACGCGCGGTTTTCTATTACGAGTTATTTGGCGTTTCCTTGTTGGGGTCCATCCCAGGGTGGAACCTGAAGTCACTGCTTTAATATCTGACTCATACCATTCGGCAAACACAAAGGAAAAGCAGCAAGATTTTCATGGACACGGTTAGCGAGGAAGTAACCGAAATCCAAAGATAACATCTGCAGCGCGCTCCCGTTCCAACTTCATACCTAGCTGAACATGAACCACATCGTACAGCCAAGGCAGGCCCTCTCCTGGCTCCCTGAAGGCTCAGCTCATCAACACGCAGCCTTCTCTCACAACTGTCAACAGCTCATCGACCCAAACCCAACATTTTGCGGCAGAAACACCAAAAACTCAGAGTCAGAATCAAGACCTGAGCAGCTGCTTTGAACCACTCACTGGTTTTTTTTCTGGGCAACTGTGATTTCTGTGCCCATTCCTTGGGGATACATTTCTTGACCTCATTTCAAAAGAAAAAAACTCTCCGAGACATTAGGTTTATTATCAATATCCTTCTGCTGCCGCAGTTAGACATAAGCAAATAAATCAGAAGTCTCTTCTCGGCAACATTCTGTATCCGCAGCTTCTGAGCAGACCCAGGATATAAAGGGCTGAGTTTGTAGAGATTACTCAAATTGAAGAAAAACAAACTCTGTTTGTGGAAATTTTTTTTTCTATGCACTAGGACTCCAGAACTCAAACACGTGCGGTGAGACGAGCCGGTTCCTTGAAGAGCACCCAGTGCTTCTTCGCTGCTCCAAGGCAGAGCCCACGGTGCTGGTGCAGGACCCTGCCTGCTACGTGGCTCAGGCAAAACATGCCAGCAAAACATTCCCCTCGTCAGTCTTCTGGCATTGCAACGAGATACGTGATCCAGTTTATATCATCCAAAGGGCAACAGGGGTTTCAAAACTCCCTCAAGTGACCGAACAGCTCAAGACTGCAGAGATCAGGCTGGACCACTGCTCTCCATCCAGAAGACATGCCCAGCAGGAACAAGCAGAAGATGTGGAACTCAAGGGTCCCCCAGCTCTGTTCTGCGTATTTAGACTGTGCAGCTCAGTAAGACAGTTATTTCTCCCAAACAGGGAAACCATAGCAGGCCAGATGAATACCTTGATCAAAGCCACAAAGAGAAAAGCCAGCGTCAAGATGAGAAAGACAACAGGAAAGGCTAAGGTCAAGTGGTCACAGTGAAGGGGAAGTGTTGGGTGCAGGTCATGGCTCCTCTGGGCTGCTCGTGGCCTTCCTACATGATGAATATCTCAATTGGTGTAAACCCTTGGGGCAATTCTGAGGCTTTGATAGGATCCCAAGCAAACTGGAACTAGAACCAGTTCTACCTTCTTTGGGTGCAGCTCAGGAGCACCAGCTTTTTTACAGATTAGCTTCCCAGAATCATCTCTACCAAGAAAAAAAAAAAACACCTCCTGGCAAGGCTGCCAGCGGCTCAGTCTGTTCCTCTCACTGAGCAACCCATTTCCCTGATTACTGGAACCAAGACCTGGCAGCTACAATGCTGCCAGGAGATAACCAAGTTGTGTAGCCAATATAACCCACCCATCAGTACATAAATACCTTTTCTTTTTTTAAACGTAGCTAGCAACCCACTCACTGTGTGCAGCTCGCCAAAGCTCCGACTGCCAGCCACGCAAGCTGACGTTTAACCCCCAGGAGCGAGGCCACCCAGCCCGCTTTCCAAATCCCTTTTAGCTAACTTGGGTACGGGTATATTTTCTAATCATATGATCCTGCAGACATCGTCTGTAAACTGAAGGGTCTTCGGTTGCTAAAGGGCATTTCCAAACATCATTTTCACCATGAAAACTGGATTGCCCAGATCCTGGGGCCCCAAGATCATCTGAACACAAACTTTGTGAGGGAGACAAGTACCAAGAATTGCTTCCTTCAGCACACCTGAGTGCCTGCTCCCACCCCCCGTCTCATCCAGCTAACGCACGCCTCTCCACGGCCCAAGCCCCATCCCAGGCCTGCAACGTGTCCTTCAGCACCCGCTATGCCCATAGCCCCCGTGCTCTGGGTGAGGGGCAGGGTACCCCACCTCCTGTACATCACGGAGGGCAAGCTCTGGCCTCCGGACCCCGGCACCCACGGCGATTACGCACCCTGAGACACTGCCACCAAAGGTACGCACGGGCAGGATGCGATGAGCGGCCTGCAGTGCTCCCCGCTGCTGTTAAAAGGCTGCATAAATGGTTTAATCTAAAGAAAAACAACAACAACCAAAAACCAAACAAGAACTGGTCCCAAACTGCTGCAGGGCTTTGGTTTTCAGTTTTGTTTCTTTAAACACACTCTCTGCTGTAGACTGCAGCGTTATTCCGTTCTTTAAAAACAGTACACGATTTTCTACGTCAGCTAGCTGACTCCCCAAAGGTACCCTGCAGGTCTGCTGCGTAACACCCTAAAAGTACCTGAAAAGCCAGCAACAGATCTGCCCACACTTGATCCATCAGCTGAAGAGAGCTCTAAAGCTTCACAAGAAGCGTCCTCGGGCACAGCGGAGGGAATTCTGCTGAGACCTCACCGCACCTCTCACATCCCCCGGGACTTGGGAAGAAATCTCCAGTCACATGCTCGGAAGTCATCCGAACGCAACAGTCCTGCAAGTCAGGGTGCAACGAGCCCTGCCTGGTGAGAAAAGCAACACAGCGTTTTATTTCATACGCCCCGACGCTCAAAATAAGATCTGATGCCCCACAACAACTTTTAAAGCATTTTAAAATTTGGTAGATAACACACAGGAAAGCATTTTGCACCCCGGGCAGCTTCTCAATTTCCTGCCTTGCCTGCAACATTTGGTTGACAGTCGCAGCTAAAGGAGGGGCCGTAAAAACTTCAGCGTTAGCTTGCTCTTCAGCCAGTGCCAGTGGAGCGGTGCCGTGAGTCAGTCACGGGATGGACCTGCTCCTGGGCTCAAAACAAACCCCAAAAAGCAAGGGAGGAGAAAATAATAATAATAAAAATCGAGGGACAGCCTCCTGGGAGCTCATGAAGCTTCACAGGAGGAACCTCCCTCCTAGACCCTCACCAGCGAAAGGCACGGGCTGGGCACCGTGAAGCTCTCCGCGAGGCTTACCTGCCTCATCCCTCGGCCTGAACGTCAAGCGCTCATGAGACACTCCAAGTCTAAGCACACAACACCCAGGAGATTAGACGCTTCCAGGAAGCAGCCTTTTTGGACTCCTGTTTCGTCATGTTTGTACATTATCTGCCACTGCCAGGGACTCAACCCCGCTGCCTTTCAACCATTCCCATAACACAGCTCCGCAGCAGTGGAACACCAACGCAAGCCTTCGCTCACCCGGCTCCTGCTGGGGATGAACGATCAAAATTCTCTATACCAAGCCACTACTTAGGCATATTCTAGAAGCTCTCTGAAGTCTTTAGACTACGGTTTGACAGCAAAGGAGTTTGTTTTCCAGACACAGATGAAGAGACAGTCTTCCACAGAAGGCGATTTATTCTTTTTTTTTTTTTTTTTTCCCAAACAGATGCATTGCCAGGATCTGACTTCTGTTCCCCACCGGTAAAAAAAAATATTGCAGAGAGCCTTTGGGATCAGTACCCTGTTGTTTTCCAAAGCCTGCATCCACACACATCCCTCCTCTCCAAAAGTTTCAGTGTATTTGATCAACCTCTGCCAGACTCTTCCCAGTGGTGCCCAGCACCAGGACAAGGGGCCATGGGCACAAACTGAAGCAGAAGAGGTTCCAGTTGAACGGGAGGAAGAACTTCTTGACTTGGGGGGTGCCCGAGCCCTGGCTGCCCAGGGGGCTGTGGAGTCTCCTTCTCTGGAGATCTTCAACCCCCGCCTGGCCGCTGTCCTGTGTCCCCTGCTCTGGGTGAGCCTGCTTGAGCAGGGGGTGGGACTGGGTGAGCTCCTGAGGTCCCTTCCATCCTCCACCAGTCTGGGATTCTGTGAATAGCTGCACTTCATTCACCGCTGGCAAACTCACGCCTGGCACCCACCCCACGGTTCTCAGGCGACTCCCGCCAGGAGCAAACCCTAATTTTCAAACAAGGCCATGGGGATGGGCCCCGTATCAACACAGCAGAGCTGCGACACAGCAGGGCTCCCGCTACCCCAGATCTCAGGGTACCTACCGCGTTGTTCACCCCCCTGTTTTTCAATCAGGATTTATTTTAGAAGAGCGTTGCCTAATATATAACAATATGTTACTCAATATTCAAAAAGAAGCAAAAGGTTCAAGTTGACACGGCGAGAAAAAGATCAGTATAAGCCCAAGAAGCCTAAAGGATGATTTTTTTTCTTGCTGCGAGCCGTACTTGGGAAAGATCAGGCCACACGTTACAGCTGGAGCGCCAGAATGAACAAAGTTATCTCAGATCTTCTGAGACTTGTTATCTGCCACAAGACCGTATGAAAGGAAAGTTTACTGCACTTTAATTACCAACATCTGGAAAAAGGAATTGCAACATTAGGAGAAAATTCTTTGCAGAGGGTATCTCCAACCAAAAAAAAAAAAAAAAAAAAAAAAAAACAAACAA
>NW_009259692.1:38156-39143 GCF_000687185.1 Egretta garzetta | reverse complement strand
AAATGCATGAGAAATACTGCAAAGTTTTATTGAAAACATGAACCAGGGTGAAAAAAATATCGCTTATCATGCCCACAAATCAACGTTTGCAGAAGCGCTACCCATCGGTGGGGAAAACCACCGTCCCACCCGGCTCGAGCACATCCCTGCCCCGCTCCCACCTGCAGCGGCGCAGCCACCAAAGCCACGCGGCCTCGCATTTCTCCTTGCACCCGTGTCCTCTACCAAAATAACAGCAGCAACGACGCAAGAATACTTCTGCTTGCCAGCCCTACCGCTTCGGAGAGCTCCCCCTCTGCAGCGAGGCAGCATCGGCAGCGATGCCAAAGCTCGAGGGCTCCCCAGTCCCATGCAGCCACTTGCCAGGCAGTTTCAGGTTCTTCAGAACAAATGGATTTTCCAGCTCTGGGTAAAAAAACAATTCTAGCTCAGGTTAAAAGAAAAACAAACCCCAAAACAACAGAAGAAACAATTTTAGTGCAGCAGTAAGGCATGCACCACATCAACACAGAAGCGCCCACAAACGTCGGAGCGGTCAGTCCCTCAAAGGGCATTACTCAGAATGGATGCAAAACATTATTTCAGGATCAGGAATCCCACGCCAGGAAGAACTTGCATTCTCCTCAGTGTTCTCCCCCTTGGTTTATACAGCACCATTTACGCTGTTACACAAATAATAACGCTCCGCTCGGAGACAAACTGGAGCTGGAACAAACCGCCTGCCAGCACGCAGCAGCCCCGCTCCGACGGCTCAGAGCAGCGTGCGGCCGGCGTGCAACCACCGCTCAAAACCAGGCAGCATGCTGATCTCCCAACAGATATTTGATCTGGAATTTAACTTGCCTATTTACGTATTTTACAGCAGGAGCAGGGCAGGGAGCGTGCCCCTGTGCTGGGCACTGGGGGGGCCGCCCCTCGAGTGCTGGGGTCAGGGTTGGGCCCCTCCCTCCCCGAAGGAGCTGGGGGGGCTGGAGCGTGTCCAGAGAA
>NW_009259692.1:33495-37961 GCF_000687185.1 Egretta garzetta | reverse complement strand
GGCCGAGTGGCCAGGGTTTGGGGGGGGGATGGCGGGGGTAGGGGGGCGGTTGGGCTGGGGGAGCGCAAAGGGCTTTGCCAACCTCAACGATTCTGTGATTGTATGATTTTTCAACTTAGCTATTTCACTGTACCAATCTCTTTCGCACACTCAGTTTTCAAAGAGCTTTCCAGCAAAGCCACCACTGCAGCCTTCAACCCCACCGCCCTTCTGCATCCAAGGGCTCCAAAGCAGGCACCAACGGAGCGCGTCCCCTTCTCCACGGTCAGCCGAAGCAGTGGATTAGCAGCTGATCCGAGCTGATTTCACCAGTCCCTCCCTTCTGCTCACTCCTTACTGCTACAAATTCCCTCCTCAATCCTGAAGTGAAGCTTCACAGTCAGTATCAGTGCTGCAAAATCCCAGTCTCCCTGTCTCCCAATTAAGTTTGCAATGTTTTGCTTAGGCTGTGTTTCTAGTTCTTCTGGAGACACACGCCTCGACTGATTTGTCTACAGGGAAGTACAAGAAAAACTGGGAGGAAATAGAAATTGGGAACAGCCCAGAATTGCAGTTTTTACCTTTTCCTTCCCACCACTCTCAAATCTAAACCCAAGCAGCTTTCAGCTGAAACAGGACTAAAGCTCTCAAAGCTTCAAAGAAAGAAATAGGTGTTAAAGCCAAGACTGCAGGAGCGTGGTGCACTCCCCTGTTTGCAGGGAAGCGCTTTAGAAACGAGGTTTGATTTGCCTGTACTTCTATTTGCCAAGCCAGTGCAGCTCCTTGCTCCCTCTTGTTGGGAACAGCAGGAGAACGTTTCCTTCAGTCCATCACCGACTTCATGACAACTGATTAAAATTGCAAGAGCAGTTACAGCACGCCTGCCCTTGAGGTTAACCACACATCACCGTCTGGTGTTCTATCAGGAACTGAAGAGTTTAGTTAGAATTGCTACATAAAATCTGGGAGGAATCTTACGGACGCCTATTTTGATTGAAAATGGGGACAAATCACAGATTCCAATCCGCGACGCTGCTCGTCCTAGAGAGGTCTGGGGCAGGGAATGCACTTGCACAGCTGACGGGTAGGAAGAGCTGCAGGCCAGCACAGCTCCCGTCGGGGCTATCCACTTCCCTACGGGATACCAAGGGTTCAGTCCCTGCCTCGAGATGCTTTGCCAGCCCATGCCTTCAGGATTTTGCCATTCTGCATTCAACCACCAGAGCTGAGAGCTCTCACGACCCGTGACTGTCACAGCTATAGATACCCAGATCCCACCATCAGGGAAGGTGGACAAACCCATAAGAAGCCTGGTAGCGACTTCCCCGCTTTTAAACAGCGGGATGAACAGCCAAGTGCCCTCCCAAACGCTCAGCAAGTGGGTAACCACCTCTCCCAGCAGAGCTGAATTTGTTGCTGCGATGCTGACGAGCTGGAGCTGACCCGGTCCAACTACAGCAGCACGGCATAAAGGCGACAGAGCGCGCGTGACGGCATCCTCCCCGGGGAGCGGCACCGCTGCAGTCGGAGCTGGGAAGGGAACGAGACCAGACGTGGAGAGGTGGAGAACCTGCTATCCACATGCGTGACAGGAACCGTCTCAAAATAAGCCACGAACTGTGCCTCAGCATGGCTGAATCCCTCGCTTTAGCGCCGGAGAAAGCTATTTTACACGAATTTCATGGGAACCGCTTGCCCACCCTTCACGTTTTGGTGCTGTGCTCATGTCCTTCACATACAAGCGACCCACGGCTTTATTCGCCGTACAGCTTGTCTTTTACGTCGCGCAGACTGCGTGCCCATTTCTCCCTGACTTCGAAGCGGTCAGTGCGTTTTCAACGGGACAAACGTACGTAAACGGAGATCATTTCCCTCTCCTGGGAAGGGTTTGAGCGAAGAGCGTGCAGGAGCGTAAGTTAACCAAAGTAAATAAGACCGGGGGGCAGAAAAGACACCAGTTATGAACTTTAATCCAGAGAGGAGGAAAAAAAAACAGTTTAGAAAACGGAAACTCTGAAATCTCCAAATATCCAAAGCTGAGTCGAAGTCAAGTGGGGGAAAAATAAACTTACCCTGCAGTTTATAGTACAGGACGTCTGATTCCTCCCTTCATCTTCTAAGAAAAGGCTCTGTGGTTTTTAGTTGTAAAAAGCCAACATATTTTTAACAGTAGTGATAAAAGGCCCTAAATGCACATTTTCCTTTGTATCTCTGCCTGTGGAACTACTACAGAGTCACATCCTGAGGACCTGCAGCAGTCCCTCTGCACTGGCAAAGTCTCGGAGCCTGTATCCAGCCTCAACTCACCCAGCTTGTGCTGGACGTGTTTGGGGTTGATTTTGGCCATGCCATTTCAAGGAATCTATGCTAACTTCCTCCTGGGGAAACGTCGTGTCCTGCACTTGATCCGGCCCAGCATCAATGACCTAGAATGGGAAAGCCCCCCCTCCCCCCCCCAGCATCTATTAAGGCAAGAACTCTGTCGGAAGCTGTTTACAATCAGTACATTTGTGTGACTGCTCATCTGCATGGTCTCCTTGGCGTCCAGCGTGGGGTGACCTCACCCTGCAGCCTCAGTGCAATTCCACAGAAAAAAAAAAAAAGAAAAAAAAAAAAAGGGGCAGTCAAACCCCATCAGAAACAAGAAACCATTCGTTCCAACGCTCTCTTTCCTGTTTCCACTTAACGACTGCCAGTGGTGTTAATTAGCTAACCACACACAGACAGTCCGGGTTTTACAGCTGGCGTTTAACGTCCATGGCATACACATTAAGCTCACGCTTGGCCGTTTCCTGCACCACCTGGTCCACTCCTGGCAAAGTTAAGGCTTCCTTGCTGGCGGAGGCTGCCCGTAACGCTCCACTGCGCATGCTTGGGGGCGGTTAGATCTTGCGTCCTCAACTGTAGTTATTCAATTCACTGTTACACTGCACGCAACGAAGGGATTTTCCAGTCCCAGGTCCTTTCCTTCCCCTTCAAGCCTCTGTTTCCGAAGGGTGACATACCATCACAGTTTCAAACGCACCTGGAAAACCAGGGCTCCTCTAGCCCTCCACACACTCTCCCCCGCAGCTGTCTCCATAATCCTTTGGAGATGCAAAAAAGTATTCAAACATTTAAGCCTCGGAAAGACAAGGCTAACATCCAGCTGCTAAAAGGATTATTCTGTGCATGCGCGAGCTCAGCAACTGAGCGGGGTTGTATGTCCCCACGAGCAGGGTGGGTAAAAGGGACTGGCCGTGGCCATGGAGCTGCCCCACCGCAGCAGCATCACAGGCATTCTTGACAAGAACCTGGAAAAAGAAAGTGCTAGAAACTGTATCAGAAGGGAAAGACCCAAGATAAATGCTTGCTGGAAGGAGAGCGGAGCAAGAGAATGAGAATCCCAAGGAAAATGAGGGCTGGTAACAGGGAGGGTTGAGAGGAGGATACAGATATCTGCACGAGCAGATAAGGGGCACAGGGTGGGATGAGAAGCACGTCCCCACCGACAGATCTTCATCACACACGCATCAGGGCAGGACAGCCTCGTCTCCGGATGCTGCCGGGACAGCACACGGAATACAAACGAGCCTGATGAAAAGCCAGAAGCCGCTCCGGCTAACCCTGGCGTTTCCAGTGAGCCATCGTCAACACCGAGAGACCCCCGCCCGTCTGCCTGCACAGCCTGAGCTCTGCGCGGCCTCCTCCGCCAGGACAAGGCGCACGGCAGCCCGAGCTCTCACCGGGGCCGTAGCATCGCAGAGCGCAGACGCGTCACGCCACGTGTCGGTCCGAACCCTTTCTGCGGGTACTAACACCGCGGGCAACTGCGCAGATAAGCGAGAAGGCTCAGTCCAAGGCCATCGCATGACTTTCGGGGTTTTAATCATGGCCTTCCCAACTGATAGAGACCACGCTCATATGACAAGGGCAAATACATTTGAGACCGTGAGAAAAGTACCTCCAACGTCACAACCATCTTCCTGCGCACGAGCCACAGACTCGTCCCTTGGACAAATCCCAGAAGCTTAGGGTGTCTGTCACCAGCAGTTAATTTGTCCCAAGAAAACTGGACTGAATGAGCGAGAGAGATTTATAGGTGCCAGTTTAAGAAAAGTCAATCACGAACTAAGCTTATGTCACTGGGGAAGGCAGCTGCCGCTCCGGCACACAACCGCAGCAAATTCTTCAGTTTTGGTGTGACACTGAACTCATTCTCCTGGGAAATCTCTCGACACAAGCTCTGCAAGACGGCGCATACCCCGTGATGCTCGCTCGGTCAAAAATATGCGTTAGAACAAGAGCCAGCAGCACTCCAAAAGAGGAGAAGAACCGGGCAGGGAGTCCACTTGCAAAGAAACCCTCTCCGAGAAACCGCTCACAGCCATGGAAATCAACTCTGACGGACAGGTCTGAACCATCGCTGCCCCAGGCCTCCAGGCCGACGACGTCCTTCTCCCGGGCTAAGCCCCTGCGCAACGCCCCAGCTCCTCCGCGCGGGGACG
>NW_009259692.1:27004-32417 GCF_000687185.1 Egretta garzetta | reverse complement strand
CCCGGGCCCGCCCCCCCCGCGGGGCCCCGGCCCCCTCGGCCACGGCAGGGGCCCCCATCTCGGTACCAACCACCGCACTCGGGCGCTGTGGCCGGCGAGGTACCAGGTCCAAAAATTATGTTCCCACCTGATTCCACAATTGCGTTTGGAACAGAACTTTACACACACGGTATGATTTGGCAATCTTTATATCCACAATACATCATAACCATGCACAAAAATCAAGTGATGTGTATATTTACAAAGTGAATTGCACTTAACACAGGAACCAGGAGTAAAAGTAAATGAAAGGAACCTCTCTTCTGGGTTGCATAAAGGTCCAGTGCTATTTATAGCCTACCAAGCCTGATAGACAACTACCGTGCATTATCTGACCAGCTTAAAATAAGAATTACTGTTACTCATTGAAACAGCGCGGCCCTGGAGAGACTCATCTCATGGAATCATTCCATTAATCACCATTCACACTGCATTAGCTATTAAGAGTCTGCAAGTCAAGAGAATCCAACCTCAGCCCTGACTCACTGTATTTTACTTGAAGGACAGTCTTTCACCTCCAATTGCCCCCTTTTTCTTTCCTTACTTGAAATTCAGGCCCCAACCTTTAATACTGTTTTTCCTAGGATTTTTTTATGAAGGAAAAAGGCCTCCCTAAGTGACTGAGTCGCTCCATTAGGATCTTTTTTCTTCTATAGAGTCCAGAACCTCTAAGCCAGTTCATCCTTCGTGCTTGGAAGGGAAGCGATCACCAAGCACAGGTAAGACCCAACCATTAGCAGCCCACAAACAGATCACGTCCACAGCTTCTGGAACAGTACAGCATGCAGGAATCAAAGCAGCGGGAAGCGAAAATACCTACTGTACATTTTTTTCCAAGTGGCTTTTGCTAAGTGACCTACTCAAATAAAAGGCACAGGCCAATCCTTACCATCCTGGCGCATCCAGCCGAGAGCGCTCTCTCCTGTTCGCACCAGAATACCCCGTTACCAGCCTCTCCACACACTGGGGAGATCCCACAGGTGATCCAACAGACCCAAACGGGGGGATCTCTAGGACGCAGCAGCCCTTCGACTGCTTCCAACCTGCTACAAGTGCTGAGAAGCAGCCACAGGGGGAAGAAGGGGTCACGGTGCCTTTTCCTTCTACCAAATTTTGATGGCCTCCGCAGCACACACAAAAAACCCTTGCTAACGAAGTAGCAAGCAGTCACTCAACAACTGGATTTTTACATTTATACAAGTATAGAGCTTTCCAGACTTTCCTACGATCCAAACTTTCTTGCCCTGTGCAGGCCTACAGACAAACTCTTGGTGGAGATCCCAGACCGCAGCTCACCCAGCCTGTAAGCGTCTGACTCAATAGGGAGGAAAGCTCGACTGAGGCTGTCTACCCCATTCATTTATTTTACCAATTACCTGTTTGTGTGCTCACCACCAAATCACCTATGTGTGAATTTTGGCCTTTACTGTCCCCCTCATTAACAGGGTAGTTAGCAGAAAAGACTTGTGTCTAATTTTGCATTGGAGGACCTGTTCTAAATCCCAGCAGGAGCCTGCAAGTGAGGTTTATGTTACTGACACTGGGTGGTAAGCACCCAGTGCTTTTTAGTGTTATTTTTCAATAGTTAAATGAAAGTCACCCTCGACAGCCAAGTAAAGCAAGCACAGCACATGTTCCTTCCTTCACAGGCAGCTTTCCTGTCGTCAGGAGTTTTACATAAGCCAAATTCTGCCCTCAAACCTCTTACGGCAGATGGAAGAGAGCTGGAACCTTTTCTGTTTTCCCCGACAGTAACACTGAGAGACACAGAGCCAGAGAAGCTGCAGTATGAAGCAGTCCAGGTGAGGTCACATTTAACTGTTATTTTCACATCAAGAAAGCACAGTTAGGGAGTCTGGCCTATTGGAGAGCTTCTTTGAATGTCAGACAGCTCTTCAACAGTTCAAGCTTCCTCCAAGTCTTCCCCTCTGCAATTTCAGTAGCTATTACCAACACGGGGTTGTCAGCAGGACACCAGGGTATTCGAGATCAGAAGCATTTTTCCTCAGCCATGCACAGGAAGATGGTTTTACCAGGAAGAACTGGTCCACTGTCCTTTTCCTGTTGGCCCTGATGGCCCTGGGCTTAGCCTAGGCAAGAGCACCTCAAAGCCACAGAAGGGCTGCATCTCCACCTGCCTGGGTAGCAGCACAGCAGTGTGGGGAAAGAGCCAATACCCAGTCTAATAAATAAACTGAGTGACCACAGCAGATAAAACCATTGCTTAAGTTCACAGTGCTCACATAAGCTATGTCTGGGCACACGTGCGTGCACACACACGCTTCCCACATCTTGGGGATACCGCAGTCCTGCAGCAAGAGGCAGTAGGGCCTTCCCACCTCATGCAACAGATCTCAAAAACAACCCAACCCCCTCCGGCACGAATAGTATGGGTCCAAGATCCACCTGCTCTGAGGGGGCTTTGGCTGACGTGCAATGAAGTTGGACAAGGTCTCTTCAATACAAATATAATTTAACAGCACTTAAGCCCTAGACACAAACCTTCTGTTGGGACTCTGATGCAAAGTTCAGAGCCTTCCACAAAGTCAAAGACTAGAGAAAATCTCTTTTAAGAGACAAGGAAGTGACTAAACTGCTTCTCAGCCTCTTATACCAGGCCAGACTGATTCTAGAAACTTCATGTTAAGAACAGGATTTGCAGAGTAAACACATTAATACATCACCCTGAACTAATAAGTCTTCTTAACAGCATGATTCTTCCTCATGCCATTCAACTCATTTCTTTATAAAAAGTTTGGTTCACAATTAAGGAGCCCAGCTCCACCAGTGTCCACCTGATCTTGAATGAAATATTTTCACCATCTCAGAATTTTCCATTCTCTCTAACAGCATCCTCATCTGCCAGCCTTCCGGATACTGACTGCACATCACATTCTGGTCTAGAACCACCAAAAAGGAGGCGTCTCCACTTCCCACTGGCTGTACCTTCTCTCAACAGGATGCTATTAAAGTAAATACCAAGCCTTGAAAGTGCTTCCCAAACTGGGACACCCTTAGGACAGATCACTGTGGTGCCTAAAAAGGAAATCACATCCTCATTCAATGGGATTAGGCTGCAAGCACGTGCCCCTTCGCCTTGAACGTATCCTCTAAACAAAGGTGAAAAGTGCTAGGCACCACGTGCACCCTTTGCTGTGAACTATAGCCCTCTAGGTGCATACAGTACAAAATTAAAGGCATTGGTCTGGAAATCTTATAAAAGAAAAGCCATCAGACTTAACCGCCCTTAATTTTATTACATAACCAGACAGAACAGTTGAGACTGGAATGTCAGATTTCCCCTTCAAGCGACAATTCACAGTTTCATATTTGCTTTGTATCAGAAAAGAAAAATCAACTCACTAATACGCAGGTAGGATTCATCGAGTGAGGTACAGTCTCAGAGTACAGAGCAAAAATTCACTGCAAATTGCTTCACTAGCCTTCAGAGCAGCAGACGGTCTCCAACTCTTCCTTTAGACAGTTTCACCCAGTATTCGCCTCATCATAACATTCAGCGCATACCGGAGGGGATGCAAGTGTGTAAGAGCTAGTGAACGATGAAAAGCCATCATATAAGGTGTTCACAAGCTAGCAAGAGACTGACTACACGAAGTTGTGATAACATTCTTCCCGTTCAGCAAAACAAAGGATTATAGTAGTTAGCCCTGCTGATGACAGATCTGTTACATCAGGTGACGTACAATCATATGAGAATTACAGTCTGCAATTCAGTAAAACAGAGTAAGAAGAAAACAACAGGTTAGTAGTTATTATGTGGAATCTTAACATTATGCATTTTAGTAGAGGTCAGGAGGGTTATGCACAAGGTCAATAGTGAAAGACGATGAAGAGAAAGTTCAAGATGCTATGGTTCTGCAGAAGTTTTACAAAATGTATAAAGTATCGAGTTTCTCTACAACAACCAAAACCCTTACAAGTGCAGGTATATACATGACATGAAAATATTGCTTCACTCACTCAAACAGGGGGAGGAGAGACCTAGAGAAAAAGCAGCATGCAAAAAAATCCTGGAACTAGAGAAGATCCTGCTTTCAGACACTGATCTACAGTACAAAATAAGCCTACTTGTACAGGTTGCAAAAGGTTTCTGAAATCAATATGCTGGCACTTACTGTACAATAATGTTAACTGATTAACATAAGCCATGAATAAATATTAAGCCACTTCATAAAGCCTGCAGAAGCAGCACAGGCATTCATGGTGGCCGAGAAAGCAATGCAGACATACTTCATTGTTCCCAAATAAGAATAGAGAAAGATCTCCCAAGCAGGAAACGATAAACTACACAGCCAGACTAACTGTATTAGGGGTAATTACATAATAAGTAATGTTATTTTCAACAGCTTTCTTAGTGTGTGCAGCCACTAAAAACCTCACTGTGAGACTTTATCAGGACAGAAAACAGAGCATTTGGTAGGATAGCTATTTTCTTTTAATTTCTCCCCCATGTTTACAGAAACACAAGGAAAAAAAAAATCTGACTGTGGGAGGAAAAAAACTTTGTCACCTAAATGTAGTTATTTCTTCAACTGTTATAGTCGAGTCCCCATGGTTTCTCTCCCAGAAAAAAAAAAAAACCAAAACCATCTGAGGAGAGCGTTTCATGGGATAATATCCAGCAGCAGGCGTTCCAACACAAACATGTCTATCAGATCAGTGCCTACATTTCAAGCCCAAAAGTCACCACATTGAAGGGGATTTCAGAGGCAGGGGGATGTTAGCCCTACAATTAAAGCTCTAAGATGAAAAGGGGGGGGGCTTGGGAATGGGGTAAAGGAGGGGAGAGGGAGTCACTGAATCACAGGAGATAAGAAGTGCACACAAGTTTCTAAATGAAGCACAGACGAAGTGAAGGGCACAAGAGTCATCTACAGGAGGTCACAGGTTCTGACAGCACTGGAGTTTGTTGGATTTCTGTCCATCGGTGGTTGGTGGGACACTGATGTCGACTACGTTGTTGCCAGGAGACTCATCGTGTGCAGACCGATCTGCAATCTGCTTCTGCGAAACAATGCGGTAGATTTCTGAAATGAGAGCAGACTTGTTAGAGCCCAGAAAGGCATTGCCTCCACCGGGCACGCGTACGTGTCAGATCAAGCTGTCAAAGAAGATGCTAGAACCCAAGAATGAAAATATTTTAATTTGAGAGCTAGGAAAGGGAATCTAGGCTGACCAGCTGTGGCATGTAACATCTGGCTGGCTTTCCCGCTCTGTAATGGATACGCCAGCTCTGTCTGGAAAAATTAAGACAAGATTCCTTACTGGCTTTCACAACAGCACTCCCCATCACGTTCTTTTTCAATGACTCCATAAACAAGGGCATTATTAAAAGGCTTTTTAAATGAGAAAG
>NW_009259692.1:14521-26769 GCF_000687185.1 Egretta garzetta | reverse complement strand
CTAAAATAGGGCATCATAGGGAATCATCTTATTTTTGATAAAAAAAATGGGCAGTGTAATCTAGAAACGTCAATCAACAGGATGCTTGCACAACGTCATTGCACAGCAGCAATGACCGCTATCTATTTCACACGTTCGCTTCTGGCAAGCTGCTACTACCAAACGACAGAAATGCCTCCTCCTCTCTGCAACAGCGTTCCCACCTATGACGGTAAAAAGCCACATGGTTCCATAAAGCCCCGTATTGATCCAAAAATGCTTTTCCTGAGAGAATTAATTTATTTGACTCAAATTAATTTATGCCTGAAAGCACACAGATCCACAAAGCCCTAACCGCTGAAGACAGACTGCCAGGTCAAAAGCTTTCAGAAACAAACCATTTCAACTGCACAGTTAGTAGAAATAATTTGAGTTGAAAGGTTTTTAAATTACTTATTTCACTGACGGTAAGCCCTTGTTCCGACTTCCCTCCATTGTGAGACAGGAAAAGAGCAAGTACCACCCTGGAAGTCTGTGGTAAATATTATGGTCACATTCATACAGCCACAGCCTCAAAACAGCAACACCCGAACTCTTCAGTAAGGATTAAAAATCACGGGGGACTATGTGGGTTTTGTTTATGTCTTTTTATTTATTTATTTATAAAGAAGTAGCACATATTTACATTGTTTAAAATGGAAACCTTTAACCCAAGACTGATCTCGTTGCCATTGGCTACCTTCAGCTCTTTTTGCTGAAAGGGATGACAAGATCTCTGTCAGAGACTGCCACATCCCTCTTCCTTCACGCTCGGTGGTGTATTTTAGTATTAGCTGTTCAGAGTCATTGCCAAACCCTTCTCTTTGGGGCAGCATCTGTTTGGGGTTTGGTTTTTGGTTGTGTCCCCCGCCCAGTCTTTAGTGATCCCTCAAACTGGTGGCCAGTAAGGAAACTCTTGTCCTGCTGCTCCCATTCTCTTCCCTCCTCCGCGACCCCTGTGGTTGCTCTATGCAGCACATATTCCCAGGTTTCTTCTCCTCCCTTAGAAGGGGGATTCTCCCCACAGCAATCACTTCAGGAATGGCCTTTTCAGCATGACTCAGTCTTACTGGCCATATCCCCACGGTACCTGAACTGGGCAATCTCAACACTTCTGGGAGCCCAGGATGCTGCTAAGAGATAGTGTGTTGGGTTCAGTTGCCCAGTTTCCCCAGCTGGAGTTCTGGCTTCCCAAACATCTTATCCGTTCCAGCAGCCTGTACTGGGGCACTCTCCTACAGCAACCTAAGGCCACCTTCTCTGCCCAGGGTCAGTCTCAGGACCACACTGCAAGGGAAGACAGGATGGATGGCGACTGCTGAACTACGCTCAGAGCATTAAAACCATGGGTACCATCTCAGAGTGCCAGGCAAGTTGCCTCAGATCCAGCCAAGCGTCCCAGATAAGCAGTGAATCCGCTATAAGGTCGCTCTGCTCAAGAGACAGCTCAGGCACCAGGCGGTCTCCTCTACAGCTTTGTCTCAACAATATTCTCCAGCTGCTTCACCAGCAGCTCTAATAACTCAATGCAAATCTTGCTGGGCAGCAAATATAACCCATTCCTAGTTCTGTCAGGCTTTTTACTTACAGGAGCAGCTTGGCTATCCTTTTTCTCCTGCCTGCCTCTCTTCTTGGTCATCTTCCTCTAATTGCAACACATTTCTGGTACCAGCAGAGCTGGCCAGCACCAGACCTAGTGATCCCAACGCTTCCTTGCACACCTCTGCAAGAGAAACCTGAAAGAGCCTGCCTTACAGAATACACCATATTGAAACTCAGGTTCTTTCCTAGTAATCAGCTCTCATTCATACATAAGAAAAGAAACAATAATGCAAAGCCAATTCTTTGCTCAGCATCCAGTAAGCAATATGCACCAGACACTTCCTGATAATCAAGTAGAACCAAAACAAAGGCTCGTTCTCATTTAACTGAAATCAGTATCTGGTCACAAAAAAGCTCAGAAAACGCTCATCTCAAAACGTTGTGGGACACAAAATCAGGCACAACTTCACAACACAGTGTACGAGGGTAAGACTATAGAGACAGTTTATCAGTCTAGAATTCAGCTATGGTAAGGAACAGTGAGGAATTGGATCTTGCCAACTCTTCCTGTTCACAGTAGGGATCTTAAAGAGCTCTCCAAGAGACAGAACAAACCCACTGACAAATTATATGGCGTTTTCCCCTCTTTAAGACAAGATTCAGATCTCATGGAGCAGCCAGAGGTAAAATGGCAACCCAATACCTGTTTGATGGCCCTCTTCCTCTTTAGATATTATTTTTAAGGGTTCTTTGCCAATTACCAATTACTTAATTTTAGGAGTGGAAGACTGTGCAAAACCAACTTCCCTGTTGCCTCAAACAGTATTTTGAGATAACGACTACTGCAGAACATGGAGTGGAAGGCAGACTCTCTGAAAGCAGAGGTGCTCAAGTCTATCAGGGTTTGTTAGCTCCGATCCAGCAGTCCTGCAGGCCCATGCTGGTTTCCTTCAGACACCCTGGGGTGAGAGCACCGTGCTCCCCAGGACTCCACTTCCGAGGGTTAGCTCAGGCACAAAGCTGCCCAAATGCAGAGCACTGTATGCATTAACACCAAAGTGCTAATGCATACAGTGCTGACACACTCACACAAACTGAAGTCTAACTAAAATTAGAGTAAGATTAGGCCAAGCCTCAAGTTTGGGAAAAGTTACCCACCCCAACTGAAGTAACAGAGATGAACAGCGCTTATTTTAAGCATCTCTCTTGCTCTGTGTGCTTCCCACTTCTACTGCCTGCAGGCTACGTATCTCCCAGGACACATCCTCACCACTTCAACGCTGTCCTTCCTCCTCCTCTTACCTCATGACCTCATACAACTCACTTCTTGGCCAACCTCCCTTTGAAGGAATTCAGCAAGTTCCCCATGCGCCGCATTTAGCCTAGAACAGAGCTGCACTCTTCTGGAGGCCAAATGAGCACTCAGCTCAAATTTGCAAAACACCAGCTGGAAATCACAGAATCGTTGAGGTTGGCAAAGCCCTTTCAGCTCCCCCAGCCCAACCGCTCCCCTACCCCTGCCATCCCACCCCCAAACCCTGGCCCTCAGCACCGCCTCTGCCCGGCTGTTAAATCCCCCCAGGGGTGGGGACTCGACCCCTTCCCTGGGCAGCCCCTTCCAGCGCCTGACCGCCCTTTCGGGGAAGAAATTTCTCCTCATGTCCAATCTAAATCTGCCCTGGCACGACTTGAGGGAATTCCTGTGAGTCTGCTCACAAAAGTGCTTTGGCCACGGCTTAGCACAGTAAGGAGGACTCACTGGTGTACCTACAGTAACAAAGCCTTACTGGTGAATCCTAGGCCTCATGTGCCATAGGGTGCTCCCTTACTCCAGGGCCAAGAAAATACATGTAGGTAACAACTTAAGGAATGGAAATCCTAAGCCCCAGTCTGAAAGAGATAAAAAGCAAGTAGTAGAGTAGTACTACCTGGAATGCCTCTGGTACTAACGCAGTGGACCTACTGCATGAGCATTCCCACACGTACAGCAAGTCTGAAGCTGCAGCTAGACACTGTGCACTCAGCAGCCATCTCTACAGCACTTATACATGCCAAGGAGCATTCTTGGGCAGTGGAAATCATAAGCCCTGGCCTCATTTTGGCCTCTTAACCACTATCACATTCTTAGACAATTCCTGAGACTCTTCAGGGACACTCCCAGAAGGCAGCCTGCAGGCAGCTATGCTGCTGGTGCGCAGTCACCTACAGCCCTTACCATCAGCTGAGAACAAGAGTTCAGGAGTCTGGACAAAAATGCTATGTCCCAGTCTGCTTTGGTGCAAGAGACCACACTGGCACATTTAACTTCCTAGCATAGCTGTGGCTTCGCTGCCTAGATTTTGTGCAGGCACAGAACCGCACCACCTTTACAACAGTGCTATTGCAATAGCTTGAATTTATGGAGCACCAGGAGACTAGAAACCTTCAGATCCTTGGGCAGAAAGGTATGCGTGGGGTGGGAGGCAGAACACAAAGGTAAGATTAGAAGGCTTGCAAACTAGCCATCATTCCCAACATTCACATCCATAACATTCTAAATAAATGCAAAACGTGCCCATGAACGCGCCTACTACCTCAGGCAGTCCCTGAATCCGTAACAAACCATACCTGTAAGGATGTTCTTGAAGGCTTCTTCTACATTTGTTGAATCCAGAGCGGAAGTTTCAATAAAAGATAAGTTATTTTTTTCTGTAATAAATAACAAATGATTCAGTTAAAAACTTTAATAGCACTTCATTTCACCTTTACTTTGAGGTTTTCACCTTTATTTTTAGGCCAAATCAGCTGGGGCACAGTGGTGTTTTTCCCCTGTTACACTGGAAACGACCTGGTGCACCATTTATTTAGCTGCTTGTGTTTCAGCAGAGTCCCCTTTGACCACTGCCTTTCCACAGCGTGAGAACATTTTCCTCCCGGCAGCCCTTGTCCAGCCAGGCAATACGATATTATTGTCATCTGGCTGCAGATCCCTCCTAGAAGCACTGCGAGCGAGCGCACAGGCAAAAGCATGCTGGCTGCAACAGGACTCTCAATTCTCCTCTGCAGCCCCAAAAAGAGACCAGATCTACATTTCCTAATCAAATCCCACCTCCAAATTACAACGAAACCCCGAGTAATACAGTCTATATTCTTCTTTCCTATTATAAGGCAAAAGATATATTTATATAAAAAAAAAAAATGGTGATTAACACTCAAACATCACACCTAGAATGGTACTGTACCCCCTGCCCAGAAACAGGCAAATTTCAGTCACAGAGCTTATGCGGCAACCCTGTACCATCACTAGCTATTTAAGACAACTTCAGTAGGAAGTCAGGGGCAAAAAAATAAGATGTTGAACCAAGTGACCAAAGTAATGCACTATCTAGGGTGCCTATGAACTTGTTTTGCTTTCCTCATATGGACTTCACTTCTCATTCATGTGAAAATTGCAAGTGGTTTTACTAACCACAGGGTACCGGCTTACTAGCAAACTTCAGAAAACATGTTTAAGCAAGCCCTAGTAATATTCCTAGAAGGAATTGAAAGGCTCTGCATTTAAATTCCACCTCCAAGCTTGACAGCCACACAAAAGCTGAATGCCCCTAAGCCCGTAAGGGCAAAAGAATATTTCTCTAGCGCTCCGCAAGGTAAGGCAGAGAGAAGTAATGCGGTGGCAGCAGCTCACATAACCCCCTGGATTTCTCCCAAGAACTGATAATTTCCAAGTTGATCACTGCATTTAAATGAAACCAGATGACACTACTATAAGCATCAGTGCTCTGGAGCAGAATCTACACCATCTACAAGAAGGCTCAGTGTTCATTTGCAGTTGTCCACACTGACATGGACTAAGTAGAACCAGGCCTCTAGGAAGGAAGGAAAGACATCTCGTGTTGTGATATTTTATAATTATATTGTGACATTTTCGCTTCTAAATGTTGCTTACTGTTTCTAGCCTTGCTAGAGGAAGTGTTTAATCTTCAGCTATCAGGCAGCTCAAGGACAGCGTTTCAAAAACATGTACTACCACTAGATTTAAAAAAAAAAAACACACGATCTACAAGACAAATCAACCACGCAAGCCAAGTTATTTTCATTTAAAAAAAAAAGTCTTAAATGACTTTTTTAGGGTCAAAAATAAAACTTGAGGTGAAAGTTCAGTCCAACAACAGCAAGATTACAGCTTGCACCAACATCAAGTTCAGAAAGCACCGACCCAGAAAACGCCACCTACAAACCTGCAAAAGCCCGGGCCTCGTCAGTGGGCACGGCTCTCAGATGGCGGAGGTCACTCTTGTTACCCACCAGCATGATGACAATATTATTGTCTGCGTGATCTCTAAGCTCCTTTAGCCAGCGCTCCACGTTCTCATAGGTGAGATGTTTGGCAATGTCGTAGACAAGAAGAGCCCCAACAGCACCACGGTAATATCTGAAACCAGAAGGCACATTCCATACCAGAGAGCTCTGTCCGAGTTACACCAACAAACCCAGCATCTGGCCCTTTTATACCATGTGCTACTAAAAAGTTAAAAACATCCCCCCACACTTTGGAAAAAAGCTCTGATGCTGTTGTTGTTGTTGGGGGGGGGGGGGGGGCAGCCTAAAACCAAGTTCCAAATGCTGGGGGTTTTGGCATTCCTAAAAAATTCCAGCGTATGTAACAAAATGCTGAAGAGACTGTGGAAACTACGGCGCTGAAACAGCGTGCAAGAAAACTCACAGTGCATTTCAGAATCAGTGCTGCTAGGGTTTTGTGAAGTTGTAACTTTTCTTTCTACCAGGAAAGTAGTCCTTAGTAAAACGTCAGTATTTCTTGGTGTTCCTTCAAATACCTCCTGTCCCTCTTAAAAATCAAAGAGGTGGGGCTGGGCTATATTGACACTTAGCCACAAACCCACAATCCGAGAACAAAGTTTGCTCCCTCAGTGCAGGTTTGGGCCCATTTCAACTCCAGCCAAGGGCTCGGGACAGCAGAAGCCAACCTACACCAGCAATCCTACAACATCCGTGTCTCTTCCACACAACCCTACCATTTCTCCTCTGCTCCGCCAGCACCTGTCCGACGCGTCGTTGCACTGATTCAGGGCACCAAGTCAGCAGAAAACATTCGCTTTTTACTGCTGGTTGGAGCTCTGCTGGCTTAGCAAGCTGAACTGGCCCAGCGATGTGGCAAGAGCTCGTGCCAGCATGAAGGAGAGGCAGAATCACAGCAGTACAGATGCACCGATTCTCATCGGCCAGGTCTGTTGTTGAACCAGACTCAGCCAGGAGTTTTTCTGCTAAGTTTTTACAGCAGTAAGAACAATTTAAGGGTCACCAAAACAAAAATTCTGAAGAACACACTAACAATTATGGAAAAGATGCAATTTGAAATCGCCATGTGCATCTGTTTCTGCATTACTTTCTTTTCGCATTCCTTCCCTATAGATCATGCCCTTTGGGCTCCATGCTCTTCTATTTTTCTCCCGACTATTCTGCATTACCCTATTCCACCTCAAAGAAAAAAGTTCCCCTTACCTTGAATTTAATACAAATGACTCAATCTGTGCATGATTCAGAAACAAGTTTGTACCTTTAAAAACTGTAAAACCTTTAAAAACTTTAAAAACATCCCAACTCAGTGACCGGAATATGCCCTGAGTAACTGGGCCTGCCAATAGGGTTTTCTTTTTTCCCCCCCTCTAAAAGATACTTTTGCCTATTACCTGCATAGAAACAGATACACCCAGAGGTTACATCTTCAGACATAGTCTGGATTAACAAGGTGCCGTACATGAAAGCTTCTCAACCCCACTGTTCTAAATAGGCATGTGCCTCATGCTGCAGCATCAGCATTATCACAGGTGCCTTCCTACTTACTGGTTCTTCAGCACATACCCTTGGACCTAATTTTCAGGGCCACGATCAATTCAAAGTCACTGAGATTTCAAGGGAGCTTTGTGGCTGCAGACTGTCCTAGAACTACCCTCAATCTCAAGTTTGAGGGGACAATGAAGACCAGAAGCCACTGGTGTTATGGGAAGCTACCAAGACCAAAACTTGATGCCAAACAGTACCCAGCTTCCATCAGAAGTGGCGCTTGTTCCACGTGATGCAGATGGCACATCCAGGGCAGGTAAAATACCCAAATCACCAGACTCAAAATGGAATTTCCCCACACTTTCGATTTAACCTGCCATTTTTTCTGTAATAGTACCATTAGAATCTAAAAATTACTTTCATTATACTAATCAAGGATCACAAAACTATTTGCTATCTTATGACTTGGATCTCCGCTGAAGCCTGCCCTAATGATTTTGTCATGGGTCCCAAATACATAGCTTCTTAGCTAGCAAACTCTCCCAGTCCCAGAACAAATCAACATTTCCCTTGCCAGGAAGGAAGAGCAAAGGGAATAACTGTGATAACTAAGCTACCTTAGCACTGTCTGCTGCTGCCAGGTCACAGCCTAGGTCCTTTCTGTGCCATTTGCTTCTCACAGTTTCACTTAAAGCAATAATCTCATTCAGCAATAAAATCAGCAAGCATATGGCAAAAAAATTTGAATAATATTTTTTTAATTAATTTCAAGGCCAGGTTGGATGGGGCTCTGAGCAATCTGATCTAGTTAGCAGTGTCCCTGCTCACTGCAGGGGGGTTGGACTAGATGACCACTAGTGGTCCCTTCCAACCCTAAACATTCTATGATTCTATGATTCTATGATTCTACATTTCACTAATTCCCTACCCCTAAATTGATCTGTACCGTCTCTGCTAGACTCCTGCCATTAGCTTGAGCAAAGGCACGGTACTCACGCTGAGGTAATGGCACGGTATCGTTCCTGTCCTGCAGTATCCCAGATCTGTGCTTTTATCGTCTTCCCATCCACCTGGATGCTCCTGGTGGCAAATTCCACCCCGATGGTGCTCTTACTCTCCAAATTGAACTCATTGCGTGTGAAACGTGACAGAAGATTGCTCTTCCCAACTCCAGAGTCTCCAATCAACACAACTGAAAGAAAAGACATGATTTTCAAAATTAATTCTTCGTACCAGCATTTACATAGCGCAGCGGTGCTACCTGGCTGCTACGCTGCCTCGCAGGTAGGACTCGAGAGGAACGGCGCAGCCGCATAAACACAGGAGAACGCCGTGCTGACAACACCCCGGCCTTGAGCACTCACAGCTTGCTTCCCCAGCCCCAAACCATTTTGTTGTGAGCAGCTGCCCAGCTCCTCAGAGATGGAAACAAGGAATTGCTACAGCGACTGTCAACAGCTAAACATTGCTTTGGGGGGCCCAAGCCACCGGCAGCCGTTAGAGGTAACGAGATGTCCCCTGCATGCTCGACCTTTTGCTGCGGAAGGCTGCAACCCTTGTTTTAAGAAATGCTACAGTCAAGAACGTGGCAACAGGCTCCCTGTCTGCCCGACAAAAGCCTGTGTACGGTAAAAGCCTACTCTGTTTTTCTTAAAAAACCCCAAAACACAGTAAGTAAACAATTATTTGCAGTCCCTGGTGGGGTCATACAGGGTGTTTTATTTCAGTAATTTACTTCATAAATATGTTCACCACAGAAAGGGGAAAATAGGAGACATTTGATACTACAAATAAGATACAAAGCAAGGCAGAACTTCACCCAGCAAAACGAGTTCCAGTAGATTGCATGAGAAGTAAAAATGAGCTAAAAATCTCTGCCTCCACACGAGGTGTTGCCATGTTAACAGAGAAACACTAGTGCAGGGAAATCTTCAGCACACAAACCGCAGCTTTACTGGAAGGAATTGTGAACATCAAAGGTCCATCTTGCAGAGTTTCCCCCCGCTTTGGGGCTGAAGCTCCCCGCTGCTCCCCAGGCACACCTCGGCCACTGCACACCCAGCCACGCCAGCCCGGGCTCTCCGAGACCTCCTCCTCCTCGACAACTCCAAAGACAAGATTTGTCACGCGAGGTTCTTTACTACGCGGCTAATGCAGCTACACGCGTCTTCTTAAATTCCTGTGTTACTGACTAGAGCGAGGAATACCTACGGGAAACCAGAGCAAAAGCAATTAAGACAGCCTCCCTTAGTCTCAGCAAATACTGTATCGTCTGTGACTTGGGTATTCAAGGTAGCATTATCCTGGCTTGAGCAGAAGGAAGCAGCCTCAGCGAGGTTTTTTCAACCTTGGGAATATTTCCTGCGTCAGTTCAAAGTACAGATTTGTTGACCCTCCTCATTCATATGACCTGTTTTTCCTATAGAAAAGCAGACATGGGCAGAAAACATTCCTGATCACAACAAATTACAGAAGCCTCTTCTCATTACACCCTTCCAGAATGAACTCACCACCATTCTCCCAGAGCCAAGCCTCGTACTTGTCTTTTAGTGTTATTACAGCTCTTTTTTTTTTCCTGCTCAGGCCCTTGTTGCAGGATACATTTCTGGCAGCACGCTGCTCCAGCTCGCGTACCTCCCCACCCCTGCTAGCACGTTCCCAAACTTCTGCTGTAGCCCTCTGTGACTCTGCTGCGACAGCTCCCGAGCTGCACGGAGAGATTGCCGAAATGCTCCGGACTCCCCCCCCCGCCCCGGCATTTCATCTCATCCGGCTGACAGCACGGATAGACGGACAATTGTGCTAGCACAGCTGAACAGTCAAAATACAACAGAGGCAGGAACGGGCAGCCAGCGGATCGTGGCAAGGCGCCACAACTCCCCACCCGGGATAGCTTAAATCAGCTCCTCAGTGCTCTGCCTTCACTGGCAAACAGCCTAAGCCATTTTTTAGGGTATGAGAACAGATATATAAAAAAGATTTTATTACAAGTTCTAACTCTAGGATTTTGTTAGCTTTATTTTCCAGACAAACATTTTTTTTCATCACTAATTCCACGGGGCGTTCCAAGAACGGGGCGATGGTCACCCATCTTGCACAGTGATCTGCTGGCTTGGAGGGGGCTGCAGCCCACAGCAAAGCCCTGACCATGACCAGGAGGAGGTGAGAACACCCATCACACAAGCTAGGCCAGCTTCGAAAAACCCTGAGTCTTCCAACAGTTTCCAAGGGGAGTTACCTTCTCGTGAATCTGCAGCTCAAGAAAGCACAGCTGTCTCCCCAGGATCCAGCCACCTCCTATCCTCTGGCATTTTAAAATCACCAGCTTTGTGCATGAACTGTGCAAATGGCTCTCAGGTCATTAACTCCATCTGTTGCAGGGAGAAAATTCAGGAGGTCCTGTGCTACTTCAGCTGGTTCCTCGCCTCTGCTGCAATCCAGCTCCCCCTTACCCAGCTGCTCCACGTTCCAGCAGAGCTTACAAGGGAGCATTTTTGAGAAGTTACTGGATGCAGGAGTAACAAAGGCAGGCAACCAGATCCCAGCTCAGTAAATCATGTTCTTTCTACTTTACAGTCTCCAAGGGCTTCTTACTAATCTTGAGCATTAAACCAGCATTTTCACTTCTGGGAGAAAGATGCAAAGACTGGAGGCCCACACGCAGACAGAACCCACAAACTTGTATCTTCTATAGGAAGTGAGCAAGAAGATACCTTCAAGATTCTGGACAAACTGATTAGGTTTTGGGAAGGTTCCTAAATTTGGGAGCAGATAGCAGACCACTGCCTGTTCAAATGCCAAAGTCTTGGCAGAGTAGAAAAAAAAAATTCCAAATCAGAACTAAGAGCCTGAATGCTCCGTAAACACATCTCACCAGAATCGATGAAGTCATACTCCCTGAACGGCCTTTAGGGCCACACTGGTAATGGCAAGATGCACTGGTTTTAACTTGGAAGCGACCTGAACCAATACCCAGCCCCAGCCACCACCAGCTGGCTGCAGGTACACAAGCAAGCCACGCTCAGTGCCCCTTTGCACCCCAAATCGTGGCTCTGCTCCTTCAGTCTTTCCCCATTTTCTCTCTCCTCCACCACACCGTGCCAGCCTGCGGGTTACCGTTCACCACGTTACCCGTCAGTCAACGGCAAAGCGTTCAGATCTCAGCCACCATCATCGCTCTGCTTCCCAGGTCTTGTCAGGCCTCACCACCCAGAGACCTGCAGCACCCGAGCAGAGCACAACCCCACCACCCGGGCACCGGCTTCAGACCTCGGGATCCTGGCACAAAGCAAGCAAGAGACAGAATTAAACATCCAGGGCAGTTCATTGCCGGCAAGAAAAAAAAAACCAAAGATCAAGTTTATGATGGAACTTCAAATACACCCGTTTATTAATTGGGGAAAAAAAGAACATATTCTCAGAGTATTTTGAGCAATCAAGACGATGAAGACTCTCTCTAGCAGAGGCCACATAAGCAGAGTTCGTTATAAATATTAAGTACATAAGGTTGCCAGATATTGATGATCAACACGACACGCATTTGTTTTTAACAAGCACAGCCTTCGTTAGGCTTAAGCTTTAATCGGAGCAGTCTAAATTCCCATGAAGGTAAAAGAAAGCTCTTTTTTCTATGGATGTTCTTTCCGTCCTTTTTCACAAGCCAGCACACATCTGCACAACCTCAAATTTAATTTTTAAAATAAACCCTGATAATAGCTAATCTTCTTGAGGGGAAAATTAATGTGCAGACCACATTTTAATAGGTACAAGGCTTCCAATATTTTAACAACTCTTAAAAGGTCATGAATTCCGTTCCAGATGCAACCCATTCAAAACTCATCAGGAAAAAAGTTCCTGCTTCTTAACCATCCCAGATACAAAACTAATTGGGAACAGAGCCCTGA
>NW_009259692.1:12412-14496 GCF_000687185.1 Egretta garzetta | reverse complement strand
ATCTACGGCGGGATCCTCGCCGCGCAGCCCTGCATACAGAACTCGGCTCCCTCTCCCGCAGGTTGACTCGGTCATTTTGTTAACAAACAAGGTTTTGTTGGGATCAATAAAATAAGGAGTTCTGACCACCGGGATGCACGCAGAAGAAAGGGAAATTGGGAATAAAGATAAAGAGGTGCTACTTTAGCAGTGCAGCTTTGACTATAACCACACTCGCATCCCCGGAGCGCCACCAAACCTTAAATTAGTTTTCGCCTGCTGTGTGCTAGCCCTGATAAGCCCGTAACGTTCGTCTCTCCTGCAGCCCTATTGAAATGGCCGGTCCTAAAGCACAGGCTGACGCCAGCCGGCCTTCGGGCACGAGGGAACGCCGAGGACAGCGGGCCGGCTATGCACAGAAACTCCTGCTACAGACTCCCCGGCCGTTTTCACCCCCGAACAACTGGTTTATATAGGCAGAATTTCACATGAAAGAGACTATGATAAATGGGGCTCTTTGCCTTTGAAACTTTTCATAAAGCTAACGAACACAACCTATGCGAAATGACAGAAGTTCCTATACAAGCAGTTCCAGATCTTCCACCATATAAAAAAGTAAAAATTGTGACTTTAAAGCAACACTGCATTCAACTGGAGTCATCCTAAATAATATTACAGTGCAAGGACACACATTTCTTTAACAAGCGCACCTGTAAAAGCTAAAATCAGAGTCCAGCCAAATTTCCTTTGGGAATAAGTGGCAGGGGAAATGGTCAAACCTTGAATTTAATACAAATCACCTTTCCCAGACTGCAACCCTCCTCCACCATTATTTCAACCTCTGACCATTACACGAGCGCAGTAGAAGAGAATTCAGAAGCCCTCCATGTAGCTAAGAAGGGGCTAAACCAGAAGTCAATCGAAGCCCCGGACGTTATTTTTTTCATGATGTAAATTCCCCTTGGTATTTGATTCCATTATTGGAGGGGACAGAAGGGGAAGGAAGGGGAGTTGGTCCTAGAGCATCCTCATCCCACTTGGCCCCATTTATATTCATTCTTTCTTGCCTACTCCCAAAAAGCCTAGAAGGAAGGAAGGAAAAGATGAGTAGATAGGGAAGGGTTTTTTTGTGGGTGGGTTTTGTTTTTTTTTTTTAAAAAAAAACCAAACATCCACACAACTACCCCTACCCAAAGGATGCACAAAACCCACTCTCCTCTCCCCGATGTTTCATTAAGTTAAGTGCTACAAAGGATGCCAAGTTACGCTGCGGCACCGACACAACAGCACGGTTCCCTCACCAAAGAGCTTTAGGTTAAGTTTCACTCCAGATAAAATTAAAAAGGCATTTCAAAGGGGCGTAAGTATTTTTAAAGACGAATGCAGCTTTGCCTACCTAATTGACTGTTCACAGAAAGAAAAAAAAAAAAACAACATTTTCAGGCTTTCAAGTTCCTGGCTATTAAATCACTTGGGAGATAGACGGTGAAATGACTTCAGAAGGAAACTAGTTTAGACCCAGACAGTTTAGCGTATTTTTGGAAGCTAGCCTTCTGCGTTACAGGCAGAGAAGAAATAAAGGGTTTTTTTTTCCCCCCCATTATCTTGAAGACTGTAAAACAAATAGACCAAACAGGCAGATACATCCATAAAATACTTCTAATGGATTTTGCCTTTCCTTTCACCCACAAGCGAGTGGGGAATTGCTGCTGCCCTTGTTAGGGGCCAGATCTGCACAGGGTGCCCCTACACCCAGCTCCAGGGAAATTGCACGGCAGCAAGCGCACACCCACAGCCGGCCCCGAGCACCCATGGGCGGCCGCCTTAACCTCGCCTTTTGTACGGGCGAACTCTTCGGATGAATCCGAGGGGTTCAGCCATGCTACCGCAGGAGACCAAGCCTAAAACAGGTTGGGAAACAAGAAGGGGAACCCGCAGCAGCCTTCGCACATCGGCGAGGAGAAAAAACCCCCTGAGCCGGCCCGAGGGCAGCGCCGAGCCCCCGGCAGCCACCAGTACTGTGACCCGGCCCCTGCAGGCAGCCCACAATGTCACCGGGACGGGGACCGGGGCACTAACGCAACCCCGGGCAACGCCAGAGGAGC
>NW_009259692.1:10157-11247 GCF_000687185.1 Egretta garzetta | reverse complement strand
CAGCCCCGAGGAGCCGCTCGGAACCCCCAGGGATGTCCCCGCTGCGTGGGTGACCTCCTCCCTCCCAGCCTTCGCCCCACGCGAGGCGGCCCCGCGCAGCGCCCGCTCGCCCGCCGCCCTCCTGCCCGCCGCGTTAATGCGTTTGATTTGCGGTTGCGTCAAACCGGGGAAGGCGACGGCTCCCTCCCTTCGCTCCCCGTGGGGCGCAGGGAAACTCGCTCTGCTCATTAAACGGATTGCTGGCTTTCCTGGGCTGCGTCCGTCACCGCTCGTCTGCCCAGCCTTCCCCGGAGGAGGCCCTCGCCGGCTGAAGGATTCGCCGGTCTCCGGTACCACATGGAGCAAGGCTGAGGCAGCGGGGAGGAAAAAGATGGCTTTGAATTTATTTTTGCCAGCCTTGGGAGATGCTCAACGCATGAGCGGCGTCAGGGAAGGGGGAGATGGTGGTTCAGGCCCCCATGCTGTGCGGCGCTGAGCTGCCCTCGGCTTCCCCCAAGACACCTGAGCACCCTGGGCGGGTGGAGTCGTGGTTTCTAAGGGGTCCCATTTCCCAAATATAAGAGGTAATAAATGTGTGGGAGCATGCAAAGAGGCGGCACCCGGACTAACGGCCGTCCGTCGGTGGGGGTATCCAGCTCCTGCGCAGGGGAGGTCGCTCTTTTTCTGAACTCTGAAAATGGGGTGAGAAACAGAGCCCGCTGCAGACACCCTGCGATGCCTCTGCCGCACCCAGGCGTCCCCATTGCATGTCAGGGGATGGAAGCAGCTGGGAAGGAAAGCCAAAAATTCACAGGACCGGGGGTCTGGGGAAGATGCCAACTCCAACCTAGCGATGGGTCGGACCAGTTGCTCCTCTCTGACAGACAGCGGCTGCTGAAGGAGGAAATCTTTCTTTTCACATTTTCTTTGCAGTTTTGGTGCTCAGCATGGGGCATTGGACTTTTAAACCTTCCCACGCCAAGGGAGTTTTAACAACCAGGATCCCATCGAGCTGGGCGGGAGTGTGGGTCTGCTGGGGGGAGGGGGGCTCTGCAGGGGGACCTGGCCAGGCTGGAGCCATGGGCCCCGCCCAGGGGGGGGGGGGGGAACA
>NW_009259692.1:5280-9585 GCF_000687185.1 Egretta garzetta | reverse complement strand
GGTGCTGAGGGCCAGGGTTTGGGGGTGGGATGGCAGGGGTAGGGGAGCGGTTGGGCTGGGGGAGCTGAAAGGGCTTTTCCAGCCTAAACGATTCCATGATTCTGTTCCACGATCTGCAGGAAGGCGTTACGGCTTTCTCCTCTCGATGCCGCTCATAACCCCGCAGGACCACAGCAAACGGCCCTGCTGAGTAATGACTGGAGCCCGCCCAGGGATGCCGTGCATCCAACCGATGAATAGTTAAATAGCATCAGGAGGAGCAAAGCTGGAACCCATTGGATGCAGAATCTCCTGGGAAGGGGAATTATCCCATGCTGCGTTTCCCACACCTGATAACGGTGCACCCAGTGAGCGGCTGGGTGAAAGGAGGGAGAGGAGGGTGGCTCCTTGCTGGTCTTGCAAATGAGGCCTTCGCTTTGTTCTGGTTAAAATGGGCGCAGCAGAAGCAAAACACCTTCTTTTCATTGTCACAAGTAGCTTAATTGGTTCTGAACTGAATATTGGGGGGGGGGGGGGAGGCGAGATAAAAACACCCAAAGCTATTTTTTTATTGGTTTGGATGGAAATTGCTTTCTTCTTTTCTTCTTCCAATGCCTGGGAATTGTTGCCGTATGTTTTAAAGAGCAATATACGGTGGAGGTATCCTTGTGAGTGCCCTCCAGCTCCGAAATCCCCTGGGGCAGAGCTTTAACAGGGGCTGCAGGGAGTGAAGGTGGTGACTTGGTGTTGGAGGAGGGACGCTGCCCCGGGGCGATGCGGCGTGAAGCGTGAGCCCAGAGTCCCCACGTTCACTGCCCTCAGGAGGCCCCCAGGCGCTTGGTATGTTTTGCATCGGAGAATCGGTATCGTGTCACCAAAAGCAGCCACGTGTCACCATTTGCTGACGGGGCAATGCGTTTGCAGACCCTTTCTGGAAGTCCCACGTGTGTTCTCAAATTGGTCGCAGGCCATCAGGCCTCAGGCAGCAGAGGTCCTACAAGCCCCAAATATTTTCTTAAACCATGCTGGGGCACACACCCGTAAAGGCAAGCAGGCCTATGCCATCTGCTGCTTTTTTTACATGATAAAAACTTGCTCAGAATGGTCACCCAAGATGCTGCCTCTTGTCCTGGGTGCCTCAGCCCCTGCGGCGCCCCGGGGCGTAGCTGCCTGCCTGGGATGCTTGAGCGAGGAGTTCCCCTTCCCACCCTCTTAGTGGGATCTGGTCCCCGGGGTGCCTGTGAGCACCCCCAAGGGAGCCACCCCAGAATACTCGGCTGGGGGAGTGTCCCTGGTCAGGGTGCCTGCACCAGACACATCCGCAGGAAACTCAGTTTGTGCTCGATGCTGCTGAGCTCCAGCAGAAGAGCTGAGGTGACTGGGAGGACTGGGAGGGCTCTGATGCCCTAGTGTCTGCCAGGCACCCCGAGGCATTTGGAGTGAGGGACGGCTGTGAAAGTGCGGCTGGTGCTGGTGCTGGCGAGGCAGGGGGTGGGGGCCAGGCTGGGGGTGCCTGGGGAGCGCCGGTGGGTGGAGACCTCGTCTCTTGTTATTAATTTGCTCTTTCTTGGCTTTGCACCAGGTTTCAGATTCAAGCGGGGGTTTGCCAGTTTGCCTTTTTTGTTTCGTGGCAGTGCTCTGCGATGGCTGCGCTGGGGGGGGGGGGGGGCGCGCCGGGGACTGCCTCTGCTCTATGCCTTTGGCTCTCCCCCCTCCAGCGTCCCCGTGCCACCGGCACAGGGGGCTCAGCCCATCCCCCCAAGCTGGTGCAGCAATATGTATGCACAAACACCTTTCCTTTTTGCCAAACTTTGCAAAGAGCAATTTGGATTCCAATGTTTCATAAAAAAGGGTTTGAGGCCCCGCTGTCGGATCTCTCCGTGGTTGTTTCTGCCATTGAGACCCAGGCGGATTGGGGGAGGCCTCTGTGCAGCGGGTCAGGGCTCTCCTCATTTTCTGGGGCCACCAAATACAGCTGGGTCAGGATGTTGGTACCCGACGTGCAACGTCTTCTTGCTCTGACGATGCTCTGCAAGAACCCCCGGGTTCAATCTGCTTCCACCGATGAGTCCGAGTTCCTATCAAGGCATGCACCGGCCTGGTGTCACCCACAGGACCACAGCCCCAGCCTGTCCCGCAGCACTTCTGGCCCCGAAAAGCCCTGTCCCACCATGTCCAGACCCTGCAGCCTTCAGCCCCCTGACGCATGCTGAGCTCAGACCCCATCACCGCCTTCAGCACAGCCCCTCCAAGCTCGCAAAACAAGCAACAGCCCTTCTTTCCAGCTGCTCGGGGAGGACTGGGGAGGACTGGAAGCTGTGGATCACATCAGGAGCTGCTGTGGGCCCACAGGCCTGTTTTGGGGAGCTGCAGCATTTGGGAAACTGGAGGATATCCGTGCTTTCGGCAGTGCACAGTGCTGCTTCGCTCGCTGTCGCTGGAGGGAGCTGCCCCATCCTTCACTGGGCTCCCAGATGTTACGGCAAGCTGCAGCGCACGGATTTGTTAAAAATGAAGGAGCTGGAGGATTCCAGATGAAAACGAAGACCCGTGACGGGCTGCTTCTGCAGAGGGCCCTTGGAAGGTCCCGGGACACCACACGCTCCGACGTGGGACTTGTGATCTGGGGGCATGGGGTGGCATTGACACTGACGGGGCACAGAGACTTGCATGGTTGGCCAGGGCGAGACCAAGACACAGAAGAAAGCAGCAGCTGTAGTTCCTGGGCTAGGCAGGATTTGGGGGCATTTAGCCTTCCCCCGGCTGTTGTCCTCCCCCAGGCACCTCCTGCAGATGCTGAACCCCAGATCTGCCAAAAATCCCCACCCTGGCAATGAATAAATGCAGCACAGCTCCTCCACCAGTTTCTATTTGATGCACAAAACCCCCACCTTAGTCTAATCGCGTCAGCATCCAGACTAAAACCCGGCACTCCAGTATCTGCTGGTGCACCCAGGGACTAAATAAGCTTTGAATTAAGCAAATGGAACATTAAAAATGTATTTCTGAATGCAAGAGTGAGCAGACAGATAGGGCAGAGCTGGGTATAATGGGCTGTTTGTGCAATGGTGCTTGGGGCTATCATTAACCCCAGGTTTTTCCCCAGGGAAGGAGGACAGGCACAGGAGCTGGGGCCACGTTTAAGTACAGCAGGTATTTATGCAGCTGCTCTAGGGGATTGGAACAGCCTCTTCCTTCTGCAATGAGCAGTTTTTGTCCCCCTTCCTTGACCAGCTAAAGGAGCGCTTGCTCTTTGCTCCAGCATCAGGCCATATACCTGGGATCGCAAGGATGCTGGGGTTCACCCCCATCACCTCCAAGGCTCTCGCTCCATCCCCAGCTCAGTTCATTCCAACATAGGGAATCATTCCCCAGTACTTGCAGTAAATGCTTTTGGAGATGACTACGCACATATGGTATGAGCGAGTGAAAGGCTGCTATGCTTCCTGGGGCTTGTCCTGACCAGCTCTAGCTTTAATCCAGCCAGATAATCCAGACCTCAGCCTCTGCTCCTGTTCAAGGAGTTGCCATATGGTTTTCCAGACAGCTACAAGGAATCTCTCCCTGGTGCAAAGGTCTGCTGGCAGGGAATAAGGAAAGCCAGCTCATGGCCACTTGTGAACTCGCTGCCCCAGGGCCTGATTCCCCGAGGGAAAAGAAATTTAGGCAGCCATAAACTTCAGACAGACTCAAAACTACTGCTGGGGGCTACAGCCGGGATTTACCCGAGAGCTCTGTAAGGCTACAGCTGAAAGCTGAGGCCAGAAGGAAGCGTAGAGCTCGGGTCAAATTCCCAACAAGCGACACTTCCAAATCCAGAGCCCCGACATAGCTCCCACACATCTCCTGGTAAACCAGCAGGCAGATAATCCAGGCAGGACAGTTACAGGCTTGTTTTTATTAAAAGACATCTTCAGAAAAGATACTTTAATACAAAAAAAAAGTTTAAAATACACAAACTACAGTTGTTTTTTTTCCAGCATCAACACTGATAAATTACACCACATCGTTATTAACACTGCATTTAAATATGGAAACAAATTAAACCAAGAAACTCATCAACAAGACCCAACATCCTACAAATGCCTATTTACAATATTTAGCAGCTAGGAGCTCTAGCACAGTAGTCAATATGACTTCAATAGGGCAGGATGCTTGGGAAGCCCCAAGACGGCAGCTTGGCCCATAACAGTTTTTTGGGGACCTGTTTTGCCCACCGCTCCCCAGACGCCCACCCCAAAGGCAGAGGTGATGCTGTACATCAAGGTACACACCCAACAAGGCAGTGAGGCTCTTGCAGAGAAACCCTGTTGTCGCCTGGCTCTT
>NW_009259692.1:4062-4790 GCF_000687185.1 Egretta garzetta | reverse complement strand
AAGGAAAGCCAGCTCATGGCCACTTGTGAACTCACTGCCCCAGGGCCTGATTCCCAGAGGGAAAAGAAATTTAGGCAGCCATAAACTTCAGACAGACTCAAAACTACTGCTGGGGGCTACAGCCGGGATTTACCCGAGAGCTCTGTAAGGCTACAGCTGAAAGCTGAGGCCAGAAGGAAGCGTAGAGCTCGGGTCAAATTCCCAACAAGCGACACTTCCAAATCCAGAGCCCCGACATAGCTCCCACACATCTCCTGGTAAACCAGCAGGCAGATAATCCAGGCAGGACAGTTACAGGCTTGTTTTTATTAAAAGACATCTTCAGAAAAGATACTTTAATACAAAAAAAAAGTTTAAAATACACAAACTACAGTTGTTTTTTTTCCAGCATCAACACTGATAAATTACACCACATCGTTATTAACACTGCATTTAAATATGGAAACAAATTAAACCAAGAAACTCATCAACAAGACCCAACATCCTACAAATGCCTATTTACAATATTTAGCAGCTAGGAGCTCTAGCACAGTAGTCAATATGACTTCAATAGGGCAGGATGCTTGGGAAGCCCCAAGACGGCAGCTTGGCCCATAACAGTTTTTTGGGGACCTGTTTTGCCCACCGCTCCCCAGACGCCCACCCCAAAGGCAGAGGTGATGCTGTACATCAAGGTACACACCCAACAAGGCAGTGAGGCTCTTGCAGAGAAACCCTGTTGTCGCCTG
>NW_009259692.1:0-4045 GCF_000687185.1 Egretta garzetta | reverse complement strand
ACGCATGTGGGATGGTGCTGTTCACTCCGCAAAGTACGGGGAGGCTGTTGGGGGCAGGCAGCGCTCCGGGGGGATTTACAGCTGACAGCAGGGCTGGTCCTGCCCAGGGACAGTCACTGCTCCATACCCGTGCTGTCCTAGTGCTTGTCCTAACCACCCCCAGCAACACTGGTAGGCTCCAGGCAGAGCTTAAGACTCAGCCCCTCCAGGATCTGGCCCTCCTGCAACTAGGTGCAGGATCCCACCCATCGGCTCCTGGAGCGGGAAGCGGTTTCCCCAGCTCCCAGCAAATGCCAGCCCAGCCACAAACACAGGGCTTTGAAGCTGTGGGAGCCAGGGAAGGCCAAGTGAGCCTGAGGTCCCCTTCTGCCCAGGGTGTCCTTCAGCCTTCCCACCAAGCCCATATTCTCAGTGGGTTGAAGTCACCGGAGCAGGGGCTGTGCACATGGAGCTGCCCGAGGCTCACAGCCCCACAGGGAAGGAGGCTCTGGGGGCTTTCACAAGAGGGTGCAGAGGACATCATTTGGGAACAGTGAGACGGGAAACAGCAAGGCTCCATACCCAATGCTTGGGTCCAGGGTAGTGAAACACTTCACGTGCTCCCCTTCCCCCCAGCCCCAGCTCATCAAAACCAGCACAGAAGTGATCAGACGGGACAGAAAGCACCAGACAACTTGAACTTGCTGCAGCAGCATGTGGCAGGTTGGAAGACCCTTGTGCATGCTCTGGAGGTGGATCTCCCTGCTGGTGGCTCCTCTTCTGGTTTGGGAGCACCCATCCAGGGGTTTCAGCAACATGGAGCTGTTTTACTTACAGCAAGGAGCTGTGTCAGGCCACTAAAGGGCTGCTAGCCAAGAGAAATACTCCTCAGGGGACTGCCCGGGGAGGGTGGGTTTGTCTTCTGTAAACACCAAGTGATGGAGCTCAGGTCTGTGCTCCACAGAGAAGGTCAAGTGTCAAGTGGCAGCTTTAGGGCTCTGCCTCCAGTGCTGCGGGTTGGATTTTCATGATGGTTGACTTCAGCGGGTAATACCTGCCTTTCCATGTCTTCCAGAAGATGCCCTGCTTGCGCTCGTGCCTCTGGCGGGGGATGGAGCGGAAGTACTTCCCGTTGAGGTTGGCATGGCCACAAGTGCTGAACCACCAGCCACCTACCAAGGCAACGCAAAGACAGGTTTAATCCACAGCACTTCCAGACAGAAAACAAACCCAGATTCAAGGCAGCTGCTGTCCCTATTTTCCGCACTTCTCCAGGGCTTCAGAACCTTACAAGGCCACCTCATACACACGGGAGGAGTCCCATGCTCTGGGAAACCTTTGCACTGATTCTATATGACTTCAGGATGAGTCTGCAAATCCCTGTTGCTTTTTCTTGCATGCAAAACCCCCTCAAAACCCTTCAGCAGCCCCATCTCTGGCCTGGGGACCGGCCTCTGCTTCGCTTGAAAGGTTTCCAAGCAAGGTGGCAGCCAGCAAAGCTGTTGCGAGGACAGATGCCTGGGCCAAGACCTGAATCATGAGCCCCTCCTGGTTTCAGCTTCCCCCCGGTTCCCTGCACGGCTCCTCCCAAGGATGCAGCTTTCCCAGGGAGGCAGGGGACAAGCCGGGGTCAACACCAACAGTGTCCAGTCCTGCAGGGTCACTGTCCCACTCATGGCCACCACCAGACAGCACAGGGCTGAAGGAAAAGTGTTCACCACTGGGAAGGAAGAGCTCGTACTGACCTGAGAGGTGTTTGGCACAGTTTGTGTCAGCTTTGAGGTCGTGGTCACGATCCCGAGTGGAGAAGGGCAGCTGCCTGAAGTCCCCGATGGCGTTTTCCAGCTCTCCAGACAGAGGCCCCAGCAGATTGAGCGTGTAGGCTGTGCTCTCACCACCAAGGCTGAAGACAAACTGAACCACCTGGGAATTTCCCTCCCAGTCTTCCAGCTCAATCAGGAGATCATATCTCCCCTCTTGGACAAGGTGATGGATCTTCTCCAGGCCCAGCCAGAAGTCCCCTGAAACAAGACACATTGTATTGGCTATGCGGACACAAACATGCCGTGAAAAGCAGACACATAAACAAGGCTTCAGAGACAAACAGGGACAACCCAGGACACTGCAGCATTTGAATCGCTGTTGAGCACCTGCAGGACAAGTCAGGAAGACCAAGGACTCTTGCTCTGCAAGCAGTGTCCCCCCTCCTCAGCCCAACGCTGTGCTCTGGCACTTAGAGATCTCCAGGGGCCAGCAAGGGGGAATAACTTCTGCTACGGTATAGCTTATCCCACAAAGAGAAGATAAACACCATCATCCACCTACCACGAAGGTCTCCAAAGCCATTCTTGTAGGCATCCCAAAGCTGGTCAAAGTCCACAGACCCATCTGTGCGCCTCTGGATCACTGTCCAGCCACCTTCTGTGGGCAGGAAAAACACGGTCACTTGGGGTTACCCTTTGCAAGGCCATCACGCAGAGTGCTGCAGGACATCTCCACTGCTTTACCTGCGGTCATGTCACAGTAGACTTTGAAGGGCTGAGACCCTGCAGGCTGCACCTGGAAAACACCACTGCTTTGCTGCCCGGCCAGGAAGAGCTGGTGGCAATCCTCTGGGAGCTCTGCGGGGGAAGGAAACAGCCACTGATGAGATGGCCCCGAGCCCCGCTCCGTCAGCAGGTTGCTCCTACCATGGCCCCAGCACTTGCAGCCCTGGCCAGGAGCCCGGCCAGCTGCGCACAGCGGTGGCTGCAGCTCTGGACATGTGCTGGAGATGACAGCCCCCGACTCCAGCATCTCTAAGTGTTGTGACCCTGTATCTTCCCATTTATCCAAACACAGCTCCTTGGGCTTCCATCCAAGGCAGAAGCCAGGCGTCGGGCCAGGCTGGGGTGACCTAGGCTGGAGAGCACAGCTCCCCATCGAGGAGAGACCCGAGGAGATTCTCAGCTCCCCCCATGGCAGGCAGGAGCAGCCCATTTGGGATGGGGTAACACCAGGAGCAAGCCAGGGCCAAGCACCCCATCCCACCCCAAGGCTGAAGCAGTCTCCAAGGACCTCAGGGGCAGAAAGAAACCCCCAAGTCCTAATGTCAGGAAGGCGCCTGAGCATCCAGCACATGACCTCTTGCTCCCAGCAACTCTGGTGGCCCCGGCCAGATGTCCCGCTGGGCAACCAGCCACCAGCAGGCACAGGGCCAGGCTGGGGTGACCCTTTGGGGCAAGGAAGGGGTGGGTGGGCTGCAGGGATCCCCAGCTCATTGCGTGAGCAGATTGCCTGGGGTGAGGCCACCCCCCAGCATGCCCCCCTCCATCCCCATGCCGGCCAGGCTCCCACCTCTTCTTCCACCCCGGCGGGGACTTTGCCCAGAGCTGCCAGCAAAGCACCGTTTCAACAGCACTGATAAAAGTCCATCCAGGAACCACCACCCGCAGCACTCGAGGAGAGACGGGGAGGAAAACCTGTTACAAAACCCCCGTCAAAAAGCCGCAGGAGGATGTGCAGGGCCTGCAGCCCCGGGGCTGTTGGCGCAGTCAAGGAGCTCTTTGTCAGCCGGGACAGGTGCCCCCGTCACCCCCAGACAAAGGGGGTCTGTTCTCCCCGCGCGAGGGTGCGATGGGTTTTGGTGGCTCGCAGCTGCTGCCAGCATGACCCCCAGACAGACGGGTGAAGGAACCTAAAGACAAGCCCCGGGCTGTGCCGGGGCGCTGGCCAGCCCCCCAGGCCCCCGTGGGGTCCCCCTTGTGGTAGCTGCCCCCGGGGTCGGGCTGGCACCCGTGATCGGGGCGTCCCCCCAGGGCCACAGGGCTTCACATGGGGCAGAAGGGGGAAAATGGGGCCTTTGAGGTGCCGAGGGCAGGAGCATCCCCCATGGGCCATCGCCCCCTGCCCTCACGGGGCACCCGGGGAGCCCCGATGCTGCTTCAGGGCGAGGAGCAGAGTCACAACTGGAGGAAAGGTCAGCACGGGGTGGACCCAGGGGACAGCAATGTGACACTTGCCACCGCCTTCCCCCCATTCCCCAGTCCCCCCGCTGAACTCTCCCCTCCTTGGCACGGCAGCGCCC
>NW_009259691.1:1080395-1086042 GCF_000687185.1 Egretta garzetta | reverse complement strand
CTTCAACCTCTTCAAGCAGTATCTGTTGATTCTCCCAGACCTTCCGTCACCAACAAACAAGACTACTAACAGGAAGCCCATCCTACCAATCTCTATAAGCTACAACACTTAGAACCCCATCTTAAGAAACAACATGCTATTATTTCTTGGGACACCAGCATGCCCATAACCAACCTTTCTCTGAGGTAGCTCTTCTGCAGCTAGCTATAATAGAAAGCATCTACTAAATCCACAGCTACTCTAAACTTTCTTCTATCTAAAAGCTACACAGCAAAACAACCTCTCCACCACTGATTTATCTACTTCTCACGTTTACTGCAGCTGGCAGGGATAACGGGACACAGTTGGCCTTGCAGCTCATATAAGGACAGGACTACCTTCCCACCCTCTCCAGAGTTCTGGATGTTTGCTTTATGTGGTTTTCTCTGCTGGTTGTTATAGTGCTAGCAGTTGTATGAAATCTGCTGCACCTTTTCCTCAGCCTGTTTAACCACGGCACCATTTTTGAAAAATTTGTAAGATTCCCCAACAGTCCAGCTGCTACCTGGAAATCTGAATACTCAGTTTATCATAGTCTCAGGCATGTTGAAACACTTTTCAGCTTTAGAACTCTTACTGCCTTGAATGTTACTGCTTTTGTTTCAGACTGAAGAAGAGCTCTTTTTTCCAGCTGTATCTGTTTGTATAAAAGACATTATCCCTTTCCACAGGCCTTGCCTTTCTTTGAATAAACAAATTCTGATTGGTTCAACTTAAAAAAAATCTTAGTGAGAGCTTCAAAGGAGTGAATCAAATACACATTAGCAAGTACATTTTAAATGCTGAAACTACTAAAATGCAGCTGTCTAATCAACAGAAGGTGGACAAGGGGAGTTGTTAGGGTAACACAAACACTACTAAAATGCAGCTGTCTAATCAACAGAAGGTGAACAAGGGGAGCATGAGATCCTCCCTAGTACCTGTGAAAACAAGCATAAGAATATGGAAAAGAAATCCATTTAACCCTATTTGTTTGAACAGTATCTTCAGTAATACACTGAATTGTGCTTACAGCCTGGAAAGACATGTATTGTAACTTAACCGAACATGCAAGTGTCACAGAGGTATTTTTTGAGATTTAATGGGCAAATCAATATAAAATGCTGCATATATATTGATCATACCACGATGCATACTGGATGCATAAAATACTTTCTTGTAGTTAGCATACATTGTACCTGTTTCAGGCATATACAGTCACATCCCACTACATAGCGCTTACACACACTTACACAGCACAAGCTCAGCAAGGTATCGTGATTCACGGGAGAGCACACAGGCTCCAGTGAACAACTTAAACTTAAACTGACTCATGCTCTGACATTGGGCAATTTTCTTTCTCTCCCTGCTCCCTCTCCATGAACAAAAGGGATTAATGTCAAAATAAATGCTACTAATGATGTCCCTTTATTTTATTCTATAAATAATGACATTGACATTCCCTTATATCACCACATCATCTTTTAACCACTGCACTGCAGGAAATCCAAGCCCTGGCACAATACATATATGTACATATTACTGCTACTAATATGTCCAATTAAGTGTTGATTATCTAGAACTTCAGCTTGTAATCAGTTTAGAATGGTATAAATTTAAAAAAAATGAGATGTCACTGCATTCTTTCTGAGGTGCTCAAAGTTATGCATAATATAATATAATATTGAAGTATAATTAAAAGCGTCTTCAAAGTCAATATAATGAAAAACAATTACTCATGTCAAGGAAAAGTTGGATATTTAAGGAGAGTGAAATGAGAGGTAAAATATCCTCCTGCCCAGGAATAAGGGTTCATCTCTGAAAAGCAAAGGAAAACACATCTGAAAAGTAAAATTCTTTCTTTCACCTGTTTGTAGAGTTAGGATTAAATGACTTTGAGATGTTAGTCAAACACAAAAACAGTCCTGCAGCAGAAATATGGCAATAGAAATGCAGAAATTCCTGAAAGGAAATACCAAACCACCATGAACATTCTCAGGACAAGATCAAAAGCAACAGTTTCAAATATATATCTATGCTATATATACAGGTATACATGTATATACATACATGTATATAGAGAGCATGTATGTATATAGCTATCAGTTCTAGAAATGGATTAACAGAACTTCAGACACTGAATGTCTGTTCAGAAGATCAGATTCTATTTGTACATAACCTATACTTTGCAAGCTATTACTAGTCCTCTCTGCTATCCTGAATAACATCTTCTGTCACCAGTTGTTTTCAGTTTTCAACCCTGAAGAGAATAGGATATAATATTATCTCAGATCTAGCAAGTAACCATTCAGGATAAGCACTGACTTCCTAATGATAATCCTGGTAGGGGTAGGTGATGTCAGGACCCAAAAGTATGACAGTAATCTGAGAAATATAATTTTTAAAGACAATGCTCTACAGAAAATGGCAACAGATAAAAAAACAAACTGGAAGCACAGTAATTCAAAGCCCATTCCACTATAAATTGACTCCAGTTCTATTAAAAAAGACTACTTCACTATTTAATCTATATATAACAAATTAGATGTATCAAGTCAGACATTGATTAATATATTTAGAGAGCAACATCATATTATCATAGCTAACTGATATATGATTAAATTTCTATGTTTTTCCATTACACTAAAACATGTTGGGATACACCAAAAGTACATACACTTTCAGGGGTCTGTAATTTTGACTTAATTACATAACAGCTAGCTTTGCTGTCCATGCCTACTGTGAACAGTCACTTAGTGTTTCTCATAGCAACCAATTTGTATTTAATAATGTAGCAGAATGACTTATTAGGCCTAAATTAAAAAGCTATATTTGATACACACAGTAACACATAATAATAATAATAGTTGCTGATTAAATTCATGTACTTGGTACAAAAATATCTGAATCACGGGATCTGACACATCAGAGAAAGAAAAAGATGTATTATTTCATCTAATGCATCTACCTACTGATGCATAATTTATCTCAGGATATATTTTGAAGTTTTTGTCTAGCCTTAAATGTGTCCAATAATAATAACCTTTATTGCTTTTCTACAAAGCTTAGCAAATCTTTTTAGGAGAAAGTTTACTTGAAGTGATGTTTAACTGAACTAACCTAAGAAATTCTTTGTGTTCCCATTTAAAACCTTTGGGTATTTATAGACAGTAACAGTCTCATCGTACCAATCCCAGGTTTTGACCTATTTTTTCATATATACAAATACTGGTTGAGATAAAAAATAATATATTGATGACACACAGATTTTGGCTCCAAATTACTAACAAGGATGTTGAAATCCTGAATCTCCCCTGAGCTAGAAGACAGGGATGGGGAGCAGAAGAAAGCTCCCATGATCCAAGAGGAAATGGTTAGTGACCTGCTCAGCCAATTAGATATACACAAGTCCACTCAAGGGTACTGAGGGAGCTGGTGGAGGTGCTCACCAAGTCCCTTTCCATCATCTATCAGCAGTCCTGGCTGACTGGGGAAGTTTCCCTTAACTAGAGGTTGGCATATGTGATGCCCATTTACAAGAAGGGCCGGAGGGAGGATCTGGGGAACTATAGGCCTGTCAGTCTGACCATGGGGCTGAGGAAGGTCATGGAGCAGATCATCCTGAGTGCCATTACACAGCATGTCCAGGACAACCAGGTGCTCAGGCCTAGTCAGCACAGGTTTATGAAAGGCAGGTCCTGCTTGACCAACCTGATCTCCTTCTATGACAAGGTGACCCACTTAGTGGATGAGGGAAAGGCTGTGGATGTTGTCTACCTAGACCTAGTAATGCCTTTGACACCATTTCCCACAGCATTCTGCTTGAGAAACTGGATGCCCATGGCCTGGACAGGCATACTCTTTGCTGGGTAAAAAAATGGCTGAATGGGTGGCCCCAAAGCGTTGTGGTGCATGGAGTTAAATCCAGTTGGAGGCCCGTCATAAGTGGTGTTCCCCAGGGCTCTGTGTTGGGGCCAGTTCTGTTTAATATCTTCAACAATAAGACGGACAAGGAGATTGAGTGCACCCTCAGCAAGTTCGCAGATGACACTAAGCTGGGTGGAAGTGTTGATCTGCTTAAGGGTAGGAAGGTTCTGCAGAGGGACCTTGACAGGCTGGATCAATGGGCCAAGTTCAACTGTATGAGGTTCAACAAGGCCAAGTGCTGGGTCCTGCGTTTGGGTCACCACTATCCCATGCAATGCTACAGGCTTGGCGAACAATGGCTAGAAAGCTGCTGGGCAGAGAGGGATCTGGGCGTACTGGTCGACAGCCAACTGAATATGAGCCAGAAGTGTACACAGATGACCAAGAAGGCCAAGGGCATCCTGGCTTGTATCAGGAATAGTGAGGCCAGCAGGACCAGGGAAGTCACCCATCCCCTGTACTCATCACTGCTGAGGCTGCACCTCGAATACTGTGTTCAGTTTTGGGCCCCTCCCTACAAGAAGGACATTGAGGCACTGGTGGGTGTCCAGAGAAGGGCAACAAAGCTGGTGAAGGGTCTAGACCACAAGTTTTATGAGGAGTGGCTGAAGGAACTGGGGTCGTTTAGCCTGGAGAAGAGGATGCTGAGGGGAGATCTTATCACCTTCTACAACTGCCTGAAAGAAGGTTGTAGTGAGATGGGGGTCAGTCTCTTCTCCCAAGTAACATGTAATGAGAGGAAATGGCCTCAAGTTGTGCCAGGGGTAGTTTCGATTGGATATTAGGAAAAATTTCTTCACTGAAACAGATATCAGGCACTGGAACGGGCTACCCAGGGGAGTGGGCAAATGAACATCTGTCTTACAAATAAGCTCTACTTTAGTTTGGCTCTCCCTAAAGAGAGCATAATTCAAAGGCCTTAACTCATGATGGAAAACAGAATTTACAGTAAATGCCTCTAACATTGGTTAGTGTTATTTTAAAGGAAATAAAAAAGAGTATTAAACAAGGGAGCTGTGAGGAAAAGGGAGAGGACAGAACCATTGTCCCAGGTGGCAGACAAAAAAATCTCTAGTCAAAAGCTCTCATTAGAATAGATACATTTTAAATCTGAAAAATTACTTTGCCGAATTATATTCTCTTAGTCAAATTCTTTTATGTACAGTCCAAGAGACTTCTTCTGACAAAGATCTAAATCCCTGAAAGAATATAAATAGCTGAAATTATAAAGGTGCTTAACTCATTAAAATATTCAAACTTTATAACCCTGACTTGACACCTCAAATGCCCAAATTCTTAGGAATACAAGCTTTTGGTGGAAGGTTCCGTGAGTTCTGCTAGCAGGTTTGCTTCCCCTTTCAGACCTAATCTCACGTTAAATCCCCAAAATGTCCATGTTCCCTGAATGACCTGGTTTGGTAATTTCATTAAAACTCTATCTGGCACACAGTGATGAAAGTGAAATGAAAGAACAGTACCCAAGTATCTTCACATGAGGAGATTCAGACTCATCACTTTTCTCTCTTAAGAAAGTACCCTCCCACACACACACCCCTAAAGATAAAGGCTAGTCAAAAGTAAAGGGAGAGGAGAGCACTGTTGTGTGGGATAAAGGGTGCTTCAGATCTCTCCTTGAAGGTATAATGCTTTACAAAGAGTTCAAGAGTCACTGGACTAGAAAAAGAGCTTAGTAGGAGCCATA
>NW_009259691.1:1064304-1079806 GCF_000687185.1 Egretta garzetta | reverse complement strand
AGGTCCAGACACTCAAGAGACATAAGTTCTTGGCCTTCATCATAGCATCAAAACCTATTTCAGTGATAAAGCCAATTATTACTTAACATACAGTGCATAAAACTGTCCTGAGAGCAAGGGTTAGGTTCAACCACTCTTCTCTGCCCAGAGACTCTTCATAACAGTCCATGATAGATTCACAGTCCATAGATCTTCCAAATGGCACTGCTTTAATAAGAAGAGTGCACCCTGCACAGAAATGACTGACCAGGACGCTTTTCTGGAGTTAAGAAAGATTTTTAAACCTTTAAGATTCTAAACCTTTCAGATGGAGGACAGCCTTGAAATTGAGTACCTGAATGACTGCTATAATTGCTATGCTACTGAATAAAGAAGCAACAATATTACAAGTGCTTGTGACCATAAGCTGCACATCTTGAGGTAATGCTGAATATACTTTAGATACAAAGAGAGAATGGCAAAGCAGAATGGGCCAGTTTGAAACAGGAAAGTCCAGAAAATTGAGCTGGGCAATGGCAGCATTCTTCTGAAAAGTGAACTAGTGCAAGACTTGGGTGTGTGAAGGAGGGCTATAGGAAAATTAGACTATATGATAAAAGCTGGGGGGTTTTTTTAGGAATATTAATAGCTTTTAATTATATTCTTTGCCAATTGGTTTTATTGTACTTATTTTCTGGACTAAAAGAATCTATCCCTGAAATAAACAAAACCTGCCAAGATAAACATGAAGACTACTGCAAGAAATAGTTGCAATGTCAAAGCAAATAGCACAGACACGGCAGGTTCTCCTGCTTCCAATATTCAGTGAGAGCTGGCTCTATACATGGTCCTACGAAGGGAAGAAAGTCTTGATCTCATTTTGAATTTGTATCCCCACCTCAGAAGGCCATGTAGTCTGATCAGAAAGCTAAGCTTGTACTTCACATTTCAAAATACATATTAAAAGTGGCTCCTCCTAAACTGTAAGCTTCTGTGAATGCCATCTGAAGTGCCTGTACAAACTGTACAGTTTTGACATCTAGCACAGGTCTGTGAATGCCACTCCAAGAACCAGCTGCAACTAAAGCACCACCAAGCCTCACAAAGTACACTTCTCTGTCCATTAATTCCAAAGTCTACAGCTAATGCTGAAATCCCACCCTAGCTAATGGCCAAAGGACAAGGAGCTAGGCTCTCTTACTGAACATCAGTGAACGAATCGGTAATTACATTCTCATTGCCAGGAATCCTGCCCTCAGATACGATTACTTAAGACATTTGTGGAGAGGGGTTAATAACAACACAGTGACTCGCGACCAGCTTTGGTCCAGCTGGATCTTTCAACAGATGGTAAAGTGCAAGTCAGAAAGAAAACATAAACATTGCACAACCCAGGTTCTGGTCTGCAAAGCTGAAAATTGTAAAAAGATTCATCCTCTCCCCCAGCAAAAACTTTCTGCTTGTAATTGAGAAAATCTAAACTGAAAGACAATAAATCTGAAACAAAATCAATATAACCTTATAGTGTGATTTATAATGAGACACTTTTCAAAGGAAACTGGCACTTTAAAAGCCAGGCTGTTCTCTCTGATTAAAGATTTTCACCATGGAAATGGCTGGCTCAGAAGTTGCAGGTTTACAGGGTAGGCAGCAATCATTCTTTAGGTTAAAGAAAACTTAATCCAAAATTACCTTCTCAGATAGTTATATAGCCCATTTGAAACAAGTTTTTTGGGCTTACTGTCAAGGGAATTCTTGTCCATAGAACAGAACTAACAATCTTACCTGAAGCAAATACTTCCCTTGCTACCTGTCTAAACAGTTTCTTAAACGCAAATGTCATTGTTGCAGTACAAATATTAACAATAGTATACTGCATTTGATTATTTGATTTATTATTCAAATAAAAGGTGAAAAAAAATCAGTGTATTTAGGCATGGTACTTCTTGCAAAAATCTGAGCAAGATTTTAGCAAATGATTCAGAGGGTTAAGATTCCATTAGATTTTTGGGGGTTTAGACGGTTTTTCTCCTAAGGATGAAAACATCCCAAATATCTGCTATAATTAACAGGTGGCTTTTTATAGCAAAAACGCTAAAACAGAAGTAGCAACAGCTGTGAAGGAGGATATCAAAATCAAGAATATTAAGATGAAACATCATTTGTTTTTATAAAGAGATGTTTATTTTGTGATAATGGATGCAATTAATAGCAGCATATGCTAGAGTGTTCCTAGAATCAGTAATTAATGTAGCATTAATTTCAATGTTTTTTTAAATGCATGTGCAACTCTACACATATTCAGAACTGCCATCAAACACAAACCAACTTGGTTAATAAATCAACAGCCTCAATCATATTTTTCTATAACATGAATGTTACAGGTACTTCAGCTAAGGCCTTATTTTAATAGTAATAACAGAAGCAAGTGCTTTGTGCTTCTAATTGAATAGTTTAGGTGTTTAAAATGTTGATCACAGGGAGTGAGTAGTAATTATTTAAGTTAAGAACAGCTGTGAAATGATATCATTAATGTTCATCTACCTTAGTTTATGCTTGTAGCAATATGGCTGTTTTCAGCAAAATTTAAATTAAAGAAAACTAGATTTAAATCTGAAAGTAAAGATCATTGCATGAAAAATTATACTGTACTGAGCTATAAATGGCATGTCCCCACTGGAATAATTGGAGCTTGTAAAGTTTAACTCTACAGCTTTCAGGTAGCAGAGTGAGAATAATTAAACCTATAGCCATCTAACAATAATTAAGACTTTGTCCTTCTACAATGCATCTATTAAATGGTCTCAGTGGTCTTTCCAAACATTAATGAATGAACTGAATGAACTGAAACACCCTGTGAGGTACAGTAGGTTAGCAAGGACTTGTTCCCATCATATGGAGGAGAAAACGCAGGCACAAATGCAGTGCAGGGTGGTCTGAAAAGTAATACCTTGATAAGTGGCTACAAGTGGCTACAAAGCAGTATAACTTCCAGTGCCTTGACATTTATTGGGTGTGCAAAATACATGTAACCCACACTGACTTGATATTCTGTGCAAGTTGAAATCAGATCCTGCTGTAAACAAAGGTATTCCTCAGGAGGGATATTTGCACTCAATCCGGACTAATGTCTGTGAATTATGTAGCTCATTGGTTCTTTTTTTTTTTTTTTTTTTGAGCAAAATACTCCTGTCAGCCTTCACCATTCCTCTGGCCTGTCATGTATCATCAACAGCAAACTCTGCACAGGAAATGATTGAAAATAATGCTTACTGCAAAAAAGGTAGCTGCAGGCTGCAGGCTGCAGACTCTGCACTATGGCCTTAAATAGCAACAACAGTCCAAACAAGAGTTTGGGAATCCCTTTTATAGGGTAAGTTCATCTGTGTGTGGTGAGGATCTCTTCCCTGTAGCTGGTTCCCCCTACCCCCTGCCGCCTCCCCAAAGTCACAAATCTCCCTCTTTCTCCACCTGTCACAGAGTTGTCTGCTAGGACAACTTTTAAGATTCCCGCCTGCAAAACAGAAGCCCAAAGTAGCTGCAACATGTCCTGAATAATCAAAAGAAATCCCTTTTCTTGTATACAGCCCCAAAATCATTAAACAGGACACACTGCTTAGACTGCCTACAAGGCACCTGTGTGTTTGAGAAGTGTTTGGCAGGCAGGGCAGGTTAGTCTACAAATACAGTGGAGTCCATGCTCTCCAGGAGGGACAGCTAGAACCAGTGGTTTCATTCTTTTGAGAAGCCCACTATTTGTGCAATCAGCTTAGGTCTTTCAACAAATCCAGATTAATAGCCGGTTTATCCAAAATGGTTTTTCACAGGAATTCGTTCCGTTTTTCACAGGAATTGGTTCCATTTTTCCCAGGTTTTATCTAACCGGATCTGGCAATCAGATATTAATTAACTCAAGAGCAGAACCAGCAATGAAACTCATGTCTCCTCATCGTCAGGCCTACGTCCAGGTTCACAGATCATACTTTTTTGCTTCTCTGAGCAGGTCAGTGCTCTACAGATTTTAATTAGTTTCTGGAACTCTCTCAACAGAAAGTGCCCATTCATACTTGGCACCTTGACAAGGGTCATGCCCTGAACATACAGTGCATAAGCAAAATCAACTGCAGTGAAATCCTGTCTACCAGCAGATATCCTGATTTCATTTTCTCTATAGTACAATCAGGCTAGTATTCCATCTCTGCTAGTTAAGCAGCTAACATCTAATACCTCCTACAGCAGGGGACTGCAGCATGTTCTTGACCTGGCAGCACAGGTGCAGCCCGAGTCTTCAGAGCTTCCACATGCAGGCATCAAGCTGTGGAGTTTGGACCATTGTGAGAAGTAGATAAAGTAGAAAAAGAGAAGCTTGACTTGTTCTGTGGCCAGTCTGATAGGGCTAAGGTAGCTCATGAATCCCAAATTATTTCATTCTAAGAAGAAGCATCTCTTGCCTAAGACTGCAGCTGGGGAACCATTTTCTGATGTAGAGCTGTAATAACTCACACTAAATGCTTTCTTACTCCCAGGGAGGCAACAGACACAGAGAATGATGCCTTTTTTCCCAGCAAGACATTTTTATCATGGAAAAGATCTTTCCTTACATTTCTTGAAGATGATGAGAGCTTCTGATTCAGAAGCTTCAGTGACTCAGGAATTTAAACTGGGAGAAGTTAATAAATTCCTTTCATGCCTGAAACAAACTACATTTATACATGTATTTTTTCTTTTTTTTTTTTTTTTTTTTAAGGAAGAGGAGAGCAATAGTTTATTAAATTTCATGTTACCTTGCATTATTGAAGTAAAAGAAAGCCCCAGTTATACAGCTATATAGCCACTACCAGAAGCTTCTAGTTCAGAAATAATTCAGGCAGCCAGCAGACATGGTATGAATAATATCCTGACAGCTTTTTTTTGCCTTCATGGCAGTTCAGCATATCTGAGCTTTACGCATATGGGCAGGATTGCATATGCTTAAGATCCTGAGCCAAGAAATGCAACTTGGCCTCTAAATTCAGCAATAAACCAGACTGGCTTTGTTAACATAAAGACAAAGCAAGTTGTTCAATACAGTCAATTAAGGAAAGAATCACACTAAAAGTGTGAAAGAATGATTTTCAAATTGTATGCATTTCTTCAGGGTTCAGTTCTTTGTGGTTTTGATTGTGTACTTTTCCAATGGTGTACAGCATTGTACAATATCCTACAGCATAAAATTCATGTTGCCAATTAAAATTCGTGCAATGTTTGAGTGAGAAATACATTAGCCATAGACTTGAGTGTATAAATATTTAACATTTCCGTGTTCTCTTGGAAGCTAAATGCCAATGAAATAATAATTTTTCTTAAATTGCGCAAGTTACAGCATTATATAAGAGAAAATGTCCAATCTATGGTGGTTTATGGAAAGGTATGGTTATTACTTATTATCGTTACAATAGCTCCATTTTGATATGACATTCACCTAAACAAATATAAATGTTTGAACAGAAATTGCTGAAAGACTTGTCCTCACATTTAATCACAGGAAACAACTAGTCAGGGATACTGTTGGAGGCCTGTTGACAGTGCTCTGTAAGCAATCTGCAAATTGTCTGGGGCAGGCCAGGCCCCTGATAAAGGAGCAATCAATGAGATCTGGCACTTCCTTCAGATCCTTTTTTAGGAATTGGAAGGGCCTGAGCTCCTGAGAGAGGCACTGCCCTCACTGCCCCTGTGCCATCATGCTTTCATTAGCTCCTTGCGTTCCTTTTTCTACTCTGCAGCAGATGACAGGAGAGAGACCACGCCACTATGCAGCACCGATAACTACTGCAGCCACAGATATGGGATAGCTAGACAACCAAACAACGTGTCTTTATAATGTAAAGTATGTGTGTGAGCACAGGTGTGAAAAAAGAGGGAAAGGTGAAAGAATCCTCCTCAGAATATTCATGCCTGAAACAAACTACATTTATACATGTATTTTTTTTTTTTTTTTTTTTTTTTTTAAGGAAGAGGAGAGCAATAGTTTATTAAATTTCATGTTACCTTGCATGAATTGAAGTAAAAGAAAACCCCAGTTATACAGCTATATAGCCACTACCAGAAGCTTCTAGTTCAGAAATAATTCAGACAGCCAGCAGACATGGTATGAATAATATCCTGACAGCTTTTTTTTGCCTTCATGGCAGTTCAGCATATCTGAGCTTTACGCATATGGGCAGGATTGCATATGCTTAAGATCCTGAGCCAAGAAATGCAACTTGGCCTCTAAATTCAGCAATAAACCAGACTGGCTTTGTTAACATAAAGACAAAGCAAGTTGTTCAATACAGTCAATTAAGGAAAGAATCACACTAAAAGTGTGAAAGAATGATTTTCAAATTGTATGCATTTCTTCAGGGTTCAGTTCTTTGTGGTTTTGATTGTGTACTTTTCCAATGGTGTACAGCATTGTACAATATCCTACAGCATAAAATTCATGTTGCCAATTAAAATTCGTGCAATGTTTGAGTGAGAAATACATTAGCCATAGACTTGCGTGTATAAATATTTAACATTTCCGTGTTCTCTTGGAAGCTAAATGCCAATGAAATAATAATTTTTCTTAAATTGCGCAAGTTACAGCATTATATAAGAGAAAATGTCCAATCTATGGTGGTTTATGGAAAGGTATGGTTATTACTTATTATCGTTACAATAGCTCCATTTTGATATGACATTCACCTAAACAAATATAAATGTTTGAACAGAAATTGCTGAAAGACTTGTCCTCACATTTAATCACAGGAAACAACTAGTCAGGGATACTGTTGGAGGCCTGTTGACAGTGCTCTGTAAGCAATCTGCAAATTGTCTGGGGCAGGCCAGGCCCCTGATAAAGGAGCAATCAATGAGATCTGGCACTTCCTTCAGATCCTTTTTTAGGAATTGGAAGGGCCTGAGCTCCTGAGAGAGGCACTGCCCTCACTGCCCCTGTGCCATCATGCTTTCATTAGCTCCTTGCGTTCCTTTTTCTACTCTGCAGCAGATGACAGGAGAGAGACCACGCCGCTATGCAGCACTGATGACTACTGCAGCCACAAATATGGGATAGCTAGACAACCAAACAACGTGTCTTTATAATGTAAAGTATGTGTGTGAGCACAGGTGTGAAAAAAGAGGGAAAGGTGAAAGAATCCTCCTCAGAATATTATTAGTAGAATATACTTCCTATTTGGCCTAATGTGGTTCTTTCCAAAAATAATCTTGTATGAAAACACCCAGAAGGGCTGCTAGGCTATCTCTGTCATCTCCCTGGAACATGCTCAAGGGTACAATGATCTTTCAGACAGACCCCACAAGTTTCTTCATAGTTTAACGGAACTCACCCAGAGGTGAGATAAAACCCACGTAAGGTAGTCCCCCATGCTCAAAGAAGTAGCCTGTGGGACATTCTCTGCCATCCACCTTACTTTCGCAGGTGTTGGCAAGCCTATTTCAAGTATGGGTGTTTCTGGGAGCTGGTTATTAAGAGGGTCTTTCTTCTGACATACTACTGCAATTAACACATTGAACAATCATCTGCAAATCTCAACCTGATTCCAGGTCAAAGGGATGTAATCTCCAGAGTTTTCTGATGGCCAAGATCATATTTCAACTATAAGGAGAAAGACATACATTTGGAAGCTATCAGACCCTGAAGTGTAAGCAAGCATCTATCACTGTAACACAAAAGCCCTTGTGACTGTGAGTCGCCTCAGAACCTCAGCCTCACCATTTCATGAATAACTCTGAACATCAAGCAGGGGACATCACCAGTGAAGACTTTAAGGCGTGGACAAATGGATAGGTGAATAGGAGTGGTCAGCCTGGAGAGGTCTCCAATTTTCAGTGCAGGGAGTAAGGCAGCTGTTGGCTTGAGTCAGGGACAGTCTTTTTCAAGTGGAGAATTCAGTGTGGGAGCCCTCTCTTGTGTGTTCTGAAGATAATAAAGATATATAGAAAGTGTGTGAAGGAAATTTTTCTTAAGGGATTTCTTCCAGGATTTAGGGATAACAATAAGCTACAATAGGGTTTTGGCTTTTGGTGCATATATCTCAGTATCTGCCGCTAGCCTGTTGTGATGGGTTGATCTTGGCTGGACCCCAGGTGTCACCAAGCCACTCTATCATTCTTCTCCTCATCTGGACAGGGGGGAGAAAATATATGGAAAGGCTTGTGGGTCGAGATAAGGCTAGGGAGACATTATTTGCCAGATACTGTCATGGGCAAAACACACTCGACTTGCGGAAATTAGTTAAATTTATTACCAGTCAACTCAGAGTAGGAGAGAATAAAAAAACCCTGAATCTTAAAACACCTTCCCCCCACCCCTCCGTTCTTCACAGGCTTAACTTTACTCCAAATTTTCTCTACCTCCTCCCCCTTAGTGGTGCAGGGGGATGGGGAATGGGGGTTGGGTTCAGTTCATCACTCATTGTCTCTGCTGCTCCTTCCTCCTCAGGGAGAGGACTCCTCACACTCTTCCCCTGCTCTAGCGTGGGGTCCCACCCCCAGGAGACAGCCCTCCATGAACTTCTCCAGTGTGGGTCATTCCCACAGGGTGCAGTCCTTCAGGAACAGACTGCTCCAGTGTGGGTCCCCCACGGGGTCACAAGTCCTGCCAGCAAACCTGCTCCAGCCTGGGCTCCTCTCTCCACTGGTCCTGCCAGGAGTCTGCTCCACCATGGACTTCCCATGGGGTCACAGCCTCCTTCAGGCACATCCACCTGCTCCAGCATGGGGTCCTCCCCGGGATGCAGGTGGAGATCTGCTCCCCCATGGGCCTCCACAGGCTGCAGGGGGACAGCCTGCCTCACCATGGGCTGCACCAGAGGCTGCAGGGGAATCTCTGCTCCAGCACCTGGAGCACCTCCTCCCCTCCTTCTGCACTGAACTTGGTGTCTGCAGGCTGCTCCTCTTGCATGTTCTCACTCCTCTCTCCCTGGCTGCTGTTCCACAGCAGGTTTTTTTCCCTTCTTAAATATGTTATCACAGAAGCACTACCATCATTGCTGATAGGCTTGGCCTTGGCCAGCAGCAGGTCCATCTTAGATCCAGCTGGCACTGGCTCTATCGGACATAGGGGAAGCTTCTGGCAGCTTCTCACAGAAGCCATCCCTGTAGCCCCCCGCAGCTACCAAAACCTTGCCATGCAAACCCAATAATAAACTCCCCAAAATGAGTCTTTAACAACCAACACAAGCTATGCAAATTCTACACACTGATGTGGCTCCTAAATGGGTCTCAATTTTATACGTACTGAGAATTTTATTCAATATCTCTTCTAACATGTGAGGTGAACCATGAATTGTACTTCCCTGTGAACAAAGCTTTTCTTCACATATATCAAGCTGTCAACCATCCTTTCTTTAAATGGAAAGCAGCTTTTTGGTGGATAAAAATGACTCTGCTGAGAGAACTGCACAGATTAAGAATTCAAACTAGTAGGCCTAGACACCAATCCATGCAGATGTGATTAAAAGATTAGGGTCACAAAACATGACCACAGTACCTTGCAGAGTCTCCTTTTGTATGAAGATGGTTCAGGCTTCTTTCGTAATTGCAGTTTCCTTGACTCAAACCAGTACCTTGCTGAAAGCTGTAAGTAGTTGAAAGCCTTTATAAAATACATAAAAAAAAAAAAAAAAAAGAAAGAGCTGTCTCCTACTACTGTGAGCTATTTATTGGAACTTACATCTCTCAGGTATAAAGTTAGCATTCTATTAATGATTTTATGAACAAGCAATTGATATTCAACACTATGGGATTTTTTTATTTCCTTGTGATGGCATTTTAGTTTAACACATGGGGTTGACTCCATCAAAATGTTTCTCATTCTTGGTCTTGCAATTCTTGATTCTGTTATGTTCTGATAATAGGAAAAAAAAAATGGGCTAGCATTTATCTCCAAATAGCCCAAGAAACAGGGAGATGGGGGTCTTCATAAACCTGAGAATCTTGCACCATTTAGACACTTGCATCACACTACATCAAAGAAAATCTGTAGATTTTGCTGTATCTATTCTAATCCTACCAGAAATGGCAGCATTAACCCTTTTCCTAGGATAAGCATGAGTGCATTTTGCTTTCTCTCATTAAATCCTTAGCTTTGTATGGAAAAGTATAATTATTTGTTAGTGATTTGCCTTTCTTCTTAGTAACTTGCTAATTTTAACTGGAAGCAATTTTGCTGACAAATAAGCATTTGGGGTTTTGGTTTTGCTTTCACATAGATGTTAAATTCCTGTTAGAGCAGATACTTTATTCATTTTCTCACTCTTAATGGTGAGGATGCTGACTGGTCAGTCAGTCAATGCAGCAGCTCACCTGCAGGATGTTAAAAACCGCAAGCACATCAGCAGCCGCAGCACCTGTTCAGTTACTGTCACTGATGAGAATCACACTGGGCTTTTTGGTATTCACTATGCCAAAAGCAAGTGCCCTTTTCAGCAATACTGATACCCAAGACTCTTCCTCAGTAAACAGATCCCTCTTCCTATTGCAATGTCACACACTATTACTTGCAGCAGTTCTTCTCCATGGAAAAGGAGTTGTGATTTGTGCCATCCCAGACAACAGCCCCCAGGCTAAACTACATTAATGATGTCTCTTCATAATCCTGAAAGACAGACAGCTAAACCTAAGACAGAAAGGTGTTACTTTCCATGTCTCATGGCTGCCAAACCACCTCTAATATGCACAGATGCGTTTTCCGCCTGAACATCAGAAACACTTTTTTACTGTGCAGGTGACCAAGCGCTGGCACAGGTTGCCTAAAGAGGTTTTGGAGCCTACCTTCTTGGGGATATTTAAAAGCCATCTGGACATGGCCCTTGGCAACAGACTCTAGGTGGCCCTGCTTGAGCAGGTGGTTAGAGCAGATGACCTCCAGAGGTCCCTTCCAACCTCAAGCATTCTGTGATTCTGGATAACTCTGTGATTAGTAATCCTTTCCATTCATTCTTTATAAATCATTTTCATCTGATGAAAGTACTGTTCTCCTTCATATGGACTGCTCAGCAGTCATAAAATGGTACATATGAGTGTGGCTCAAGGAGAACTTCCCAGATTAGCCAAATCTTTTCTGTGGCTGAAGCAAGGGCACTGAATTGAACCACAAATATGCTTATGCAAATTACTGGACATATTTATTCTACAGCCAAGCTTCTTAAAGCCTGTATTGGATTTAACTCTCCAGGAGCCTGTCCAGATAATTAATCTAAAGCCAACAGAAAAACTCCATTTGACTTCAGGAAGCTTTGAAGCAGCTTCCTGATTGACTCAGTCACAGAGCCTTCAGAAAACTTGGGCATGAATTAGACATTGTTTTGAAATTCCTGAAAACATGAAAATGGGTTGGGCAGCTCAACTGGCTTTTGAAAAATACCTAGCCACTTACATATAGTATATGCGTATTGCCAACATACACCAGTTTGGTTATGGTAGGGATATAAAGACAGATGGAATGTGAAGGCAAAGGGTCTCTCTCATGAAACTTCCTCTTTAACAGAGGCTAATCGTCCTCTTTTTCAAAGGGAGCTAATCGTCCTCTTTTTCAAAGGGAGCATTTTCTTGTCTTTTTTACCCCAAACACCCACACTAACCCTCTTCTATTACACTGATTAGTCCATTATTATGCACAGGCACTTGGTTCCTTTGACTTTCTGCTTTAACAGGTACTTACTAGGCATTTCAAAGTGTGCTGCTACCACTGATACTTTGGTGGTGGTGTTTTTTTACCTTAAACTTCTGTGTTTCCCAGTTTGGCAGCCATTGCTGCACATTATTTAAACTGAACTATTAATAGGTAATAATATTCATAAATACTTGGCTTTTCCTCCCCCTCTTCCCTTCTTCTCCAGGCTTGGCAACCAAAGCAAGGAGCAAGGAAAGAGAATAACTCAGGTGAAGCAAGAAGCAATTTAATATACTTTCTGATTTCCTAAAGAGCATCTTTATCTCTGCCTTCCTCCCACACATACTGTACAAACTCCACTGCCCAAGGGTCCGTTTCTTGGCCTGAAAGCAGAGTCAAACAAAACCCATGATGATCAACAAATCACCTTTCTGTTACATAGCACATTTAACAAAGGGAAAATAAAGGAAAACCACTATTTGAAGGCTCAGACGCTCCACTATCTACAGAAGCAACAGACTCTGAGTGAAAGTTTCTGTTTTAAAGTAGCTATTTTAGCAAAAAATCAGAATGATCGACATGTTTTGCTCATTTTTCTTAGTTTTACCATATAGCTCAAATGGAGAAAACAAAAGTTAAGGCAACAAAATATTTACCTATGATTTTCCTAAGTATTTTCCATGTTTCAGTTTGAACTATACTTTTAACATTTTTTTCAATTCATTAATCAAAAAAAAAAAAAAACAACGCACAAGGAAATCTATACCAGAAAAAAAGTGCTGAAATCCAAATGACAGCTCTCACTGGGGGATGAAGATAATACTTCATTCAACACGAAGTAATACTTTTTGTGACTTCTAAATACATCACAAAAGAAAACTCTTAACTTGCCCTTGGCTGTTCTTAACTAGAGTGCCAGCAAACAAAAATGTCTCATGATGAAACGTGAAGTAACTTTGGAAAAAAAATATGCGCAATGAGGTGGTTATATAAAGGATAAAGAGTAATTAGTTGTTCAGCATACTTGTCAGTTTTTCTCTATCATCAACTGGCCAAGAGGAATCTCTGAAGCAATTATATTATATTTAAGGTTGTGTATTTTTCCCACGAAGTTAAACTTAAATTTCATGAAAAGATTTCCCCTCTGCACTTGCTGCATTTATATTTAAGTAGAGATGTTTGGTTTTAATTGAATACATAAACTCAGGAATGAATAGCCATTTTGGAGATGCGAACAAAATATATTATTTTATACTAGTGCCACATTTATAAAAAAATTACACAAGGGGTCTTTGTGCAATACCCATGTTGCTGATTCAGGAGGTTTTTATTGCCTTCCATAATGCCTAATGCTTTTACAACTTGTTCATTTCTTCTGGCGACAGCTAGTCACTCAGTCTATGCAGAATTACAGTACCTGCTTAGGCATTCTAGACTGACCTTTTTCTCCTTTGTCAATTTTTTTGTCAATCATGCTTTCTAAACAGTTCAGAGACCTTGGGTAGGCTTTAGCAGTTACTGCTGTTTGCCATTCTAAAGAAGAATACAAACCACAGATCAAGATCCAAAATTACTGTTGCCATGAATATGCAATTCTGTTGGTAACATAACACCCAATTCTGACAGTGACAGAGAGATGACTGATGGCGAAAGAAAGTGCCATCCGTGTAGTTTCTCCGTCATATTTAATTAATGCAGTTCTGAAACCAGAACTAATTTCACTGAGTTAGACAACAAAAAACTTCATCAGTTCTGGAAAAATCCCATGGATTTTCTTTCTGGGTGCATCTTCTGGCACCCAAATACTTCTGTAATGGGCCAAAAAAGCACCCATTTTACAGGTTTTTGGCTGGCTAAAGCCAAATATTGAGACCTTCTCCATAGTAAAGTTGCCTGGGATTTATTTCTCAAAAGATTTTATTTTTTTAAGATGCAAAGCATAGCTAGTTACTGACTAGTGCACAGAAAAAAAAGTTCTGTAACAGTTTAGTTTCCATGGAAGACCATACTTTTTTATTTTGTCTATGTTCAGAAAAAGCAAAGACTGTTTTTGTCACAGCTCAATCTCGTTGCAGCAAGTAAACTCCATTCTTTTAAAAATTCTTCTATCTCACAAAAATGCTGTTTGTTTACTGCTACAAAGTAGAGAATTTACTCAATGCAAGCAAATAACTGGCTGTTTTATTTAAGAGTTACAAGAGATAATGCATTGTCAAAGTATCTGACAGCTGTATCCATAATTCATGCTTCTTTTTCCTTCCAAAACCAGAGATGATCTCTGAAACACTGTATGAATCATTCTTTTGTTTCTTACCATGACTTTAGATAAGATATGCTAAATTCAAACACTCTCTGGTGCAAGGTAGCACACTGCAGAGTTGTTCAAAATCAAATCCATTTTGACCCTGCTCTTCACAACAGACCTAATGAGGGAGACAGTTTCTATCTATCACTCTGAAGTGATAGAAAATACTGGACTTTTAGTAATAACAGCAATTCAAACATATCACTTATGAAAGCACACAATAGCTGATGGGGTTTTTTGCTTTTTTTTTCTTTTACTCAACGCAGTGTGATATTGACCTGGAAAACTTCTTTCAGTTCTGTGTTTCTATGAGATGACATCTCAGCATCTCCAGACTGTGAGATGTTTGAAAAATCAAATCGGGATCAATATTTTCAGCTTTACATTATACCAACATGTAGTCCTCAACAGAAAGTCCAGACTCTAAGATTTGCTTTTAACCTTGAGTAGCAGGCATAGTCCACTCAGACAGGTGCTACAAATAATATGATTATTTCTCTAAGCTATTAATATACTGTACCATTACTTGTGTCAGACACCACACTGCAGGTGAATGTAATACAATTTCCACACAGGTGACAAACAATTAATGATCAGGTGCATGCTTTACAATGATTCTAACAGGTTTTTTTCAGTATTCAAACTTCTCTTTGTGAAAATAGTCAGAAATTATTTCAAGTGAATGCAGAATGTCACAGCAATACAACAATAAAATAGAGATATTGATCTAAATCCCAACCACATTATCAACAAAAAATGCATAAGATTATTCTACCTAAACAAACAATTATACTGAAATATCCTCTGGAAAAGGATAACTTGCCAGTGAAACGGTAATAGTTTCCATTTTGAGCAGTAATTCTCAATAGCTTTTAGAATTACTTAAGAAAAGACTCTATTTTGGGGAAATGGCTGTCTATTTATAGTAAATGCAGATGATCCATTCTGTCACATAATTTCTCACTCCATCTCCCAGTAAAAATTCTATTCATAATACGCTCTTAGCACAAGGCTGAAATCCTTGCCTTCAATCCTAGTTTTATTCCTTTGGAGAAAGGAATTTATTTCTCTAGAGAAAAGCACAATTTTCTTAGAGATTATTTTCTTTTCTGTCTCAGGAAAAATTGTACTAAGCCAAATTGGAACAAAATCATTAAGTACCTGCACACATCAAAAGGGCTCCGTGCAATATTTGAGTAAAGATCAAGGGTTTTTTTTCTTCAGGATTGTGTTATGGAAAAGATGATGCTTCAGATCAGCTGTGAACCTAGAGAAAAAGATGATTGGCTCTTGGTGCCTTAATACTTTTGTTTTTCAAGCGTTAATCTTTCTCTAATACCATTTCCCTCAGGTTATGAGGTATGCAGATGAAAAATTATAAGGTAACTCGATTGTAGAGGGGTTTGGATTTTTTAATTGTGGGAACTGAGTGCTTTAGTAGTTTTCTTGCTTAACAATACTTATACCAATGACCAATTGCTAAGTTTGTTCTAAAATGGCAGAGCAAGGGATAGTTCTCTACAAATTTGGGTTTGACTTCCCCTTTTAACTCATTATCTCCTTTAGTAAGAGGGAACGGG